>NC_045429.1:452532051-452836934 GCF_902635505.1 Sarcophilus harrisii | reverse complement strand
ACTCCATCCGCTGGTGCCCCATATCCGCAGTGTGCCCCCATGCAGATCTGGCAGCTCCTGGACCTTACACCACATGGAAGGTGGGGGGGGGGGGGAGGTGATGCTCTTGTGGATGCTCAGAGACATCCCATCAGGCTCCTCCCAGAGAGGCAATGTGGTACAGTGGTTAGAGGGAAGCAACACGGAGAAGGGGGTGGATTTGGAGTCGGGGACCTGAATTTGAAGCCTCCAGCCACCGTGACTGTGTCATCTGGAGCACATCCCTTAAATCTCTCTGAGCCTCAGTTTACTCATCTGTAAAGTGTGTGTGGGTGAAAATGGTGACATCTGAGGTCATTTTTCAGCTCCAAACAATAATCCTATGATCCCAGGGCCACATCTTAGCAGAGCAGGGTTTGACCATCAACCACTAATGGGAAACCTGAAGTATTCATCGTGTACAAGAGCATGAGAGTCGAGAAAAAGGTGAAAGATGGCAAAGAACACTAAACTAAGAATCTCATGTTTATTGAAAATCTCTGTCTCTCTCTTTGTCTCTGTCTCTTTCTTTACCTCTCAGTCTCTGAATATCTCTGTCTCTGTCTCTATTTCTGTCTCTGTCTATCTCTCTGTCTCTGTCTCTACCTCTTTGTCTCATCTCTCTCCATGTCTATCTCTTTGTCTCTGTATCTCTCTGTCTCTCTCTATACTGGACCTGGATTTGAATGCTGACTATTTTACTGTGACCTTGCACAAGCTCCAACCTACCTCAGTTTCCTTGCCTTGTAAGGACTAATTTATTTCTAACTTCCCTTTGAACTTTAAATCTCCTAGACACGACCAAGATGGAATTCATCATCTTGGCTCCGTGTTCAAACTCTCCATCTCCTCACTGTGAGGGGGGTGGGGAGAAGAAGTGAGAATAGCAGAGCGGCTGTAAGCAAATCCATATATTCCCAGGCCCGTCATGGGCCTGGTGGCCAAACTTATTAGAACTGTGTGTAAAATAAGAGTAAATGAGCTCTGAGTGGCAGCCCGGGGGACTTTCCTGCGAGTAAAGCCCATGCCCGGTGTAACATCTGTTTTAATCACTCTGAGGCATTTGGGGTTCGCTGTCTGATGGTGGACCGTGTTTAGAATAATAGTAAATCCCATATTGATGGGATATAGTCATGTTAAACACGATGGAGTCAAAAGATCTAGGTTTGAGGTCCAGCCCTGCCTCTTCCTCTGTTGTGTGATCTTGAGCAAGTCACCCACCTTCTCTGAGACTCAGTTTCCCCCTCTGTTAAGTGAAGGGATAGACTAGATCTCCAGGAGGCCTTCTGGTTTTACCATGCCCTGATGCCGGGTTTGTCTTTTGTGTGTTCGCCTTCTCTGAATCTGGATGTGCTCGTCTGTGAGGCAGCAGCTGAGGAGTTAAGTGCATCGAGTATCAGGCCTGGAGTCAGGAAATGTGAGTTCAAATCCAGCCTCAGACACTTCCCGGCCGGGTGATCCTGGACAAGTCACTGAACCCTATTTGCCTTAGTTTCCTCAACCATAGAATAAACTGAAGAATGAAATGGCAAATCACTTTGCCAAGAAAACACCAAGTGGGGACACAAAGGGTCAGACACACTGAAAGGACAGAACAAAAAGGGTAAGACTGATCCCCCATGTCCACTAAATGAATCCAGGAGAGAGTGTGGCCCAGGGGCGCTCTGGAACTGGAGGCCTTGAGTTCAAAAGTCAGTCCTGATTCTCTGGGAATCTGTACAGACCCATAGGGATGACAGGCTCAGGCGGTCTCAGACCACAAGGAACCTGGATCAATGAGACCGAAAGGTTCCATGTTGGACCAGCAAATGAGCCGGGGCCGGCTTCCCAGCCTTCCCACCTTTCTTTTCAAGCCAAGTGAGCCTGGGAGTGGGCGACGTTTTGGAACAAAGGAGAGCGGACCTTCGCTTCCCAAGTGGCTCTAGCTTCCCGCGAGGTGTAAACCTTTTGCTTCTCCCCTCCAAGTCAGACCATCCTTTCGACACTTTTATCCCCTCACCCACCACCGCTCAAAGCCAAACAACCACAGCTGGCATTCTAAACAAGCCCTGCCTCCGCCCACAGCTCCCAGAACACTTGGTTCTAAGGGAAAGACTGCACAGAAAAATGACCCCCAGGCCTGAGAGGACAGAGGCTTTGAAGTGGCCAAGGAAGGGAGTTGGCTGTGCAGCTGCTCCTAGAGGAGGACACAGAGGCTCAGAGTGGCTCACAGAGGGGTCTGCCATTGCATAGAGAAGCAAAAGGCTTTGGAGGGAACTCTGTCTCCAGCTTTCTGATGCCGGGGTCATAGCTGGGCCCTCTCCAGAGCAAGGTAGTGACCACCCGGTGAAAAGACCTCTGACTTATTAATAACAAGGTGACCTTGGGCCAGTCACTTCCCACTCTGGGCCTCAGACAGCCCATCTGTAAAAGAGAGAGCTGGACTAGTTGGCTTTTGGGTCCCTTCCAGCTCAAGGTCCCCGACTAATCCAATTAGATGAGCACTGAGCTAATTGGCTGTGGGGAGTGACAACACCATCTAGGGGTATAGTCTCTTTCTCTCTTTTTTTTTTTTTGGAAGGTTTTCAAAGGCAGATTTTATTTTATTTTTTTTCTTTTCTTCTTTTTTTTTTATAGCTTCCTATTTACAAATATATACATAGGTAATTTTTCAGCATTGACACTTGCAAATCCTTTGTACAGTCTCTTTTTTGTGTCACGGACTCCTTAGGAGTTTGGTCAAACTTACAGCCCCCTTCTCAGAGCAGTGTTTTTAAATGCGGAAAATAAAATGCTGAGGATTATAAAGATAACCAATTATACTGAAAGACAGTCATCAAAATAGGTTTCTGAACGCTCATGGTCTCCACATTAATGATTCCCCCAGTTTAGATTCTTATGCTCTTTAATATAAAAACTCTGCACTTCCTGTAGGTTGGAATTCAGCCCCTTTTCTTACTAATCAAGTATTTCGAAAGCGTTTAAGTTCTCTCATAAGGACAGAGAAAGAAACAGAGGGAGAGAGACAGACAGGGAGGGAGAGAGAGAGGGGGAGGGAGGAAAAGAGGGGGAGAGAGAGACAAAAACAGAGACACATGCGTACAGATAGACACAGAGACAGTGAGAGAAGGAGGAAGGGACAGAGACAAAGGAGAGAAAGAGAGAAATACACACATGAACAAAAACAAAGCGAGACAGAGATAGAGAGATATACATACAGGGACAAAGAGAACGATACGAGAGACATACAAAGAGACAAGAAATAGAAATAGAGACAAAAAGACAGAGACAAGAGAGAGAGACAGAGAGAGAAAGAGAGAGAGAGAGACATAGAGAGACAGAGAGAGGAAGGTGTCCACCCTCCCAAGAGATTCACTGAGGTGGAGTCCCAGGACAAAGCCCGACACTTGACTAGAGGACCTCCTTCCCAGACTGGAGTTAAACCATTACTGATCGTCTTTGGGTCTAACCTTCACCATGTCTCTCTCTTGTCCACAAAAGTCCAGAAGAGATTTTGCCAGATGTTGAGCAGAACCTGGTGCTGTTGTTGAGGTTCACTATCATATCCTTCCTTCCAACCTACCAGGCTGATGAAAATGGAAATGGCTCCATGTGGCATCTTCCTGATGAAGCTGCACTGACCTTTTTTTCTCTACAAATGCTCAGCTAGAACATCCTAGAATTTTTCTCTTAGTCAACCTTCGTATTTTTTAGAACAGTAGAAGTAAAGAAAAGTAAGACAAAGCATTATAGATTATATTAAGATCCTAGATTTGGAGCCAGAAAGTACCTATAGTGTATACCGTCCAACCCCTTCATTTTACAGATGAGGAAACTGAGGCAAGAAAGGTTTCATACCCATACTAAATATCTGAGATAAAATTTGAACTCAGGTGTTCTTGACTCTAACTGCAATGCTCACTCTTTTCATTACACCATCTAGCTGGAGACTTACAGTCAGGAAAATTCTTCCAGGAGTTCAAATCTGGTCTCAGCTACTTACCAGTTTTGTGACCCTGGGCAAGTCACTTAACCCTACCTGCCTCAGTTTCCTCATCTGCCAAATGAGCTGGAGAAGGAAATAATAAATCACTCCATTGTTTTTGCCAAGAAAACCCCAAATAGGGATTAAGGAGAGCTGCTCACAACTGAAAGAAGTGAACAACAAATTTTATGGCACCTCTCTCATTCCCTCTAACCTTGGAAGAGATCACTTCCAAAGACTCAAGTCATCAACTAGTTCCTTCTATCCCCTGGGGGATGGTTTATTCATACCAGTGGACTAGAACTCATTGTGGGTCTACATTGCTTATCTTCTCCCTTATCTTGGCTTTCCCCTCCCAGGGATTTATTTTTGTTCTCTCCTTCCGGGTCTGAAGCCCATTCTCCTTGGTGCAGAAAAGAAGCAGAGAGCTGATTCTAGCGTGCTTTCTCATAAGTGCTGCTTGACCTGGTCTCATCCACTCCAAGTGGTCATTCTACCCCATCTCTTCCATTTGTTTTGGTCCAGAAGAGCTTAAAGACCCCTCTTTTTTGCGGTCCTTTCAGCTTCTAGATGTTCTCAGCCCATCGTGAGCCACTGGGCTTCCCAGCTGTCAAGACAATTTTGTCTTCCAAAAATCTGAGGAAAGAAGCTGTATGACTTGTGTGCTTGGAACCCTGGGGTTTCCTTCAGTACTTAGTGAATACTTGTGTGTTGGTAAGCCAGAACCAAGTTACACAGATGCTCTTCATGTTCTCCATGGAACCATAGAACCTTAGATCTGGAAGGAACTTGCACACCGTCTAGTCTGATATTCTTATTCTTAGGTGAAGAAAATGTAGGGGGTTGCCCCTATACCCTACAAAGATGGAACCAGGCAGCTAGAACCCCAGCCCTGGGCTTATTTGATTGCACCATAATGAGGACACAGGAATGCATATTTGAAAGTGGCTCCCTGTCCATGAGACAAGGTTTCCCCTAATCATCTTCAGGGCCTCCTTTTTTCTCCTCCCTCTTTTTCCCCAATGTTGGCAATCCAGTGGAATCACTCTTGCTCATTCCTCCATGAGACAAGATTTCCCCTAATCATCTTCGGGGGCCCCTCTTTTCTCCTCCCCCTTCTTCTCCAACCTCTCCGGCTATCTAGTGGATCATCTTTGTAGCCTCCAAGGTGATGATCTAGTTCAATCCCTTCTTTTCATAGATAAGGGAATTCAGCTTAAAGACAGAAAATGACTTTCCTAAGTCGTCAGCATCTTATAGGGAATATGAGTTCTGATCCTTTAGTTCTAGGTGACAAAGTGACTCATGTTCCTGGCTTCCCACTCTTCCTACCTGTGTGACTCTGGGGTAGTCATTTAATCCTGTATACCTCAGTTTCCTTATTTGTCAAATGAGCGGGAAAAAGAAATGGGGAACTGATGAGGATAATACAGCCTCGTCCAGAAGAGCATCTGCATTCCCTGGGAAAGACTCTCTTCCCATACATTATGCACCTTCCCTGGGAAAGACTCTCTTCCCACACATTATGCACCTTTTGGATGTAAAATCTACATTCCCTGGGAAAGACTCTTTTCCCACACCATATCTCAAGTATGTTCCTTTCCGATGCAAAGCCCAAATTGTTTTGTTTCTGAATATAAGTAAGCCCTGAGAAAATGTCTCTGCCATTCTTTGATATTGCCCACTAAGAGAACCTCTTAGTGTCTTTCTCTCTTTAATAAAGTGCCTTTTCTTATCACAGCCTTTTGTGTAGCGTTTCGGAACCGCCCTAACTTGGTGTTTTGGAGAACCAGGAGACCAACCCATATTCCTGCCACGATCCATACCTCATCAGAACTACTCAATGACAACCACAACCATTTGGATGCGCTGATGCTGGCAGTCACACTTCTCAAGAACTTTGGACTTCTGTGGCTGATGGAGAACAGCGTCCTGTACCTGGAGCTGTAGCTCTAGCTCCTCCAGAATTCAAGAATTCTGCTCGTGATCAGGGAAGATGAAATGAGGAGTTTTGTTTTCTGAGTGATGCTTGTAGAATCTTTTCCTGGCAGAATCTGAGTCCAATCACATCCCCTATGTGATCTCGGCAGTCTCCACGGGGCCTTCTGCTGTATCTCCACCATCTCCCTCTGCTCCTGTTTTTTCCTGTTCCATAACTAGACAGCCCGATTTTTTATTTTGATTTTCACGCTTTTGCATCTTCATTGCAAGTCTGGAAGAAGTTCCTCACTGCCTCTTCTGACATCATCCACCTGGTTACCGAAGATTTAAAGGGCCAAATATGGTCTCTCTATCCTTCCTGTCCATACAGGAAACTCTGTGCCAAGGCAAATAACCCCTCATTATGGGATCCATCAGCAGAGCTCATAGTGATGGATTTCATGGACACTCATGACTTACCTCCTTTGGAAATGCTTCCTCCTCTGCAACCCACTCGTTTGCTATTGGAATATAGAACGCTCGTGCCAGGGAACCTCACACACAAGTTAAAATGGTAATGAAGTCAGACCTACCTTTATAGCACTCATGCCCTCCTCGCAACTGATGTTCTCTCCTCAGCTCGAGATCATCAGCTAACTCCAACATTACTGGAGCTTCCAAATGGCTTCCAATCTCCCTGGTATATATAGTTATAATGTATAATTATATAATAATATATCATCTAGAACCACATTTGTTCTAGACCCTGAGACTCTGAAGAGGGAGCTCAGGAATTAAGTGCCCTGAAAGTCATTGGGAAAAAAAATGATGATGGTGATTTTATATATGGTATATATATATATATATTTATATATGGCATATATATATATATATAGTCTATATCTATATATTTAAATATAGATATAGATATCCCCTAGGTTGCTTGTGTTCCCCTATACAATTCAGTGGCAGAACTGGGATTGGAATTCAGTCCATTAAAAGCTTCAGAAAGAGAGCAGGATAAAAAAGAAACTCATGAAAAAGCATGAGCGTTTCTACTTAGCAAAAACAAAAACCAGGAGAAAATAATAGAGAGGGAAAAAACCCATTCAAAATAACTACAAAAGGGATGAATGGGGCGATTTGAATATCGCCATGATTCGGGCCTTGGGCTGATGTTGGATGGAATAAATGAGACAGGGTGAATAATTGACTCTCAGTTCAACACCAAGGAGGAGAAGGGAGGCTGATTGGAGCTTTAGGGCCTTCTTAAAGATAACTCTAAATGGAATAATCCAAGCTAAACCCAAGTCTAGGGGAGATTGGGGACAAGGTCTCCAGGTTAGAAGAATTGCTGGTTAGATTGGATGCCTCGGAGGGATATGCTTGAAAGAACATTGGTGTTGGAGGTCAGGCAGTGGGGCCTGCTCTCATGCCCAAGCTTAGCTCTCTGGGGATTTCTTCCACAAGGGAAAAGCTCAGCTCTCTTATTGGCCCCCTTTTCTCAAGGCTGAGCCCGAATCGAGTGGCTTGGCCCCACAGAAATCCAAACCAACCAGTTCTTTACCAACAAATCCACCGCCATTGCAACAACAGGCCCAGTAGAAGAGCTTTAAGCTCCCATTACCTTCCAAGTGGAGTCTGTATCTCTTTGCCTGGCATGCAAGGCCTTCCGCCTGTACCGAGTCAATAAGTCCATTCAACAAGGATTTATTAAACACTTACTAAGTGCCGGGCACTGTACTAAACAGTCAACCTTTGCAGCCCTATCTCATATTACTTCCTTCCATAAACTTTGCGTTCTAGACAAGCTAGACAACATTCTGTCCTGGGACCAAGAGCTGTTTTTTATGCTTCTTTATTCAGGGCGTTCTTCGGATTCTCAGGCCTCATCTTCTCCACTTGAATTACTTCCCATCCTTTAAAGCTCAAGGTAAAAGGTCCCCCCTCCTTGGAAACCTTCCCTGATTGTCCCTTCCCCCCTCCCCCAGTTGACAAAGATGGTCCCTTTTAGACTTCACACAGCCTTTCTTTGCAACTTTAATGCAATTATCACATGATATTGCATACTGTCCTTCTTAGAGTGAGTCTCTCATCCTTCTAGTACATGGTAAACTCCTTGGGGGCAGGGACTTTGCCTTTTCCCCTCAATGATTAGTCCCTCCCCTCCCCCCATATCTCTAGTTACATATTCATAAACGTCATATTTTCCCATTATAAGTATCTGATAAGTTTCTATTGGGCTGGAAAGACACAGAATTTAGGAAGTCAACGAACATTTTTAAAACCAAATTTTGGGCAATCTTTTGTTTTTCTGTCACCTGGATTTCCCAGGTGGCCTCTCCCTTTCTGCCTTGGAAAATTACAAAAATTATAAAAAAGAATTAAGAAGAGGATGAGGAAAAATGTTCAGGAAAATGAACCAACATATTTAAAAAAAAAAAAAAAAAGCTTTTCTAATGAAATCCTATCTATAACTTTGGCCTTTTGGGATATATTGGTTCATTTTCCTGAAAATTCTCCTCCATCTTTTTAATTCTTTATTATAGGGATGTCTCTTTCATAGGAAGTCACTGTGTTTGGGAAACACAGATGATGTAAAACCAAAAGACATCAAAAATATTTTTTTAAAAATGTTTTTTGATTTCAGAGATTTTATATTTTTGCTGCCTCCTGGTAGTATTCTGCCCACAGTAGGGGATTTCAGTAAACAAACATTGCACTTGTTTGCCCAAAGAATTGTTGAAATGAAAACACCAGACAGGATCAGGGATCTTAGTAGAAGGGATGTGGAAGGGATGCCTCTGGTTTTTATCAATGAGGAAACTGAGGTTAGGGTAGGTGATGTGACCCAGCCAGGAGAGGTCAGAGTGTTCAGTTCACCTCTCTGTGGCTCGTCTCTCGCTAAGACGGCCAGTTCTCCATGGAGGAGCTGGGAGCTTGTCAGGGATTGGGAAGCACAGGTCCAACCTCTAGAGAGGAAGGTAGGGGACTTTTTTCCTACCGGAGGCCCAGGCTAGCTTCCAGAATAAGCAGAAGTGCCATTTAAAGGCAGAAACTCCCAAAGAACAGCCTGGAGGCTGCAGATCTCACTCCCCAGAAGCCCCAGGAACCCAGGAAATGAAGCTTGCCTTAACTGGGCCGGGCCTGGGCAACATTTTGGTTCAGTTTGTATTTGCTAACTACAGAGTAGCCAGTCTGCTGGGGACCCACAGCTGCTATTTGGAATAAACTGTTACTGGCTTTAATGAGAGTTTCAAGGCATATCCTGGCCGGGCAAAGTTCGGGCTCCCTGGGGGGAATCTTGGCCCCCACTTAAGTCCACCAAGTGCTGATGGGAAAACAGGCCCCTCCTCGCCCCTCCCCCTTTTCTTCTTTCTCAGATTTTCCCGGACAATGAGTGCCACCTTTGTCTGCTGGATTTTATCAAGTGCAGAGAGGAGATGGATTCGGGAGTTAAACTCCCAGGACTCCTTGGGGAGGCCGGCCTGGGCTCTGGGAGGCCTTTTTTAAAAGGTGCAGGGGTTGCAGCCCATGCTCAGCTCAGCTGCGGGGGATGCCAGCTGGCTTAGGGCCGCTGGGGGTTGGACTCCTGCAGTGCACACCGGGCACCGGGCCCTCCTGTGGGGGATGGTCCCTGTAAGACGGTGTGGAGATGGGGGAGGAAGCATCGTCAAAACTACCCACTTTACAGCTTGATCAAGTCTTGATAGTTACTTGATAAATTGTAGCGTTGCAATTGATAAATTGTAGCGGCAGGAGCCTAGCGGTGGATCACGGTATCCTAGGCCTAAGTTGGAAGGAACCTCAGAGCTCATCTTCTTCATCTTTTACAGATGAGGAAACTGAGGCTCCAGGAGATAAGATGGAAAGCCAGAGGCCATTATTTTTGTCCTAACCGCCAGAGGGGTGGTAACTTTCTTGAGATCACAAATTGGGGCCCCTGACTCCAAAGCCACCACCTGCCCACTGTACCGCCCTGCTTTAAACTACTTGGAGATCTACTATGAGAGAAACGGCCGATGCTTTAAGTCAGCAGCGACCTAGGCCAGAATTCCGGCTCTGACATCATTTGGTGCGACTGGGCCAGTTTCCTCGCCTCAGTTTCCTCATCTGTCAAATGGGCCGAAGAAGGAAAGGGCCGCAACCGCGGCCGGACCTTTGCCAAGAGGACCCCCCAGATGGGCCCGTGAAATGGGTCCCCTCTGAACGACCAGAGTTTGGGAGACTTTGGAGGCGGGAACAGCTTTTCTGTTCCCCTTTTTCTTTGCACCCCCGGTTGGAGCCCAGCCAATCCTGGCCGCTCCTGCAGTGCGAACGACTGGCTGGCTTTAACATCCCATGATTTAGGGTTAGGGCCGTGGGCGACCGCGGGCGAGCCCGCCTGGGGGACGCTCTCGCGGAGCAGCCCCGGCCCCGGGAGCGCGGCTTTCCGCGGAGCGAGGCCGGCCCGCCCCTCCCCCCAGGGCGGGAGCCCGAGGCCCGCATTCCTGCAGCCCGGGCGGAGGCCAATCGGAAACAATTGTTTCGGCGGCGGCGGCTCCCGGGGTAGAGTCTGAGCCTCGGAGCGCTCGGGCCCGGAAATGAGCGCGATAAAGGGCCCGCGGGCTGAACCCTAGAACGGATCCCAGCGGGGGCCGCCCCGGCCCCCGGACTGAGAAATAGAAACAAACCGCTGGGCGGGCCTGGGGGAGGCGGGGCGGAGGCCGGGCCTCCCTCCCTGCGGGCCGGGGGGGTCCCGCGTGGGGCCGGCTTCCCCCTGAGCCCGGGCCGGGGAGGCTGGGCCGGGGCCGGGGAGGCTGGGCCGGGGCCGGGGAGGCTGGGCCGGGGCCGGGGAGGCTGGGCCGGGGCCGGGGAGGTTGGGCCGGCCCCTGAGCCCGGGGCTGCCCGCCCCCACCCCCCGGGAGGATGTAACGGGGCTGCCGGCCCGGGACTGCGGGCACAGGTTTTAAATACAGATATTTTCAGGCCTTTATGGAGAGGAAAACTTAAAAAAAAAAAAGGTCATTGCTGGAGGGCAGCAATTTGAGTTGGCGTCAGCGCCCAGCGCGTGCCCGTTTCTGGGGCAGTGATTTCAGTCCCGTACAGATCTTCCTGACCCCTCCCCCCTTCCCCCGTCTGGGGTTTTCGCGGCAAAAATACTGGACTGGTTTGTGATTTCCTTCCCCAGCTCCTTTTACAAATGGGGAAACTGAGGCGAACGATTAAGTGACTTGCCCAGGGTCTGACGGTGTCTGAGGCCACATCAGAACTCAGGTCTTCCTGATTCCAAGCCTGGTGTTTCGTCCACCGGGGTGCCTGGCTGCCCTGGTACACAGTAGGCACTAAATAAATGCTTGGTCTGGAGCGGAGAGAATGCACTTTTTTTTTTTTTTTTTTTTTTTTTTTTTGGTAGAGGTGGGGAATTACAGGTGGGGAATATATATTAAACATGGTAAAAATGAGTTAAATCCAATATAAGCATATATTTATACAATTCTCTTGCTGCACAAGAAAAGTCAGATCAAAAAGGGGAAAAATGAGAAAGAAAATAAAATGGGAGCAAACAAAACAAAAAGAGTGAAAATGCCATGTTGTGATCCCCACTCCATTCCCACAGTCCTCTCTCTGGGGGCGGATGGCTCTCACAATCACAAGATCATTGGAACTGGTCTCCATCATCTCATTGTTGAAGACCCACGTCCATCAGAATTAATCTTGTTGTTGCCCTGTACAGTGATCTCCTGGTTCTGCTCATTTCCCTCAGCATCAGTTCCCCTAAGTCCAGGAGCTCACCTTCTAAAAGAGGAGCCAACCTATAAAGAAGCTAGGGAGCTTGATTGTCACATTCTTCCCAGGAGCCTGAGCGGTGGCTGGTTTTGTGAAGAAGGCCCGGGCAGACCTTGACTAAGGGCTTCGCAATTTCATTTCATCATCACTTACCTGACAGCTCAGCTCCAGGCTCTCTTCCAAAGCTGAGGAGGGAGGGACGGAAGGAAGCTTATATTTGGAAATGAAGGGGGTGTCTGAAAAAAAATAACAATGACATTTTAGAAAGGCTTGTCGAACAACTCTGAATAGGAGGGTTTGAAGGGCCCATCGGATACCAAAATTCACTGATAATGAAAGAATGAACAAATGAATGAATGAATCAATGAGTGAGCTAGGTAGCTTGGATTCTATGTATGACATTTCCAGACTCTAATGACTGTGAATAAGTGATTTAACTTCTTCCTGCCTCATTTCCCCCATCTGTAAAATGGGTATGAGACACAGGGTTGTTATGAGGATCCAATGAGATGTGGTTTTGGGGTGTACAAGTTGGAACAGGTGACTTTACTTTAGAAGTGAGCTTGAGAAAAGCTTTCCCTGGGTCATTCTTCCTTTCCTTAGGATACTTCTCTGAAGACTTTTCACCCAATTTGGATGTTAAAATTGAGTAAATTGGGTGTTAATTTTCTCAGTTGTCTTTTCCCTATTAAAATGTAAGCTCCTTGAGAGCCGAGACTTTCTGTGCTTGTTTTTGTTTTTCAAGCATCAGGCTTAGCACACAGCAAGTGCTTAATTAATGTTTGTTGTTCACTTAATGTTTAAGTGGGAACTTTAGCATCAGTCTGCGAGAAAAGCTCAGCAAGAAGCCTTGGAACTCTCCTTCATTTCTACAGGGAAGATGTAATAGAGGCAGCCTGGCATAGTTCCTAGAATGCTACCTTAGGAGCAGGAAAATGAGTTTGAATCCAGCCTGGGACATTTATGAAATGAAAAAAGCCACTTCAAATACTAGACCACTCCAAACCCAGGATACACAAAAATCACAGATTTAGAACTGGAAACATCCTCAGAGGCTGAATCCAGCTCTTTCTTGGTAGAGTGGGGAAACTGAGTCACAAAGAGATTTCAAAGGAAGACAGGACCTCTATGATGGCCTCCAGTCCCACCTCCATTTGACAGATGAAGAAACCGAGGCTCCAAGTGGAATCAACAGAGTAGAGCTGGAGGCATCCTTGGAGATTTAACAGCTAAGTGAGTCAACGGTCAGCATTTATTAAGTGCCTACTATGTGCCAGGCAATGTAGACATGAGATTTATACAGGATACACTAGGGGCAAAGCCAAAGGGAAGGCAGAGGTCGGGTTCGAGATGAGGAAATGAGGGGATTTGTCCAAAGTCGCCCCCTTAAATGAGGACAAAAGCGGGACTTGACCAGGATCAAAGCTGGCCCTCTTTACCCAGAACCCCCCGCAGAGGGGAGACCTTCCAGGCAGCCCGAATGAAGGCCGGCCTCCAGAAGGGAAAGGGTTAGCTTCTCTTGGCCTCTGGCAAACACTCTGTTTGCTCTCTACTTTGAACTGCCTTCAGAGGAATGAGGACCCGGCTGGCCGCAGAAAAGAGGCAGAATGTATCTTTGCTCCAGATTAGAGCATATTAATATTCTGTTTGCTCAAAGAACAAATATTTCTCCAGGAACAAAACCCCGGCTCCGGGAGCTGAGGGCATTAGCCCCAGAGGTCAGCGGGCCAAGCTTCAGCGGCCAGGTTTCCAGCAGTGAATCCCTGGGGAAATTGGGGGCTGCTGGCAAACTTCCAGACTCGGGGTCCGGGCCTAGAGTACAGCGGGGGCTTGAGAAAGCCACTTTCTGGAAAGGCCACAGAGCAGGGCTCCAAAGCTGGCTCTGTGGGGCTGGAGAGGGGGCTCTAAGTGATCCCATATGAGGAAGGGGCTGAAAGAATCCCTTACGGACTCTGATAAAACTCTGGGGACCTCGGTTTCCTATCTGTAAAAGGAGACTGAAGTAGAGGGTCTAGATTGAATTAAGATCCCTTCCTTCTAGAAACCCACCTTTCTGGGCCTCGGTCTTTCCATCTGTAAAATGAGGGGGTCTCTGGCCTCTGGGATCTCACCCAGTTCTAAAGCTATTAGGATACCTGTGGTCTTTAAACAAGCTGCTTAATCTCCCTAGACCCCCTTGGGGAGTCTGAGAAGGAGAAGTGAACCAGATCACCTCTGAGATCCCTTCCAGGTCAAGAGTGATATCTGTGACCTTTAACCATTTACCTCAATTCTCCGGGCCTCAGTTTCCCCATCTATGAAAAGTAAATGACGAGACCTACAGTCCTCACCTCAGGGCTGTTATGGGGCTCCTGGATGGATCTCATGGGCTTTGCAAACTTCATTGAGTGATGGCTGTCTCCATACTGGGACACCAGAAGGAAGGCACCTGAAGCTCAGCTTCCTTTTTTCCTACTCTCACCCCTGTGGGCTCCAGGCTCTGCCTCACTCCGTGTGTTATACAGGCTACAGGCCATGGCGTCCCATAAGTACTTGGGATCTTTCCTACCAAGCAAGTTAATTTTACATCATCTCTTATTCCAATGTAAGGTCCTTGAAAGCAAGAGTGGTCTGGCTCGCTTATATCTGTAATCTCAGTGCTGGGCACATAGTAAGTACTTCATAAAAATGCGCTCTTTCTCCTAAGAATAGATCTAGGGCTAAAAGGCAACCATTTCAGGGACGTGAATTCTTGCCTAATAGTTAAAAAAAATTGTAGGTGGGCGGCAACTGGTATTTGTGTCTCCCAAATTTTGTTCTGTCTTCCCTGCTTCCTCTGTCCCAAGGGTTCTTAACCTTTTCTACGTCACAGACCCTGTTGAATCTTTCTCAAAAGAAAGCTTTTAAGTGTATAAGATTAAATAATATTGTTGTTACTATACACAATGTTCTCTTAGCTCTGCTCATTTTGCTCTTCATTATGTTGTGCAAGTCTTCCATGCCTTTCTAAGATCATTGGGCTTATCACTTCTTAAAGCGCAGTAGTATTCCATTACAATTATATACCACAACTTGTTTAGCCATTGACTCCCATTTTGACTATTATAAATACATAAATTCTTTCTTCTTTTTTTTTGCTGAGGCTATTGGGGTTAAGTGACTTGCCCAAGGTCACAGAGCAGTGTCTGAGTTCAGATTTGAACTCAGGTCCTCCTGACTTCAGGGTTGGTGCTCAATAACTTCCCCATAAATACATAAATTAAAAATAAAGGATATATGAAGGTGCTATCTGTATCTAGAGAAAGAACTAGTACATAGAAGTATAATTTTATGTCTACATCTAGCAGTCTCTAGAGTGAGGGAAAAGGAGGAAAGAAAAAAAAAGGAAAAAAAAAGACATTTTCACAATAACTTTGTTGTACATTTGAAGGGAATATGGTAGATTTGTAGTTTCATGCGCAATCATCTTTTTTTTATTGTACTATTATAGAAATGCTTGTTTTGTTTCCTGAATAGAAAGATTTAAAAAATAAACAATTATTTAATTCTCATAAGCCATTCTTTGTGTTATATGCTGGTTATAAGATAATTGAGAAGACATTAAATGCATAAAATATGTGTAAAAACATGTAGGAAGAAAACCAGTTATCCTGAACTACAGTTATCAAATACGAGGAAAAAACCAAACACACACTCGATTCTTGGAGGTCAGGTTAAGAATCCCTAGTTTAAACTATCTCTTTTGGCAGCCTCATCACCTTCCATGGATGCAATTATTATTTCAATACAGATGATCCTCAAACTATGTATCTAGCTTCCATCTCGCCATTGAGCTTCATTTCTAATCATACATTTCAAACTATATCTTCTAGACACATCTTAAAGTCAGCAAGTCTAAAACACAATTATATTTTCCTCTCAATCATCCCTTTGTTCCTCAGAAGGAAAATTATAATCTGAAGAGTATACTAAAAAGCAAGAGACATCCTTGTTGATAAAGGCCTGAATGGTCAAAATTGTGCCCATGTGTGGCTCTAAGAGTTGGATTATGAGGAAAACCAAGTCCTGCAGAATCAATAAATTCAAATTGTGATGCTGGAGAAGACTTTGAGAATCCCTAGGACAGAAGATCAAATCAATCAATACTTAGAGAAATTAATTCAGGCTATTCACTAAAAGGTCAAATACTGAAGTCAAAGCTTAATTGTTTTGGTCACATAATGAGAAGATGGGACTCACTGGAAAATGGTGGGAAAGATTGAAGGCAAAAGGGAGGGGGATAGCAGAGGATGAGATGAACAGAAAGTGTCAGGGAAGCAACAGACGTGAGCTTGGAAAGACTTTGAGAAATAATGAAAGAGAGAAGAAGCACTTGTCCCTATTTCTGTGGAAAACACATCTTTCTTCCAATCTCCCTTACCCTATATAGAATCAGTTGCCAAATCTTGTCATTTCTGCAATCGCAGCATCTCTAGTATCCATTCCTTTCTCTCTGCTCATGGTAGCAACTGAACTACCAGTTCAGGCTCTATTCACCTTTCAGCTACATCAGAACTTTTTTCACTTGTGACCTCTTTTTGCCAAGAAATTATTCCGACACCTGGAGTTTATAGGTGTATAAAATAAGCATACAGATCAAATATTTACTGATAATAATTTCACACCCCCCAATTCAGTTTCAGAAGCTTTGATCTAGACTATTGCAACAATGGTCTCTCTGCTTGAAGTCTTTCCTACTCCAGGCTATCCTACACAGGGCCCAAAAGAGATTTTCCTTAAGTGAAAATCTGACCAAGTAATTCTCTTCTCAACCATCTCTAGTGGCTTTCTATTGTCTCTGGGATAAAACACAAACTCCTCAGTTTAGCTCTTAAGGCCCTTTACAACCTGGCCCCTGTCTATCTTTCCAGTCTCACTGTAATACGAGTGTTGGATTTCTAAGATGGTTGCTAAGCTGGCTTTTAGCATTAGATCTGGGGCCCTATGAGGGGTGTTAAAAACTAAACTGACCGCTTTGTGTGGTCACTGAGTGATAGAAGGGATGTGGGGAGTCCCCCGTCCTATCCCCTGTTTTATAGATGAAGCTTAGAAAATTGTAAGTGATATTCCCAGTGTTCCACGGGGCATAGTGAACTTCCCGTAGCTGAAAGTGGAGAAGTTCTTGTATTTGGATGAGGGGCCAGATGGAAGGCCCTAAAATCCAACTAGGGAGTCTGCTCTATTTTGCCCCGGTCCCGGGACATCCTCCTGGAGTACTCCTGGGAGGAGCAGTGGTTTGTGGCTTGTTGCTAAGAACCAGATCCCTGGAAGTCCCTGGCTGAGAGTCCAGGCCTCCAGTGTGGGGGATTGGGTCCGGGTAGCCCAGCTGGGGATTCTCAAGTGGCCGGCCCCTAAGCTGCCGGCATTTCAAGAGTGGCTCTGTTAGCTTTTTTAAGGAGTAATCTCAGAGTGTAAATTTACACTGGGGGCCCCCAAGCCAAAAATATCCGAAAAGTTTTCCTCATCCTTTGTTAGTGGTTGGATAAACAGAGCTCTTGTCTCCTTTGAATGGCCGTGGACTACCTGGGCTCTGGGCTGGGTTTGCACCCATTGAGGAAGACAAAGGCAGCTGGCAGCTGCAGGGCTGAGCTCCCTGGGCTCTCGCCAGCCATTCCCCTCAATCTCCCGGGGCTGATTAGGACTCGGGAATAATTCAGTCTCATCCAGCTCTGATGGGAAGTAGGTTAGCCCCAGCTGGAGCCCCTTCCCCACTCCCTTATTTAAAGAAGGCCTTGTCCCCGCAGAGAACTTTTGCTGGGACTTGGAAGTTTCTGATAATGCTCAGCAAACATCCGGGACTGTACAGGAAGAGCTCCCTGTCTTTGCTCCTGGACTTCTCATTCGGTTCCTTTGGTTTCATGGCCAATCCTGGCAAAGACTTGGGGGGAAGGGTGGGGTATGGGTAAGGGGAGTCACCTTTGGGATTCCAAGACTTGTCAGGGCAGGCCTTGGATGAATTAGGGAAGCAAATTCGGCCTCGGCTCCCCCTGCTCTGTACCCTGTCTCGCTCTGGTTTATCCTAAAGAAATCACAGTTTTCTTTTTTGATTTTGAGATCCTAAATTGAGTGGTTGGTTCGCCTAATCCAAGGGTCCTCATGATCCTTGAAGAATCACAGGGTTGGAAAAGACTCTAATCATCAGTTTAATTCACCTCCCCCATTTTTTTTTTACACTTAAGGAAACTGAGGCCTGAAAACTGAAAGGGGAAGTGAAGTCCAAGGGTCCTCATGATCCTTGAAGAATCACAGGGTTGGAAAAGACCCTAATCATCAGCTTAATTCACCTCCCCCATTTTTTCTTTTACACTTAAGGAAACTGAGGCCTGAAAACTGAAAGGGGAAGTGACTGGGAGGCCAAGACTGGAAGCCGGGGGTAGAGCTCTGGAGTCAGAGAACCCCAAAGTCCACTCCCATTTTGGGTATTTTGATGTTTTTAATAACCTGTGTGACCTTGGGCAAAACTTCATTTCCCAGAAAATCATCTTCCTCATTTGTAAGATGAAGGGGGTTGGGCTAGATTTTAAATTCTCTTCCACCTCTAAATCTGTGACTCCCAACCCGACGGGTTTTGGGTGACTTTCCTGGGTCTCAGTTTCCTTATCTGTAAGAAGTGGGGGTTGGCCCGAATGGCCTCGGAGACACCTCCCAGCCTTAGATTTATGGTCTTATTGATCACCCAGTGCCTCGCCTACATCCTCCAGGTCACTTCCCCTTTCCAGTTTTCCTTTGGTCACCCCTAGGCGCACTTGCCCTCCCCCGGATCCTCACCACTCCCCTTTCTGACAGCCCCACCCCCATCCCCGGCGGTAGCTGCAACTGCTACTCTTGTTTATGAGCCCTTCCTTCCCCTAGGGGCTCTCCTTTTATGGCCCGTGAGATAAGTGGTGAAAACTGGTTTTGATCCAAAGCAAGTTTCTGACCCGTAGTAGGAGCTTGTGGGTTGAATTCATCTTTGTCTGATTATCTCCTGGTGTGGAGATTCCCTGCATCAATCTATAAAATCTGCCCTCCTAGTTCAGCTATTACATTATTTTTGCTCTTTGTGCGTCTGGTGTCTAGCACGGTACTTGCACACAGTAGGCACTTTGAGATCCATGCTTTGAGGGGAGTGCCTGGGGGCGCAGGGAGATTAAAGGACTTTGTCCCTCTGTCCTCCCAGCAGGCTTTTCTCCCACTTTCACTGTTTCTTTTTTAATCTTGCCCCTTTCTTCCTATCTCCCTGCCCCCGCATCCCTCCCACTTCCCTCTCGGCTTCTGCTTCTGGCTGGGGTTGGCCCTTTTGTTGCTACTTTTGAGCTTTCTAAAGACAACAAAAATCCTAATAATTGGCCCTGGGAGGGGAGAAAATGGGGCCACGAAGAGTCGGAGTAATTGGAACTTTTGTTTTTAAGGAAAAAAAACAATTTTATGACTTTGGAAAACAAGCAGTAACTTCCGAGTTGGGAAGGAAGAAGGGGGCTGTTGTGTCCTTGAACAAAGAGATAAGAATAATTTGTAATTAGCACACTTGCTTTTTGAAATGCTAATGCGGCCGTAAAAGGGCCTTGCCCCAGGAGAAGGCCGGAGTTCCCTTTTTTAACACTCACTTATTAAGTTTTGTGTCCGGGGGAAGGAGCAAAATCCCAGGGCCAAGCTTCCCGGGCTTTGGGAATCTGGTCACAGCAGATTCCCAGCCAGGCTATTTGCTCCCAGAGCAACCATGTTCCTTAAGGACAACCCTGAGAGCCTAAGTGGAAACTGGCTCAATGGGGCAGCTGAGCTCTCGGTGGCCCTCTCTGTTCCCCACTTTACCCTTTGGGCAAAACTCTTAATACTTAACCCCTTGTGACCCAGCCTGCTAACCTGGAGGTGAAGGAAGCCTTTTAGAACTCTCCTGGCCAGATGCCTGTCTTCCTGGGTTCTAGGCTCATAGGTAGAATAAGCATTTATTAAGCGCTTACTGTATATACTAGTTACTATACTAATCTCAGAGTTAGTTAGCGCAGGAAGGAACTGCCAAGTCTAATCTTTTTATTACAGAGAAGGAAAAGGAGAGAATCCCCAGGAAAGCTCAGTTCCTCGTCCAGGGTCACTAGGGTCTGGAGCGTTGGAGGCAGGCTCTGAATCCAAACTATCTCCCTCCATCTCTTTGCAGGTTCCAGGCTGCTTCCTCAGTCTGGGACTCTGGGATTGCTTCTCTTCTGCTGTTAGTGGTTGTTGGGTCATTTAAGCTTTTTCTCTTTGCTCCTTTAGCTCCCGGTTTCTGGTTTGTACTTCCCGGCATACTGGGCCCCTTCTCTGGGCTAATAGCGTGTTAGGAACTTAAGAAGCTCCTGAACCGCGCTCCCCCCAGTTCCAGCCCTTGTTTCTGGCCTCCTTGGGCCCCTCTGGAAAGACATAAAGACCATAGAGTTGTGGAAGGGGCCGTCCAGTTTGCAGAGGGGGAGGCTGAGGTACAGAGAGGAAGTGATTTGCTCAGTTACAGGCCTACTGCGTGCTAGGGTTATAGTGGAATCTGGGCCTTCTTGATTCGCAATCCTGAGCTCTAACCACTGCTCCGTACTGCTACAGGGGTGACTAGTTCTTCCCTGAGCTTTCCAAGGATCAGAAAGTCAGGCAGGAAATGAAGGTGCCAGATCAGCAGTTGGCTCGCCCTGGGCCTGATGTTTTTCATTCAGTATTAATGCCAGAGTTTACACAGAAACAGAGCCCTAAGTACAAGGCCCGTCCCAGAGCTTTATAGCAACAATCCACGCTTCCTCCCAAGGCAAGAGGAGCTAGGAAGAAGGGGGAAAGGGATGGAAGAGGCTGGGCCCTCACCCGAGCTGCCAGTAACAGTCACAGAAGCTCAGAATTGGGAGTCTTCTTAGAGATTACTTTTTTTTTTCTTTTTCCTAAGGCACTTAACTCAGGGTCACAAGCTAGGAAGTGTCTGAGGTCATATTTGAACTGAGGTCCTCCTGACTCCAGGCCTGGGGCTCTATCCACTGCACCACCCTGGCTGCCTCTAAGAGCTCCTTGAATCAAGTGGCCCCTGTTTGGAGGCCCCCAGGGAGGGCTGCCCTGCCACCTCCCCATGCAACCAGACTTTTCATATCTCCATCTCTTATCTCTGTGGCCATCACATAGTAGGCAGTTTTTAAATGCTTACTGAATAGAATCTGGTTAGAGTCTAAGTGTCTGCTAGCTGATGCAGTGGATAGAATACTGGCCCTAAAGTCAGGAGGACCTGAGTTCAAATTCAGTCTTCAACACTTACTGGTTGTGTGACTTTGGTCAGTCAGTCACTTAACAGTAATTCATCCCCTTCAAAAAAAAAAGTCTAAACTTTTCTAAACCTGTTCCGTTGTGTCCAACTCCTTGAGACCCCATGGACCAGAGCACACCAGGCCCTTCTACCCTCCCCTGCCTCTCAAAGTTCAGCATTTCCCAACATCTGGGTCTTTTCCAATGAGTCCCAGAGGACGACCATCAGTCTGAGAGAGGGGACAGGATTTGGCTAAAGTGGCCAAGGCCCAAACCCCATCCTGGGCTCTCCCCGAGCCGCCATCCCTGCCTCCGTGGGGCCCAGGTCGGCTCCTTTCCAAGGCAGCCTAATGGACTGGGCGAAGAAGGGAGGAAGACATCACTCATTTTCAGGAGAACAGAGAATGCAGTTTAATCAATTCCCCCACTTACCAAGACGGCTTCTTGGAAATTATATTTGTATTGACTTGGCACTTTCTCTGAGATGCCGACATTGCATTCAGTGCCGATGAGAGCATTTCTGTTTGGGACGGATGAGGCCGGGGGCTGGGGGCTGGGCAAGGGCTCAGCACCCGGTGTTCTCCCCATTTTACAGAAAAGACCTTTGACCTATGGCCTAAGATCAGGCCCTTGCCTGGCCGAGTACCCCATCCTTCAGATCATTGAATAGGAGCTGAAAGAGACTCAGAGACCAAGGGTCTCGCTGTTTCAGAGACCAGGAAATTACCAGAGATTATATGGCGGGTCCCGTGTAATACAGCTAAAGTCCGAGGAAGGACTAGAACTCACAAAATCCCTATTTCACCCACTACTCTCCCCACTGCACCAAGATGTTCATCTTCCAGCTCTGAATGTTTCCAGAATTTTCATATGGGATCACAAAGGAAATCTGAGAATTTCCTGGGTTCTAATCCTCTCCCGTTACTTATTGATGTGGGCAAGTCCTGATCTTGTGCCTCAGTTTCTTCAGAGAGGGAGTTGGGCCAGATTATTTCTGAGGTTTTTTCCAGCTTTGGAAGATTTTTTTGGGAGATTTTGGAGGCCAAGATGGAGAATGGTCTTTGTTATTACGCATTTTAGAGTCTGGAAGCCCAGAGAAGGACCACTTGACCTTTGGAGATGACAGGTCTTCAAGATTTCCTCCAGCTTTCATTTCTGGGATTCTCTGTATCCTTCCAAGTGTCCTTTGGCTACGAACTCTGAACTTTAGGAGAGAAAGAAAGGAGAAACGCTTGAAAATGGAAAGAAAAGGAGAGAGGGCATGTGTAGTACAGTGAGAATAAATACAGGGAAAGAAAGTCTGAGGGAGCAGACAGGAGGGACTGAAGGGACGGGGAGAAGCAGGGAGTGAGGAGGAAAACATGAGATCCTGGGATCACAAAGTTTAAGCTCTAATCTGATAGTCTTATTTTATAGATGAGGAAACTGAGGTGGGAAGGCTTGATGAGCACATCATTCAGAGCAGAAGGGAAACTACAAACCAGGTTTCCTGACACTCCTCCATGGAGGAGGCTTTCCATTTCTTCAGTGCCGGCAAGAGAGAATGAGGAGGGAAACGCTGAGGAGTGGGAGCAGGGAAACGTTGAGGAGTGGGAGCAGGACATCCATCCCACCCCCCTCATTCTGGGACTCCGTGGTATCAGCAACTCTGAATGAAGAGCAGAGGAGAACATGACCCACTCGGGCAGGGGGTAGAAGTGGAAGGGGAGGGCGGCCAATGCAATTCACCCTATGGACAGTGATTCATTCAGAGCTGCAGTGAAAGATGGCATGAGATCACTGTTTCCTGCCCCGCTAGCTGGAAGATTGTGTCAGAAATGGAAAGAGACTGAGTGGGATTCTGTGGTGGTCATAATCTGCAAGAGATAGGAAGAGATGGAGCTATTTACTGTAACAGCTTCTGTATCCTCCCTAAGAGAAAATCAGCCCCTTCGATCCCACTTTTGTGTTTTTATCCCTCATAGGTGCTTAATAAGTGCTCGCTGATTGGCAGAATTTTAGGTCTAGAACTGAGGGGACCTTAGAGAGGAGCTACTTTAATCAATGGGGAGAGAGGAAGTGACTTGCTCAGTGTCACATGACTAATAAGCATCAATAGTTAGAGCTTTTGGGGTGCTCCTGCTTTACACTTCTCCTGGGGGTCAGATTTGAATTCAGGTCTCCAGGACCAGCTGCAGTATTCTTTCCTTACGATTTGTAGAGATGGGGGATTTAGGAGAGACCACTGGCTTTTGAGTTAGAGAATGTGAGTTCAAGTCCCCCCTCCATCACTTACTGTATCTGTGACCCTGGCCAAGCTCCTTGAGCTCTCTTGCCTCCTCGGTGAAAGAAAGGGGTTGGCCCCAAAGCTCTCCAAGATTTCCTCTGGCTTTAATCTCTGTGCTTGTCCTTATCTTCCACGGTGTCCTTTGGCTGGGAACCACGGAATTTAGGAGGGAGAGAGAGGAGGTATTAGGAAGGATGCCGGGCATCCTTTTTCAGGGCATCAGAGAAGAGACACCTGTTCCAGGTGGCCTCCCAGACAGCTCGGCGGAGGATGTCAGGAAGTGTCTTAACTTAAAAGGGGATTTCCTAGCTGGACCATCCCCGGTCTCTCTCTTCCAGTCAGCCTGGAAAACAGTGTTTGCTCCTTGCAGTATTTCTTCCTTCCTTTCGGAGTCGTTATTAGTGGCGGGTCTGTGTTTGGGGCTGATTCTGCCCCACGGTGTGTTCGTTAGACTTCTTGTGTGACTTGGGCTCAGTTTCCTCAGCTGTACAATGTGGGGGTGAGGCTGGCCGACTTAGAAGGCCCCTTTCATCTTCGACTCTCCAATCCTGACTCATCTCCTGTCTCAGTTCTCACTTTGCCAGTTTGTAAAATGCGGAGCTTTGACCACCAGGCCTCTTCCCACTTCAGGGACATGGTTCTCTACCCTCCTTCACTCCGGCCACTTCAGCTTCTCCTGTGCCCAAATTTGCCTCCTCCCCCTAGAAAACAGGAGTCTGGGAAAAAGTCAAGTCTGGTGCGCTCTCTGAGAACATTAGGAGGCCGAATCATTTCCCTGCGGACACCTACCTTTTTAGACATCTGCCAAATGTCTGTGAATGTTATTTACTGAGAGGAGGGACAGCTCGCTGGGAGGGGGTGCTGGCTGGCTTCCTCCGAGCTTGGGCTGAAGGGCTTTCAGCTCCTCTCAGGGAGCCGTTGCAGGGGAGTATAGGAATCTCTGCTCACCTTCTTGCTCCCTCTTCAGCCCCCTGGCTCCCTTCCCTTCACGGGACTCTCCACTGTCCACTGGGGCTAGTTTCACAAGGGTCTTAACCCAGGGGGCACACGCTGGAGAGCCCCATCCCAGACATTTTAGGACCTCAGCTCTTCACATGGCCCAGTGCTACAGATGAAGTAACTGAGACCCAGACAGGTGAGGTAATGCAAGGATTAAGAGTCAGAGTGGAGTGAATCCTTTTCTGGAGTCAATCTAGACTCTCCATCCTCACTTTGCATTTTCCACCTTCTTCCTTATTAAAAAAAATTATTATTTTTATTATTATTTTATTTATTTATATTATTTATAATTATTATTTTATTATTTAATATTTTATTATTATTATTTTTTCTGAGGCAATTGGGGTTAAGTGACTTGCTCAGGGTCCCACAGCCAGGAAGGTTAAGTGTCTGAGGTCAGATTTGAACTCAGGTTCTCCTGACTTCAGGGCTCATGCTCTATCCACTGCACTCACCAGCTGCCACCTTCTTAGTAGATGCTTTTAAACAGAGGAGCCCAGCTTGAAGAAATGGATCCCCACGGAAAAGGGAAGGGGAGATGGGGCAGGGGCAGACACATCGGTCTCTAAATCAGAGACCTTCCCCCCGTCAGAACCCAGCGGGGTTTGGACTTTGGTGGAGTAGCTGCGGGCATATTTGGGCTCCTTCTTCCTTACCTACAGAATCATGGATTATTTTTCCCTACAGTTTTGTAGATCTTTGGGTCTTCTCTCTGGATGGGAAGCATCAGAAAACACTCATTTTCCTCCTTCTGTCCTCCTGGTCACAGGAGAAGGGCCAGGGGAGAGCAGTGAGGGGCATTTCCGATGGCTTCTCTCTCAAGATATATAGCTTTGATTTTCTTTTAGAGCGAGATCGATGTTCCCTAGGCAAGGCATGCGGGAGCTCTCCCACATGCCGCAGCTAGCCATCCATCTCTTGATGGAGAAGCTGCCAGACCTGCTTCCATGAGCCCCGGGGAGCCGACTCATAGGATTTTGTGCAGACAGACAGATTCGGAAAGCCCTGGCCAAGGTTCGGGGGCAGGAGTAAGCCTGGAAGTGACTGGCTTTACATAAAGGCCAGACTAGTCCAGGAAAACATATTCCTACCTGGGACCGATGAAAGCCATTGTCAGCCCTTGTCAGTCAAGCAAAGGCTCATTCCCCTGGCATTGTTTCCCTGGGGCTCCTGGTGCCAGGGAGGAAGAAGAAAATGTTCTGTGCAGCTAATGTACCAAAAGGAGGGAGGGGGAGCTGGGTGGAGAGTCAGTGAAGGGCCGGGGATCCTTCTGCCCCTTGGGAAATGAGTTGTTCCGACCCAAGCATCACTGAGAGAGGATGGAAGGCGAGCAAAGGGGCAAGGAGCCAGCAGAACCTGTCAGTCGTTGGATGGTGGAGATGGGAAAACAGGAGGCAAATTAAGGACTGAAAGCAGACTTCTTTAGGAGACCTCACAGGCCCTTTTGTAAACCCCCTTCATTTTACAGATAAGGAAACTGAGGCACAGAGAGATTAAATGACTTCTTCAAAGTCAACCATCAGAGGCAGGAGCTGAACTTGGGTCACTTGACTCCATCAGTGTGGAAGTACCCTGTGGCACAGAGCACCTGGCCCGGAGTCAGGAGTATCTGATTTAAAATTCAGCCTCAGACACTTACAAGCTGTGCGACCCTCTCCAAGTCACTCTGTTTACCTCAGTTTCCTTCTCTGCTAAATGAGCTGAATCAGTAAAAGGCAAGTCATTGTGGGTATCTTTGCCAAGAAAACCCCAAATGGGTCATGGTTGGACACAACTGAAAAATAACAAAAGTATCTGACTTCAAGGTCATCACATGGCTAGGTGGTGAGTTGATTAGACACTTACTAGCTGGAACCATGGGCAGACACTTGGCCTTTGACTCAGTTTCCTCATCTGTAAAATGGGGAAAGTAGCAGGACCCGCCTTCCAAGGTTGTTTGAGGATCCAATGAGATAATAAATGTACAGCACAGTTACATGGCAAGCTCTGCTTATGCCTTAACTATTATTACGTTAGCCATTATCTTTCCAGTCTGAATGAAAAAGAAAACATGTTTATTAAGTCCTAACTACGTGCTAAACACTCTGCTAAGAGCTGGGGATACAAATAGAAAAAGTGAGACACCCTTTTCTCCAGGATCTTACCTACAACGGGAGGAGATGGCTCAGAGTTTAAGCTGCAGAAGCCTGATGGTGATGGAAAGTTGGGGGGATGCAGCAGAGGGCGGCTGGCAAGGCCTGGGGGCCTGGAGGATGCAGCAGAAGGTGGATGGCAAGGCCTGGGGGCCTGGAGGATGCATCCAAGGGCAGCTGCAAGGCTGGCGATATCCCGTCTCCTCCCCCAGATGACATCAGCCCCCATCTTTTCCCTGCCTTGCTGACCCGGATGGCATCGGTACCAAGGGCCAGGAAGGGGGCACAGGAGGCATTTCTCATTGGGGGTGGCCTCCCCAGACTTAGTACCCCTTCTTGGGGGCAGCTTGCTGTAAGGCAAAGGCATTTAAGCCAATGGTAACTCAGCTAATGAGAGCCGCTTTGTACAGAGGTCCTGATACTTATGAGTTGTGACCTCAATATTTCACCGTGCTTGAGCATCGAACCTTAGTTTCTTCATCTATGAAATGGGGACGATGATATAATGTCTGGGCCACCCTTAAAGCTTAAAACTAAGACTTTTGGGACACCCAAACCTCAAACCATTCACTACATACAGAAGAGCCATTATTACGGGCACCATTCATCTCCAGGGTTATTGTGAGGAAAGTGCTCTAGGAATGGCGGAAAAGGTGGGAAAGTCCCAGAAAGAAAGCTTCTTATTTAGAAAAAGAAAGCGAGGCCTTTTTAAGGATCTCCCAAAGAATGAGCAGGTAGGTAGCAGTGCGAGCCACAGAGAACAGAGGAGCTCAGCCTCGGTAAGTTTGGGGGGTGAGGGTCGCATGCCAGTGAGCGGCGGGGATCATGCTGTGCTTGTGCTGCGTCTGGTGCCAGGGAATGGCTCGTGTGGCCCTTCCAGCCTTGTTCACATGACTCTTGGCACTTACTGATGGATGAGAAGGTTGCTCTCTTTCCTAGAGGAGGAGGTCCAAGGATTCTTTCATTCCACCCCTTCCCCCACAGTTGGGAAGCCATTTTGATTAAAATAACAAATGTTGTAAGATGAATCTTACTCCTAAGAAAATTCCTTCAAAATACACGAGCCATTGACTCTTTAGTAATGGTTGAGGGATAGGAACAAATAGGTTTTTTAAATTTACAATTTTTTCCCCAACTAACCAGTTTTTCTTTTTCTTTTTCTCTTTCCTATTTTCCTACTCTCAGAGAAAGAATAAAAAGGGAAATAAAACCCTTCTAACAAATATGCATAGTCGAACAAAACAAGTTCCCATATTGGCTAAAAATGCTCATCCCATTCAACTTTTTGAGTTGGTCGCGCCCTTCTCAGGAGATGGGTGACATGTTTTATCATTGCTCTTCAGGAATCATGGCTGGTCACTGCACTGATCAAAATGCTTAGGTCTTAGGGAGCTGTCCATTTTTTATGATGTTGTTATTTCACGAGTTGTTCTGGACCTGTTTACTCTGCATCAGTTCATACAAATCTTCCCAGCTTTCTTCTCTTCATCATGGCACAATAGTAATCCATTATATTTACTTTCCATAATTCCATTCTCCAATTGATAGTGATACCTGCCTTCAGTTTCGAGTTCTTTACTACAAAAGATACTTTTGTATATCGCTTTTCTCTTTCTTTGCTCTTTGAAATGTGGTGTCAGTGGTTTAAAGAGTATGCTCAATTTAGTGGCAAATTGGGCATAATTCCAAATTACTTTTTCAGAATGGCCAGACTAATTCACAGCTCCATTAACAATGCATGGGTGTGGCAGCATTAGTTTTCTCCAAAGTACCTCTATCGTTTCTCTTTCTTTCTTTCTTTTTTCTTTTTTTTTTTTTCTTTCTTTCTTTCTTTCTTTCTTTCTTTCTTTCTTTCTTTCTTTCTTTCTTTCTTTTTTCTTCCTTCCTTCCTTCCTTCCTTCCTTCCTTCCTTCCTTCCTTCCTTCCTTCCTTCCTTCCTTCCTTCCTTCCTTCCTTCTCTCTCTCTCTCTCTTTCTCCCTCCCTCCCTCCCTCCCTCTGTCTCTTTCTTTCTTTCTTTCTTTCTTTCTGTCAATTTTCCCAGTTTGGCAGGTGTGAGGTAGAACCTCAGAATTGCTTAATTTGACATTTCTCTAATTATTAATGATATAGCTATTGATAGCTTATATTTTTTTATTCCAAAAACTACCTGTTTATATTTTTGGACTACCTATTAATTGGGAAATGGCTCTTATTCTCATAACTTAAAATCAGTTCCTTATATATTTTTGGTAAATGAGACTTTTATTAGAGAAACTTGTTGTAGAGATTTCTTTGTTATCTATTTCCTTCTGCTTTCCTATTTTCTGGCTCCTAAGGGAGAATGAAGAGTTTGCTTGAAAAAGGAGAGAGGAAGGCTAGTGGGCCCCTAGTTAGGAAGCCTTGAATTTAAATCTAGCCCCACATACCATAATCGTGGCCAAGTCATTTCCACTTGAGAAGGAAATGGCAAGCCCATTCCAGTGTTTTTGCTAAGAAACTCTCATGGACAGTAATGTCCATAGGATCATGAAGAGTTGGACACAGCCTAAAAAGGAAAATAAAAGATCTAAGGAGGCCCACAGTGGGAGAATGAGATTCAGAGGATATATGGGAACAAACCCATTTAATTAGTGGAACTTTGTCAGACCAGAATCGCCAACCAAGGATAAAAGGACATCATTCAGCAAGAAGTAGAGCTCCATTGCCTGTCTGTATACAACTAAAAGATCATTAAACAGAAAATAGGCTAAGGTCCCTTTCTAAAATGATGAACAAAGGCAGATATAAAGGTAAGACTCTCAGGAGCTCCCAGCAGAGTGAACAAGCAGAGACAGTTAGCTGCCCTTCTCACAACTTTGACCTCCAAAGGGGAGGGGGAGAGACCAAAGGATTCTAAATTTAGAACTAGAAGGACATCAGACACCATCTAAGAGATACTCATGCATCCTCACCTCCCCCACCTATCTGGTAAGTCATAGGAGGGAGCTCATAGATCTTCCTATGGCCGTCAGTACCCAAGCCCAGGAAATCAATATCCAAGGAGAGGAAGAGGTATTCATGGCCCATGTCTATATACACATGCTCGGAGTGTGTGTAATCTTTATTAATAGGGTTATAAAGGCAAGGGGATACATTTGACTTCCTGAGGATCACTGGAACATGGTGGGTTGTTATTTATCATTGGTGGTGGAAGCCTATGCCATATTCAGAAGGGATGGAGATAGCTGGATTGCGGGATCAGAGTGAGTATGTGGGGATCTCAGTGGCCGTCCTGTTCTACCCCTTTATTTTACAGATGAAGAAGTTCAGTCCTAGCAAGGTGAGTTGGTTTACCCAGGTCACACAGGCGATAAGCCTCAGAGGGCTGGTTGGAACCCAAGTTCCAACGTTTTCTATTCAGCCTTAGACACTCATTAGGGATGTGATCCAGGGCTCATCACTCAACTTTTGCCTCAGTTTCCTCCTCTAGAAAAAGGAGATAATAATAGCACTTACCTCCTAGGGTTATCAAGAGGATTAGATTGGATAATATTTATAAAGCATTTGGCACAATGGTAGGCACATAATATGTTGGCTTTTATTAGCTATTAACATAGAGCTATATTCTGTTGAAAAATGAAATATGAAAAAAAGAATGAATAAGTCAATGAAAGAGAATTAAGCATTTGCTGGAATTATAAACACAAAAGCAAATACAGTCCCTGCCCTCAAAAAATTTACAGCCTATAAAGAAAAACAACATGGATAGCATAATGAGGACCAGGGAGCATTATTTTGGTTTTTGGAAAATAATAGAAATTGTGAGTGGAGCCTTAGAGGAATGGCACTTTCTGATAGCAATGTCCACCCTTTCCAAAAGCAATGGCAGTATTGATTTGATTTTGGTTCCAAAGCTGGAAGTTGGAGGGAGTAACAGGGGATTGTGTGGGTGGAATCAGGGTAGCTTGCATTCTAGAAATGATGGGCCTTGGAACATACTCACCAATTAGGATCTTGAGCAGGTGTTTGCTGGGAAATATTCGATAACTGGCTTTCCAGGAAAATAATGTACTCATGAAATACTTTTAAAGTTTAATCTGAAGGATTAACATCCCATCCGTCCCTTTCTGAAGCCTAGAGTGACAATGAACAAAACAATCAAGCCTTGATTTGTCACATTTACACAGAAAATTTGTAATTGGTTCTTGGGAGCTGGTTGGAACTGACTACCCAGAACCCCCCTGAATGGAACACCGAGGAAATTTGGAGCTGAAAAAGTTAAGTCCTTCAGGACATGGCCTGTGGTCTCAGTGATCGGGTGACTGGTGAGAATATGAATGGGGAGGAAAGTGAAGAAATTCGTTAACCAGAAAGGAAGAACCCTTCAGTGAAGATCTGTGAGAGAAAAATAGAAACTATTTTGGGACAGGAGCACATAACTTAGACTAGATGGTTGCTGGTGTTCCTTCCTTCTCAGAAATTTTGTGATTCTGGGAGTGTACTACACACCACCCAGCCAGAAAAAAAGAAATGGATAAAAACTTCCAGGAAGAGATCACAAATCCAGCTTGGAGGCAGGTCATAGTAAAGATGGTGCACTGGCTGTGTTCATCTATTTCAATCTTCAAAAGTTAGAGGAAGTAATGAGACCCTCACTGACTGCAAGTTGCTAACTTTGACAGATTCTATCCCAGGGCTCAGCTAGGATTTGTGGGTATGATTTCTGAGTCATAGGAGTGACTTTTGAAAAACTGTGAAAAAGAGAAAAAAAAGAAGTGATTCCAGTTTTTGAAAAGAGGAAGCAAAAAAAAAATTCTTGAAACTCTAAGATGGAAAGCCTGATTCCAATTTCTGGAAAGAATTTGAAAACATATTCTTATATACAGTTGACTGTGAGTACTTAGAAAAAGGAAGTTGTGATCATTGTGACCCATCATGGGTTCATTAGGGCATCATGCAAATATGGCCTGATTATCTCCATTGACCATGTGAATTATAGGATGGTAGGAAATGCTGTACTTGGATGTTAGCATGGTATCTGATAATTGTTCAGCTGTTTCAGTCGTGTCCAACTTGAGGTTTTCTTTTCTTTTCTTTTCGTTGTGGCAACTGGGGTTAAGTGACTTGCCCAGGGTCACACAGCTAGGAAGTGTTAAGTGTGTGAGACCGGATTTAACTCAGGTCTTCCTGACTTCAGAGCTGGTGCTTTATCCACTGTGTCACCTAACTGCCCCTACCTTGGGGTTTTCTTGGCAGAGATACTGAAGTACTTTCCATTTCTTTCTTCAACTCATTTTACAGATGAGGCAAAGAAACAAGGTGAAGTAACTTGCCCAGGATCACACAAGTAATGAGTTTCTGAAGTCAGATTTGAATTCATGAAAATGAGTCTTCCTGACTCCAGGGCTGGTGCTCTAACAACTATGCCAGCCCTTCATTATAGTCTTATGAACAAGATGCACAGAAACAGACTGGATGACAGATGTGGACGGTATAGATTCACAACTGGATAAATAGCTGACCCACAAGAGAAAATCGATGAATTGATGTCCACTGAGAAGAAGGTCCTGAATAGGGTGCCAAAGATCTCTTTTGGGGGATCCATGGAGTAAAACATTTAAAGTTTTGGGCTGAATGTTTTTCAAACTGCAGAATAACTCAAAATTGGGAAGGCTCGGCAATCCGTCGGGTGTGAGAATAAGTATCCAAAAAGATATTAACACCAAATCTAATAAGAAGAAATTCAATGGAGACACATTTTTAATTTAATTTAAACTCATTTGGGTTCAAATAATGGAATGACCAACTTGCAGTTGGTCTATCAATTTTTGTATACTCCAAATTCTACACTAAGTCAACATTACAATATGGCAGCTAAAAAATAGGCTGCCATGCTAAGTTTCATGAAGACAGGGCATATTCTTCAAGAGGAACGTGAGACTCTTACGGTATTCTGTCCTGGTCGGTCTATGTCTGGAGCATTAGGATCGATTCTGGGAGCTAAAGTGAAGGGAAGAAATCACCAAGGTAGAGTGTCCATCCAACGGAGGGTAATCAGTTCAACGAAGTTACCGATAACCATATCCAAGAGAGAACTTTTCAAAGAACTGGTGATTTTTAGTCTGGACAAGAGAAGATTTGGGATGATCTTGGTGGGAATATAATTATTAAATTCAACTACTTTAAGACTATAATGATTAGACTCGTTTTCCTTGGCATGAGAAATCAGAAGCTGGAGCAATGGGTAGGAGTAGAAAAAGGGCAGATTTTGGCTTGAAATGAGGAAAAACTTCCTGATAATGACAGCTATCCAAAAGTAGAGTGAGAGCCTTGTGGGTAGGTAATGAACTTCCCACTGCCCAAGATTTTCAAGCAGGCTTTGAATGACCATTTGTTGAAGAATTAATTCCAGTTCAGCTACAAGTTAGATTAAATGCTCTCTGAGGTTTCTTTGAATTCAGAAACCCTAGGATTCTAATTCATGACATGCATAACAGACCCACTGTTTCTAGCCTTCTGTTAATGACTGTTTCTCTTGAAAATGAAACTCATTTCATTATTTTTTAGTTTGCTCTCGCATTGCTCCATTGTGCGCACTTGACAATCTCCTTACCCCGTCAGCCTTTGCTCTTCCTCAGAAAGATCCCTTCAGTCTGGGTGATAAGCCATCTGGAGCAGAGTCCTTCCTTGTCTTGCAAATATTAAAGGGAGCAACGATGACCTCAGACGGGTCAACTTTTGTACAAGGGGAACTACGCTGGATTTGGTGACAGAGCTCTTGGGGGTTTGAATCCTGATTTTAAGAACTTGGGCCTCAGTTGGCTCCGCTATAAAGTAAGGGAGTTGGATTTCCATTTCTAAGTCTAGGATCCTATGGTGTCTCTGGACCTTAGTTTCCCAATCTATAAAATGAAAGATCTGCATTAGTTGGTCTTGGTTCTCTTCCAGCTAGAGGCGTCTGGCCTGGTGACATCCTGTAGGCCCTTCGTACAGGTTGGGTGAATGAACGGGGAGATGGATAACTTCTTCCCAGGCCGGGGGAGAGTGTAGGACTTGGATAGTGTAAGTATAGGAAATAATGCCTACTTAGACCTGACTTTGGAATTCAGGTAGAATTCATCATTCCACCCCTCTGTGGCTCCCGAAGGCTTCAGAAGATTTTCTCCCAGGAGAACCAGATCAGATTTCCAATTCCTCAGAGTCCCTTGCTTTATCTTTCTTTGCTCATTAGTATTTACACCACCTCCCAATTTAGTTACTCCTGAGAGTATAATTAATGCTCTGTTTACTTCCTCTAGTTGGCCTCTGGGGAACAAAGCCAAAGGCAGTTTGGGATTACCTAGAAGCTGGAACATCCCACCAGACCCTCTTCCAGAAGGGACATTCTATTTTGTGGTGATGAGGGAGCTGCATTTACCTGGAAGTCAGAAACAAAGTTCTGTTCCTTTCTATCTGAGAGACCACGGGCCACTTCATCTGCACTGGGCTTCTGCTTTTTCCTCATGGCCTAGATCACCTTTGCTGTCCCTTCCATCTCCAAGTCTTTGGCACAGAAGAAAAAAACCTGGGAAGCACCTGGCTTCCCAAACCCCTCGTCTGAGGCGTAGCAGCTGAGGGGCCATCTAGGTCTCAGTTTACTTCTCTAGAAAGTGGGGGCATTCAACTCACTGATCTCCATGTTCTCTTCCAGCTCTAGATCTCAGATTCTTCCTGGTCCTAAGTCTGTCAGGTGGCTCTGTCTAGGCAACTTACCTGTTATTTATCTAGATTCCAGAGCATGTCCGACACATCTTTTAAATTATTCTCCAGTCATACGTATAAGGTACAACTCACTCTTGTAACCCGGCTGTTAAAAAATACCTCCCAGTCCCCAAGTATCTACCCAAAGTCCAAAATACTCAGGTATTAATTACCCTGAGGCTGGGATAGTCCCACAGAGGCTAAAAGACTAAAGGAAGTTAAACTCACTGAATATTGGTTTAGCCAAGGCAGTAAATATAACTTTCTTATGTAGTTTTATTATATATAAATGTATATATAAAATTACCCACATTATACATAAATTCCTATGTATAATGTGTGTATATATACATTATGTATATACATGTTTTGTATATATTATATATACACACATGTATATATACACAAATACACATTAACATACTATGTGTATATGCATTATATATACATATATCATGTACATTAAATATACACATAATTATGTATACACATATATTATATACACACATGCCTGTGCATGTATATAAACATTTTATATATACACATTATATCTATACATATACAGTATATACATATATACATTATAACATTATATATACACATACATTATATATATATACAAACACATGTATGCATGCATATATATATATATATATATATATATGTATAAATCTCTATTTCTATATGGATATATTTCCTAGGTCTATAACTTGAAGGGAGCTTGGAAGCCATCTTGATCAACCCTTTAATTTGATTTGTGTGATTTGCTCAAGATTGTACCGAGAGGAAATTGGAAGAGTGGGGGCTTGAGCCCAGGGCTTGGGAGGCCAGCTGCCGTATTCATTCTGTGGCTCCACCCTCTGAAGAATCAAGAAGAGCTTTCAACCATCCATTGGATGCTTCACCGCATTGCAAGGCTTTGCGACTTTGTTGACTTTCTATGGATTTACATACTTCTACCTTGATTCTCTAAACTCATCAGAATAATAGAGATTAGAAGCCCTCTCCCAGACCACATAGCTAAGGAACCCATTTTAGTTTTGCCAGCACATCACCATCCATTTTCTCTTCCTTTCCCCAAACACCCGTCATCCCCTCAAGAGCTCTCTTTGCCGGGTCTCTTGACACAAGGTGTAACCTTGGTCCTGGTGTGTCTGACATCCCAGAAATGGGGGGATTAATTCCTCAGCCCATTTCCCACAGATACTGCATTAAAAACTAAAGCTTTCTCTTCTCTGTTCTAAAGAGGGAGCAGATAGCTATTTTGATTGTTCTGCTGTCCTTAACGTCTGGTTAAAATCCCATTTCTGGAAAGCAGTCCAAGTTTAGCTTTTGGGTTCTAGCAGGAGCTTTTTTTTTTTTTTTCCCTACTTCATTATAATTCAGCTTCTCCTGATTGCTCCCCCTTACCCTCCCCGGCCTGACCCGAACAATTATCAAAGAGCACCTCTGTTCTCCTTTCTTTCCCTAGACAACCATAACTCAGTCCCACTATTTGCTCACCTCCCCTTAGGGAGCTTGTCTAACCTATAGGTCTTTTAATATGATCTTGAATACAACAGGTTAAGACATTCTTGCTGGACTTCTGCCACCTTCCCCCCTCCCATTTTGACGTTCACTATTTGGGGCTATTGGATGCCCCCATTTCTGTTCCCGGCTCTCCCTGGGCCGGTGCCACCCTCCAGGACCCAGCCCAGCTGGTGCTTCCGAGGCCTGCTGGGTGAAGGGGGGCAGGAGCAGGAGGTCTGTGGTGCTTGGATCATCAGCTCTGTTCTTTGTCCTTAGAATTCCTCCACTCCCTAAACAAAGTGGGCTCTGTTTCCCTCCCTCCATCCCTACTCCATCTCCAGGGTATAGGGTGGCAGCAATGCCATGGTAAAGGAGGGGTTCGGATGGGGGAGGAGTGTGGGACCGGGTGAGGGAGGACTAGGATACAGGGAGAATGCTGCCTCTGGCATCCAAGGCTCTGGCTTCAAATCCTGTCTTTAACAAGTACAACTTGGATGGCTTTCTTTCCTCACTTGTAAAATGAGGCTACATAGCCTGTGAGAGTCTCAATCTATGAATCTAAGTCAATTAATCTTCCTGGAACTCATTTTCCTCATCTGTAAAATAGGGAATAATAGAATAGATCTCTTCTGAGATGCTTTCTGGCTTTGGATATATGATCCTGAGTGTCTCAGTTTCCTTATCTGTAAAATAGGAAGTAATAGATCTCTTTTCTTTTATTATTTTTTTAATAGCCTTTTATTTACAGATTATATGTATGGGTAACTTTACAGCATTGACAATTGCCAAACCTCTTGTTTCAATTTTTCCCCTCCTTCCCCCTACCCCCTTCCCCAGATGGCAGGATGACCAGTAGATGTTAAATATATTAAAATATAAATTAGATACACAATAAGTATACATGACCAAACCGTTATTTTGCTGTACAAAAAGAATCGGACTCTGAAATATTGTACAATTAGCCTGTGAAGGAAATCCAAAATGCAGATGGGCAAAAATAGAGGGATTAGGAATTCAATGTAATGGTTTTTAGTCAAAATAGATCTCTTTTGTCATACTTTCTAGCTTTGGATATATGATCCCCAAAATGCCTCAGTTTCCTCATTTGTAAAATAGGAAGTAATACAATCGATCTCTTCTGAAATCCTTTCTGGCTTTGGATATATGATCCTGAGCATCTCAGTTTCCTCATTTGTAAAATAGGAGGTAATAGAATAAGATCTCTTCTGTGATACTTTCTGGCTTTGGATAGATGATCCCCAGAATGCCTCCGTTTTTTCATCTGTAAAATAGAAAGTTATAGAATAGATCTTTTCTGTTATCCTTTGTGGTTTTGGATCTATGATCCCCCAAGTATCTCAGTTTCTTCATCTGTAAAATAGGGAGTAGTAGAATAGAAATCCTCCGGGATCCTTTCTAGTTTTGGAGCTATGATTCCAAAAGTATCTCAATTTCTTCATTTGTAAAATAGAAAGTTGTAGAATAGATTTCTTCTGAGATCCTTTTTAGCTTTGGATCTATGATCCTGAGTACCTCAGTTTCTTCAGCTGTAAAATAGGGAATAGTAGAATAGATCTCTTCTGTTATTCTTTGTAGTTTTGGATCTTTGTTGCCAAGGCTGCCTCAGTTCCCTTATCTGTAAGATGGGGTAGGGGTTGGTCCAGAGAGCCTCTGGGATCCCTTTTGGCCCTCGACCCAATATCCTGTGATCCTTGAACCCTCAGCAGCCACGTCACTGGAGTCTGGTCCTTTTCCCTTTCTTCTCCAGGGCAGGGGCTTTTCTGTGCCTTCCACAGCCCCCTTTGCCATTTGTGGGCAGTGACTGGCCCACTCACCTCCCCTTTCCTGCTTAGTTGAACATTAGATGTAGGCAGAGAGCTTGCGGCATCTTTTCATGTGTCAGACCTCGACCTCATTCTCCGGCTTTCCCATCATGCCCCGTCCTGCCTCCTGGGGCTCCCTTTTCTTCCCTGGCACCCCCCGGGTGATCATTAAGGCCGGGATTCTGAGGATGGCTGCCCTCCCTCCCAGAGGCGTCCGCTATGTGACCTAGAAGGCCTTCTGATGATTCATATTAACTGTATCTATCACCCAACAGATGTCTGGGAAGTCAAAGGCTGCTACATCCTGTGGTTTCAGGTTCCCAGGCAGTTGGGTAGAAATCTTTCATTCGCCCTCCCTGTTCAGGGAGGGAGAGAAATGATCTGCCACAGATCCCCTCTCTAGCCTTGGATGCCATCTTCCTTCTCAAGTTGCATCTCCCTGATTCTAGAAGTTATTTTGCTGTGTTTATAGCAGCCCTCCCTGTTTTCTGTCCAATTCTCCCTCTCGGGCGATCCTGGGGAGGCCCACATGTGGAGCGGTCCTGCTGTCTGGGTCCGCTCGGACCCCCGGCATTTGCCATCCACGGGGGTAACTCACCATCATCTAGGACAGGAGGTGGGCGAGACCCCCCAGGGAAGGGAGGTGCTGGAAGGGCAACCCCACATCCCGACCTCACTCATGACACGACCTCACTCATGACACGACCTCATCATGGGGCAAATTATTCCCATCTTTGTGCTTCATTTCTATGTATAAAATTAATAGAGGGGGTTGGATTAAATCTAACTCAAGCCTCTGACATATCAAGGAGCCGTTCACTTGTTGGGTGACATGGCTCAGGAGCCCAGTCACTCGTTCAGGGTCCTGGGAGGAGGGAGGGGACTACCCCTCGGGATCCAGTATCCGCTCTGCCCCGTGGCCATGCTTGGCTCTCCAGGCTGCTGGTTTTACCCCAGACCCCCCTGGGTTCTCTGGGTCCTCTCCTGCTCTCCCCAACCCATCGCTTTCCTGGCATAGGAAAGGCAGCTTGCCACTCGCTTCTCTGGGATACAGATGGTCCAGCCCACGCTCCTCACTAATTAAGATCACATGGGGCCCCTTCCTTGCTGGAGGTTCCCTTTCAGGGGCTCTGCTTCCAGCTATGGCCTGGAGAGGACTAAAAGCACTGACATTCATGGCACCGAGATACGAGGGCACTTGAGAAGACCCCGGGGCAGGCGCCAGGGACCGATGCAACCAGAAATTGGGGGCTTTGGGTGACGTGGTGGAGGCTGCTGAATTTAAGTCAGGGGGCTTGAATTCAAACACCAGCCTTTTTACTTACTGCCCATGTGATCTTATAAGAAACAACCTCTCAGGGGCTGTTTCCTCCTTTGTGGATTGAGGGTCTCTGAGTCCCTTTTGGGCAGTTAGGCAAATGAAGAAGGATAAAGTCTAATGACTTTGGACTAGGTGGGGTCAGTAGTTGGGGGGAAGAACAGAGAAGGGTGGCAGAAAGGATACACCCATTATTGGTGAAAATGGATGAATTTTAGACCATTTTGAGATTCATAACTTTTAACTGGGCTAGTGTGGGGCTTGAAATCAGGACGACTCATCTTCACGAGTTCAAATTCAGACTCAGACACTCGGTGTGACCTTGGTAAGTCCCTTAACCCTGTTTGCCTCAGTTTCCTTATTTGTGAAATGAGCTAGAAAAATAAATGCAAACAAACCTCTTTAGTATCTTTGCTAAGAGAACTTGAAAAGGGATCAATCAAGAAGAGTCGGATGTGACTGAAAAACAAGAAGAGGTAACTTTTGGCTCTAAATCTGTGGTAGATCCTTGAACGATTATCTCATTTCTCTGTTGTTTCCTCTGGAAATTGAAGAAGTCCATTAGTTGATTTCTTAGGTCCCTTCTAAATCTGGGTCTATTATCAAGCCTATGGTCTTTTGGCTAAATTGTCTCAGGGACTCTTCCAGCTCGCTTATGTGTGTTATAGTGAATTTTGGAAAGGATGGTTCAAACCTGATGAGCTGTTTTGTTTTGTCTTTGTTTTCTTAGTGCTTGGTATACAGAAAGTATTTAAACAATGTTTGGGGTTGGATTGCTAAATGCATTGGTCACATGCATCTTTTAGAACTGAAAATAGCAGAACCCAAGATAATATTGTTTTAGCTTCTCTCCCTCCCCACCCCGAGGCAATTGGAGGTAAGTGACTTGCCCAGGGTCACACAGCTAAATGTCTGAGGCCAGATTTGAACTCAGGAACTCCTGCCTTCAGGGCTGGCGCTCTATCCACTGCCCCCTGTTTTAATTTCTACAAAGGACAGTGGTTTCAAATATGACCCAGAGCTGTGGGGCTCTTTGGTAAGAAAATAATGAGATCTTTCCATGGAATAATACTATTGCTGAGGAACCCCCGGTACAGTGTTTAAATGCTGGGGAAAAAATTGATGTGGAGTTTTAGGAACTGTCCTTGAAATTCTCCCATCGTCATGTACAGTGCTATGGGCATGGGTCTCATTTCCTCTTGGAGCAGGTCAGGATCCTCGGAGGGTGGCAGGTGGCCCAGGTTGTCCGTTGACCTTCCCCAACGTATTCTCCCAGGGAATTAGTTCCTGGGAGTGCTGACTGGAAACTCGCCTTCTCAAATGTCTTTGGAAAGTAGAATTGGTCCATCCTTAGCCGAAAGCTGAAAATAAATGTTGCAGGCCTCAAATCTTTGAGCAAGAAGACCAATATATCGTGCAATGAGAATCCCCTCCTCTTTGCCTGACCAGCGGTCATCTAGCCTTCACTCAAGAGCGACCCCGAATATTCCTGGGGCGGCTTGTTCCTCTTCAGGACAGCTCCAAAGCTTAGGAGGTTTTTCCTGGCATCGGGCCTGATGTCCCTCATTATAATTTCCATCTATACCTCATGGCACTGCGCACTAGGGCTAAGAAGAAAAGGTTCATTTCCTTTGCACATGACAGACCTTCCCCTATTAGAAGATGGCACCTTTCCCCACTCCCACTCCCACTCCCAGCCAAGCCGTCTCACCTCCCCGCTGAACATTTCTAGCTCTGTCACCTGATCCTTGCATTACCTGGTCCAGGGCTTCCATTGTCTTCCTCTGAACAGTCTCCAATTTAACCACCTCCTTCCCAGGTCAGGGCGGCTGGGCAGTCTGGGTGCGGTTGGGGCAGGGAGGATGATGGGAAGTCCGGGTGCAGTCAGAGCAGGGAGGATGATGGGCAGTCCCAGTACGGTCAAAGCGGGGAAGATGATAGGCAGTCCGGGTGTGGTCGGAGCAGGGAGGATGGAGAGAATCTCACCTTCTAGTCCTGTCTAGGACACATCTCTTTGTGAAGCAAAGAAAGACAGGACATGAATGACAGAGAGAATCGTTGCCTGAGTCAAGGGGTAACACATTTTCTTTGTATTTCTTCTCTAGGAAGGACATGGAGGGGATTCCTCTCTCTGTCTTTCTGTGTAAAACATCTTTTTTAGGATATGCATTTCTTTATAAATCTGTGCCATTTGTAAATTCAGTCTAGGCCCGAGACAGATTCCCCACCTCCCTTCTTCTCTTTCTTCATCTAATTTCTCAGAGTACAATGGATAGCGCACTAATGCGGGAATCCAGAAGACTCGGCGGCTTCATGAGTTCAAATCCAGCTTTAGATACCAGCTGTGTGACCCTGGGCAAGTCACTTCACCTTCTTTGCCTCAGTTTTCCCCATCTGTGAAATGCATTGGGGAAGGAAATGGCACATTAGTATCTTTGCTAAGAAAATCCCAAACGGGGTCACAAAGAATCAGACTGAAAAGACTCAATAACAACAAAACTTTGTGATTGTGGGGAAATCACTGAACAATAACAAGATTACAAAGAAATTAGATGTTCCAAAGAACTTTTTTTTTTTTTAGCACATGGGATGGGTTCTGGACTCAGGCAGAGGCAGGATGGGTTCTGGACTTGGGGATAGGTAAGATGGGTCAAGAGCAGCACTCTATTTCACCCTACTATTTCTTCATGTTGATCCTCTGAGAATTTCTCTGTACCTGCATTAGGTTCATGGATTTAGAGAGTTGAAACAACCTTAAAGATCCCCTCTCTCCTCATTTTGCAGATATGGAAACTGAGTCCCAGAGTCGTGAACACATACAAAAGTACTGAGTAAACACTTGCTTTGTAGCAGGCACTGGGTGAACAAATACAGAAATCCTCAGTCTCTGCTCTCGAGGAGCTGACAATTAATGGGGAAGGGCAGCACCCGTTGGCGCAGGGTGGCCAGGATGCAGAGTCAGAACCATCCCTTCTCCAGGAGGCTCCTGGTCCCCACCTCTCTCCCCTCTCAGATTGTTTCCCCCTGATGGTGGACATACGCTCTGGGTAGAGCCACCTGTGGTTTCTTCCTCCGTTACAGCATCATCTCCTTGAGGAAGGTGCTGTACATTTTCCTTTTTTTGAGTCCTCAGCACAGTCCCTGGCACATAGTAAATGCCTTGATAAATGCTGCTTGATTGTTTATAGAATCATCGGTAATAGATGCTGCCTGATTGGTGTCACTGGGTAATTGGTTGACTTTCCTTTCCAGGAATAGTGGTTGACTTGACCGTACTTAGAACAAGCCACAGAAGGGAAGGAGATCCTATAAATAATTAGGGGTACTATTGGGATTGAACCTAGCCCACTCTTCACTGGCTACCATCAGCAGGCTGATTTCTTCTGTCTTAGTCATCGGCTCTTTGGTCTTTTATTTTATTTTTTTCCAGTGGCTCCCGTTGCCTTTGCCAAGAGCATTCAGGAAGCAGAAGAGGGCCTGTTCCTTGCTTTAGCTAATGGCCGTCTCCCTTCCCAGCCAGTGGGCTTCCTGTCATTTCTACCCTTATGGGTGAGCGTGATCTCTGCGCTCAGGAAAGAAAGGGCCCCTCTGGAAGTAGTGTAGACTCTGCAGCCACATACACCTGCCCCGGAGGGAGCCTTGGGAGGTTCAGAAGAATTTCTTTTTTTTGATGGGTCCTGCCCTTTCTCACTTATTTGCTGAAGGGCAGCTAAGAGGGGAGGGGTCCAGAGGGCCAGGAGATGGGGTCCATTGGGAGGGCTACAATTCAAGACTCTGGCAAAGGGACTCTGTGTTCTAATCTGTCATTGAATATATGAGATCAGTGGGTCTATATTTGTCATTATTATTTCCATTGACATGCCATTTACATAATATATACAGCATATTAAGTATTCTGCATGTTACATAACACACACATATTATATAAGCTTGGTCTGGCGAGAGGCTCCTGCTTGCTGCCAAGTGTTTGCCAACGTATTCGGCAATTTTAATGTATTTTTTCCATCTGTGGAAAGAACTCTCTTGAGAGGAGCTGGTGTTCACTCTCCATCCCTTAGCCCGCTCGGTCTTTGAGCATCCCCAGGATGAGAAAACCATCTTGGAAGGAAGGCAGCTCCTTCGGGCCCACCTGGATACAACATCTCAAAGCACAGCAATTTCATCCTCAGTACCATAAGGAAAGGAGGGCAAGCTCGGTGTGTGTGTGTGTGTGTGTGTGTGTGTGTGTGTGTGTGTATGTGTGTGAGTGTGAGTGTGTATGTACAACTTTTGCTTTTAATTTTCAAGGTCATATTCAATAATGACCACAGAATTTCTTAGCCTAGGAAGACAGGGGACTGTGGAAAGTGACATATTGTCTACCTGGGGAGGATTTGTGTACTGAATCTCAAACAGAAAGAAAGCACACTGGACCCAAAGTCTGTGCTGGTTCCCTGACTTACTGATCTGTGGTGGAACCCTTGACTTTTTGGGATCTCAGTTTCCTCATCTATGAAATAAGTGAGATTGAACTAGATATTTTTCACTAATAGAAGGAAAGCTTCTTGTGAGCAATGAGTAATGAAAAACATTACAGCCTATGAGAGCAAGGTACTCCTTGCGTGGTTTTCTTCTTAGTTGCCTCATTTATAAAATGAGGGGGTTGCCCAAGGTGGTCTCTGAGGTCCCTTCCAGCTTTCCTCAGATTGACCATTCTGTGACTTTTCAGTATCTCAGCATCTTCATCTCTAAAATGAGGGTGTTAAACCTCACAGAGCCTTTCAGCTCTAGATGGATAATCTTCAGATGTTATCCTCTTCAGTTATCTAGCCATCCATTTATCATTTATTTATCATCCAATTATGCATCCAGATACCTATCCATCATCTATTTTTCAATCTCTTTATCCAGGTATCCAATTATCTACTTATCTAGACATCTATCAATCTACCTATTTAGTCATCTATCCATCCATCCATCCATCCATCTATCTATCTAATCTATCTATCCACCTATCCATCCATCCATCTATCCATCTATCCATCTAATCTATCTATCTGTATCTATCTATCTATCCATCCATCCATCTATCCATCCATCTACCTATCTATCCATCCATCCATCATTCAACTATCCATCTCTCTCTATCCATCTCACTCTCTCTTTCTCTCTATCCATCTCTCTTTCTCTCTATCACATGTTCATTCCAATCATCTACCTATTTAATTCAATCATCTATCCATTTTTTGATCTACATTAAGTAATACTCTAAATTAGACATCCATCTATCTAATCTATTTATGCATTTTTGGATCTCTGATAACTAATACTCTAACTCCTGACTGTTCAGTGTCTCCAAGTCTGCTCAATAATCATTCTCAAGATCAGCTTCTTATTTGTGGGGCTCTGAAAAGTGATTTTGCTTCTTGACAATAAACCACCCATGGGCTAGAGCTTTTGGAAGCAAGGCTGCCATATGCCGGTACTTTGGCAAGGGCTTTTCTGATATTCTTAGGGGACCAGGACCTTCCAGGATCTCGGGAGTCTCCTTCAACCTCAGAATAAAATGATCATGGAGCTAGACTTAGTTGCAGGTCTATTGTTTCGACCTGGATCTCTGTCCAGGTATCCAGCTTATTACAATTACCTTAGGAGGTAATGGGACCCTCCTTGCTGGAAATCTCCAACTAGAAGCTGGCCGACCTTTCATTGGGAAAGTTAGGGACAGGATTGTTCCCTAGATCTGGGTTGGACTAGACAGCCTCCGAGGTCCCATGCTGCTCTGAGACTCTTTGATTTACCCCAAGTCCCCATATTCAACCTCACTACTGGGTAGGGTCGCTGAAGAGAGCCCGTGTTCATGTGTTTTAGCCCAAGATTTATTTCAGGTGCATTTCATAGTCATTGCGTCACATCCACACTCTCTGGTGGTTCTGGTTCTCTCAAATTCAGGCTCAATTTACATCCAAAGTCCTGCTCTCTTTTTCCTAATCTCAGCCTCTTAAGCTTAGAGAAGGATATACCAGGCAGAGTAACATTTGTGAGTTGGCTTATCCTAGTAGAATGTAAGCTTCTTGAGGGGCAGCTAGTTGGGGCAGTGGATGGAGCACCAGCCCTGAAGTCAGGAGGACTGGAGTTCAAATCTGGCTCAGACACAACACTTCCTAGCTGTGTAACCCTGGGCGAGTCACTGAACCTCAATTGCCTCAGCAAAAATGAAGAATGTGAACATCTTAAAGGCAGACATTATCTAGGTTTTCTGCTTATATCTCCAGCTCTTAACACAGTGCTTGGCATATAGGTAACACTTAATATTCACTCAATCATATAGTATTCATTCCTTGGGAGAAATCTATGAGCAGGGCAAATTCATCCTTGACTGAAGCTTTGTTGCCATTTTGAACTCAAGGGAGAACTTTTGGTTGGAATCAACCTTGGGTCACTGAGCTCTGCTGAAACCCCCCTCATCTTGTCCTGCAGCATTTGGACCCTGGAAGTCTGAAGAGGCTTCTGGATGAAGCTTCTCATCTTTTCCTTGTCTCCTTTTTTAATTTATTTTTTATTTTTTTAATTTCTAAAATGTTTCCCTTGTTTCTTTAAGACAGGGGTTCATAAGTTTTGTTTTTTTTAATGTCTTGGATCCCTTTGGCAGTGTTTGAAGCCTATGGACCCCTTCTCAAAAAGTTTTCAATGTACAAATATACATTTAATATGTATATACATAGAAATATACATTTAAATGTATAAATATACAAGGGAAACAACTCATACAGAAAGTTATTTAAAAATTAAAAGTCCCTAGACACCAGGTCAATAGTTCCAGCTCTACTAGGACATGATCCTTGCCCTCCCTCCTCACCCCCAGCATGTCCATCTGAAAGGGATATAAACCATAGAGCTTGGGCTCCAGCTCAGGAGGGATTACTTTTTATGGCCCCCATCCTTGTGATCACTAGAAAGAAAAATCTGGTGGCAGAATTTTGGTGGGGGGAGCAGGGGGGAAGGAAAAGGAGAAATGAGAGGAAGGGGAGGCTGGAGAAAAAATCTGCTGCCCATTGAATCAAACCTAGCCAAGGAACCCAGCTTGGAATTTTTAATCTTGCACCGAGTACCACAAACCAAGATCTGCGACAATCAGGTGGAAGGTGTCCTTATTGGGGGAAGGAGAACATGGGCTACATTGAGGGAAAAAACAGATGCTGGGACTTATCCTAATGCCAAAGAAGCCCATGATGCTCTCAGGAGCCTCAAAAGTTGGTGCCCCGGGCCAAAGCTCTGCTGGCCTGCCCTAGGTTAGCTGGGAGAGACTTTAGAGATGGTCCTGGCCAATCCTCTGAAGTTGTCCAAGAAGAAACATTTAGAGAGGCGACTTCTCAAGTTCTGATTCGAGTGAGAGGGGCAGAATTCAAACGCAGTTCCTCAGACGTCAGTGGGACTCTTCCCACACTAAAATGCTCTCTCTTTAGTCTCTTCCTCCTCCTGCCCTCCCTCTCTTTTCCCAAGTTCCCCTCTCCCCATCTCTCCGTCTCCCTCATTTTTTTCTTTTTCATTTCCTTTCTGTCTCTTTCCCTCTCCATCTCTTCATCTCCCTCCTTCTTTGTTTCTCCTTCCTCCCCTGTTTCTTTTTTTTCTTTTTCTCCTCCCTCCATCCCATCTTTCTTTCACTTTCTGTCTCTCTTTCCCCCTCACTCATTCTTTTTGATTTGTTCTTTGCTTTTTCTCCTTTCCTCTCCTTCTATCTCTTCACTTCTCTCCCTCCCTGTTTCTCTCTCCCTTCCCCTTCCTCCCCCTCTGCCTTTCACTCTCATCTTTTTCTGTCTCTCTTTTTCTCTTTCTCTGTCTCTCTCTTACACAGACACACCCCCCCCTTAATTTTTCTCATTTAAGTCTATAAATAATATATAAATTTTAAATCCCCAAAGGTAGAAAGGGAGAAGGGAGTGTGTGTGTGTATGTGCTTACACATGGTCTATTAATGTATGGTGACTCTTGCTTCTTCCCTCTCCAAATGTGTTTCCCCCATATCTCTCTCTCTCTCTCTTTCTCTCTCTCTCTCTCTCTCTCTCTCTCTCTCTCTCTCTGTCTTTGTCTCTGTCTGTCTCTGTCTGTCTGTCTCTGTCTCTGTCTCTTTGTGTCTCTGTCTCTCTCCCTCTCTCCCTCCCCCTTTGTCCTTTTCTCTTTCTTCTTTTCTCCCTCCCTCCCCCCTGTCTCTAATTCTCCCCAAACCTTGGAACACGCAGGAGCGGATCTCTTGAAAGAAGGAAAGAAACCAGTGGCAGAAAGTTTTCACATACTGTTAATTACCCAAAGTAAAAATAAAGCCAAAATTTCTACCTCTCCCCCAGTCCCTAAAAGGACTAAGAAAATAAAGGCCCCTTTGGGAACTTTAGGCAACCTACTCTAACGGATCCTAAGCGGACAGAAAGCTGGGCCGCTCTTAAAAGCAACTATTCTCTGGGCAAGGGAAAAGGGCTCCCAACTCCCACCCCCATCCTTCTCAGAAAAACTTCCAGGAAACCATGTTGGGCTCAAGCCAACCACCAGGAAGCGGACCATATCTTCCAGCAACGAACCATTTCTAAACCTCTAAGGGCCATTTATTTCCCAACACAGATGGGCCTTGCCCATTCTCTGGCCGGGGGAGGTGGGAAGGAGGGACTGCCTCAACCCAACTCAATCCTAATTCTTAAACCCCTTGGGCAGGGGAATCTCAAGCCCACCTCTAACAAGGCTCTGAGGCCCAACAGAGGCAAGGGGCTGGTGGGCGAGGGACCTGCCCAGCCCTGTGCCAGCCACGAGGCCATCTTCCCTCAGCAGTGAATGGGTGTTGCCATCCCCGGCTTAGAAGCAGACAGCTCGAGGCGTTGGAGGTTTCTGTCCTGTCAGATCTCTTTGCTTCTGTTATTTAGTGGTTTAAGTATATTTAAAATTTTTTTAAATTGTTGTTATAAAATTTATGTTGTTTGTTGTATGTTATGTATTTTTTACGAACTTTAATTACTCCTCTTTCCACTACTTATTTTGGCAGGGTCCCTGGCCCCCTCCCCAAGGGTCCCGTTTTATTCTTTGAGGAAGAAAATTTGGGCTTTGGAAAGGGCCCCCAACAACATAAACATTTGGTTTTTGTGGGTGATTTTAGCCTAAAAAAGAAAAAAAGTAATAAAAACACTGGGTTTTCCCCATGGAAACAATCAAAGGGGATGGGAGAAAGGGAGAAAAGTCAGAAAGGGAATGAAAAGAAAGAAAGAAAGAAAGAAAAACAAGAAAGAAACAAACAAAACAAAGAAAATAAAAGAAACACAAAGAAAAGAAACAAGAAAGAAAGGAAAACAAAAAGAAAAAAAACAGGAAAATCATTCCCTTCATTTTACAAATAGGGCTGGGGAAACCCAAAAAAACCAGTAACCAACCCAAATCCCAAAATCCAAAGGGTAAAATTTCCCCTCAGTCCTTGACCCCCCAACTCACACTTTCCCCCAACTAGTCAAGGGGCAGAAACTCAAATGGAAATAACTTTGCTTTTTCCTTTCCTCTGAATCTAGGATCCTCTGGTTTTTCACTTTACAGAGGACACGGAGGTTCTCAGGGGAGGCCTCATGTGTCTCACTGGGCCCTGGGCCCTCTGACCCCGAGCCCCCACTGCTCTGTGCCTGTGCCAGCCAAGGGCTCCCTGGCAATAACTGTGCTGGCGGCGATGGGCAGAAAGGCAGGGAGGCAGGAGCTCCCCACGCACAGAGGTCTGCCTGCTCCTGTCTTGTGTCCTCACCATTCTTAGCCTCAGAGATTGTTGGAGGGACCTTTGGGCTGAGCAGATCAAACTCACCCACTTCACAGATGGGAATGTAGTGGTTGAGCGAACAACCCCCCAAGGTCACACAGCTAGCAAGTGGAAGCGCGAGGACGAGAACCCGGGACCTATTGACAGGTCCCCTGTTTTCTGTGACACAACCAGGCCCCCGGTAGATGCCCAGAAGTTTGGAGGGTGTGCAGGAATCTCCAGGTCAGGAGGGAGCCTCCCATTCACCTTGGCCTGGAGCAATATGGGACCAAAGGCCTCCAGTCCATGGGGTCCCAGATCCAGGGCTTGGAGGGACCCAGAGTCCCCGCCCCCTCCTCTCCCCTCCCCTCCCAATGGTGAAGGCCTCAGGGAGGGACCTCAGGCCATCTAGAACCTACGACATCCTTATCTGGAGGTCGGTGATGTTGCTTGTCCAGAGTAACTGGCAGAGAAGGACAAAGATTGGAAGCCAGGCTTTTTTCTCAGCCTCTTCTGTTCAAGTTCAGGCTAAGTTAAGTCACCCCAAAGGATGAAGGAGTGAACAAGGGATGAGGGGATTCTTATTAAAGGGGTGAGTTTTGGGACAAGCTGTAGAGGAGGAAAAAAAGATATATCTGGTAGGGAAAAGGAAAAGTCCACTGGCTAGTGCAGCGTGATGTCCAGGACAGAGGAATGAGCAATTTAAATGTTGAGGCTGGGAGGAGTGGAGGAGGCACTGTAGGGAAATGGGAGGCTTGGAAAGCCAGGGAGAAGAGTCGGACCTGTCATTGGCCCAGTGATCCAGGACACTTCCTGAGGACTTGTGAGAAAATGCTGATGAATTAGAATACAGACGGAAGATATCTATCTATCTGTCTGTCTGTCTGTTCTGTCCATCCATCCATCCATCCATCATCTACCTATCTATCCATCCATCTTATCCATCTATGCATCCATTTTATGTCTGCCCATCTATCTATCTGTCTGTCTGTCTGTCCATCCGTCTGTCTGTCTGTCTATCTATTCATCCATCCATCCATCCATCCGTGCATCCATCCATCCGTCCGTCCGTCCATCCGTCCATCTATCTATCCATCTATAATCTATCTATCCATCTATGCACATCTATCTATCTCTCCATCCATCCATTTATGCTTCCATCTATTTATCTGTCTGTCTGTCTATCTATCTATCTTTTCTATCCATCCATCTATGCTTCCATCTATTTATCTGTCTATCTATCTATCTTATCTCTCTATCTATCCATCTATCCATCCATCTATCTATCTATCTGTCCGTCCACCTGTCCGTCTGTCTGTCTATCTATCTATCTATCCATCCATAATCTATCTATCCATTTATGCACATCTATCTATCTATCTATCCATCCATCCATGCTTCCATCTATTTATCTGTCTGCCTATCTATCTTATCTAACTATCCATCTATCCATCCATCTATCTGTCTGTCTGTCTATTTATCTATCTTATCTATCTATCTGTCTATCTGTCCGTCCATCTGTCTGTCTGTCCGTCTGTCTATCTATCTATCTATCCATCCATAATCTATCTATCCATCTATGCACATCTATCTATCTATCCATCCATGCTTCCATTTATTTATCTGTCTGCCTGTCTATCTATCTTATCTATCTATCCATCCATCTATCTATCTGTCTGTCTATCTATCTATCTATCTATTCATCTATCTATGTCTCCATCTATTTATCTATTTGTCTGTCTGTCCATCCATCCATCCATCCATTCATCTATACATCCATCCATCCGTCTGTCCATCCATCCGTCCATCTGTCCATCCATCCATCCATCCATCCATCCACCTATGCATCTATCTACCTGACTATCTGCCAGTCTATCAATCTATCTATGTATCAGTTGGTCTGTATATTTGTCTGTTTATCTACCCAACACACATACATATATACACCCATTATACACACACACATATACACTTACACACATATACATGTGTGTGTTTTTACACACACTCACACACATGTTTGGATGGATGTATGGATACATATTTGCTTGTTCAGTCGTCCGTGATTTTTTTGTGACCTATGGATTTTGTCCATGGGGTTTTCTTGGCAAGACACTTTTGCCATTTTCTTCTCCAATGTCACCCCATTTTATAGATGAGAAACTGAGGCAAATTAGGATTAAGCAACTTGCCCAAGATCACACAGCTAATAAGAATCTGAGGCTGAATTTGAACTCAGATCTTCTTAACCCCATGCAGTTTTCTATCCATTGGCTCCCAGAACTGCCCCATAGATTGCATATACACGCTATACATATATATGCATGTATACAGATTAATGTGGGAATTGGTTTGGTTTAACTATATATATGTTTACAGCAGGCTTTGTTTTGCTTTCTCGATAAGTAGGAGAGGGGAGTGGGAAGGAGAAAATTTAGAACTTAAAATTGAATGAAAAACAAAATAAATTCAAAACAAAATCAGTCCCTGGTTGGCTCCCCCCTGGCACGTTCTCTCCATTCTGGGCAGTGGTTTGAGACCGTGGCAGTCCGGGGCCTGTGGAAGAGCGTGGCCTGAGTGATGGCCGGGACAAGTATCGATCAAGGGAGTTTTGCGCCATACAGAAACTTAACTCTCAAGCGTGTGAGGAGGACCTGAGTTCCAATCTGGGCTCAGACACTTGCTAGCTCTGTGACCTTGAGCAGGTCACTTAACCCCAATTGCCTCCTCCCCTTCCAAAAAAAAAAAAAAATAGTGTCCAAGTTTCTGCCTGGTGAGCAGAGCAGGACTGGGGACTCAGGACTCCTTCAGACTCTAAGGCTGGGTCTTTGGTCATTTTGTGTGCAGCTACATCCCGGCTTGCCTTTTGCTCAGCCAGCCAGTGTCACTGGGGCCCAGGGGCATGGCTCCTCTAACGGTGTCCAAGACGGGCCCCACTCACCGTGCAGGGCGCCTGCAGCCAGGGCTCCCCGTCCACTTGCATGGGCAACATCTTGGTTGTCCTAGAACCAGAAAAGCAGCAGCAATAAAAGAGAAGAAGAGTGAGCTTTTCTGGTAGGGATAATCATGGGATTGGGGGTGGGGTGGGGGAGATGTCATGAAACGGGAAGGTTTATCCTTGACTCTTTAGAGAGAGTTGGGTCATTCACAGGCTCTGGAGCAGTGTCAGGGTGAGACGGGACAGGGAGCTCCTGGTTTGGAACCAAGGGACTTGTGTGCTCTGGGAGACATTATCCAACGGCCAGATCCTCAGTTTCCTCCTCTGTAAAGTGAGGGAGTTTGGTTTTGAAATCCTTTCTAGTTCTAGATCTATCACTCTGCGTCCCTGCCCTTCAGTTACCCCGTCTGGGAGAGAATACGGCTGCTCTAGATGACCCCGAAATCCCTGACAGCTCCTGAGTCCTTCAGTCCCAAAGGCCACCTGGAGGGAGATGGGGCGCCATTCCCCAGGACACCTTCAAGGAACTCACTTTGAAGGGGGAGGGATGGGGGTTGGGTTTTTGTTTGACACAGGATTCCTGCCAAATACTACGGCTCCCTCATTATGCAAGGTGAGGGGCCCTGAGTTCTGTGATGAGAGATAGGTTAAGTCAGGCGGTGAGGTAATACCTTTGGTTTGCAGAAAACACCCCGGGGGCCTGATTTCACCCGATCCTGCCTGTTCTGAGATTTGTCAATCTAGGAGTTTCCTGAATGGTTTCCATTTCCAGGAAGGGATGCCGTACTTGACACATTTACTTACTCGAAAATAATGGCGCACCACATGGAAGCCACATGGGCGTCCCTGAGAACTTTTCAGGGATCCTTGAGTTCAAAATTATTTTTGCATAATATTAAGATTTTAAATTTCTAAAATGGCTATAATTCACATAAACAAAAACTCCTTGGGGGGGGGGTCCTCAATAATATTCTAGATTGTAAAAGGACCTGGAAGTTACCAAATTTGAGAACAGCTGCTTTGGAAGGCAAGAACTAGAAAGGGAGAAAAAAGGGCTATCTGGGAGCGGACTGAAGTTACTGCCAGAAGAAAGGAAGAATCGGGATGATGGTGGAAATGATAGAGGAAATGCCTTCTCCTGGATATGAGTTTATAGGAGAAAAAGGAGGGAAATCTTAAATAATGTCCTAGGGATTTGCCTTTGGGGATTTTGAGATAGAAAGACAGAGACAGAATCAGAAACTGAGAAAGAAAGGAAGGAGAAGAGAAATGAGAGAGAGAGAGAGATAATGAGAGAGACACACAGACAAAAGATAGAGAGCTGGGGGACATACACAGAGAGAAGGAGGGGGGAGAGAGAGAAGTGAGGGATAGAGACAGACAGAGACACACACAGAGACAGAGATCGAGAGATACAGACAGACAGAAGGGAGAGACAGAACTGAGAGAGATGCAGAAAGAGAGACACAGAAAAAGCTAGAGAGAGAGAGGGAGAAAAGGAGAAAGAGACACACAAAGAGAGACAAAGAGAGAGATACATACTTCCAGATAGAGAGGGAGAGGCAGAAAGAGACAGAACTGAGAGAGATGCAGAAAGAGAGACACATACAGAGGCAAAGATAGAGAGATACATACATCCAGATAGAGAGGGAGAGGCAGAAAGAGACAGAACTGAGAGAGATGCAGAAAGAGAGACACATACAGAGGCAAAGATAGAGAGATACATACATCCAGACAGAGAGGGAGAGACAGAAAGAGACAGAACTGAGAGAGATGCAGAAAGAGAGACACAGAGAAAGAGAAAGAGAGAGAGAGAGAGAGAGAGAGAGAGAGAGAGAAGGAGAGAGAGACAGAGATAGAGATACATACATCCAGAGAAGGAGAGACAAAAGAGACAGAACTGAGAGAGAGAGAGACACACACACAGAGAAAGCTAGAAAGAAAGAGAGGGAGAGAAGGAGAGACACACAGACCTTTGGAGGTCTAGATACCATGCCAGCGGTAATTAACGGTGGCTGGTCATGGGGCTACTAGCCCTCCCTGGTCTCCCTCTTTCTTTTCTTTGTTTTTCATTTATTCCACAAACATTCATTGCATGATTTCTAACACATTATCCACCCTCATGGATCTTATGGTGTTTTCTTTATTCACTAGAATAGTTGGAAATAACACCCTTTTCTCCTCCGCCCTCCTAAGATTTCTCTGTTGGGAGCCCGCTGAGCAAGGAGGTCACGTACCTGATGGTAATAGAGGCACACTGAGCCAGCCTCCTCCCAGCGCTCTTCAGTCCAGTGTAGATTTGCCCCATCTCCATGGCGCCCCCCAGCCCCACCACTTCCAGAAGACGGTCACTGAAATCTAGGGAAGATGGAAGTACCAAAACGTCACTATTCAAGTCAATGAACATTTATTCAATATCAACTACATACCGGGCAATACTGGAGATACAGGCAAAACCCCACTGGTTCTGGCTTCTAAAGAGCTTACCTATACTTTCTTGGTTTATTTAAGAGGCGTATTAAGCACCCAAAGTACTCCATGGCCAGTACTGCAGAGAGAAAGCTGGAAAGTACCCTTGGGGAGCCTACCTTCTACTTCGTGGAAAACCCAGTTAAATAAATAAGAAATACATACCATGTAAACATCGAATAACTCATTTCGGGGTGGAGAGTGGGGAGTGCTAACAAGTAGGAGGCTGGACGAAGACCTTGTTTAGGAGATATTTGTACAGAGCTTCCAATGGAGCTAGGAAGTGGAGTGGAAGACTCTCTATTCCAAGGGATCTTGTCCCGGGATTGCCAACCAAAATCCATTAAAGCCTCTTTACCTCTCTGACAGAAATTTTCTTTTGTTCTTATTTGTAGCTGTTAACTCAAGATTTATCTCAATAAATCAACCCATCAATCAACCCATCAATTAGCATTTAGTAAGTATCTACTATGTGCTAGAAATATATTTGGAAAAGTCAATATACAATATATACAAAACATAATTTTATCCATCACTGTTTTACACGTGGGAGTTGGACAGGAGGCTGTATCTCAGGAAGTACTCATGGGAGTGGGTCTATAAGGGTTATAGCAGGCAGGGTTTTCCAGACAGAGACACCCTTCCTGCGGGTGGTCCAGCTCCCCGGGAATCTGTTTCAATCCAGCCTGGGTCCAGCTCAGGAGACCCCATGATGAGTGAGAGGAAGCCCTTGGGTCTGCCAGCTGCCGGCACATTTATCAAGACCCCTGGAGTTAGTGGCCACCAAGGAAGAGGAAGTGAATCAGGGTTTGATTAACTGGACAATACTTATGTTTGCTCTCCTTTTGCTGATTAAAACAAGCAAACGGACTTCCTTGATAATGGAACCAAGAGTTTTTAATAAAGATAGTTAAACTCAACAAAGATAGTTGGTAAAAGTCAGCATGCCATCCAAGAACATCAACCCTGGATTGAATCCTGTTGGATGGGCCTGTGGGCCGACATCTTTCCTGGGCTCACCGGGCAGCTTTCCTCCATTCCTGTGACTCGCTTTTTCTGTCTCTTCCCAGGGCTTTGGTCCTCCCCCCTTGCACCCTCACTCCCACCCCCAGTGGCTTGAGAAACTCCCATCATTAAAAGAAATCATGAAAGGAGAAAAGCTGGTTTAGGAGAAAGCCTCTGGCTCTCTGAAGGAATCCGGAGCCAGTGAACAATGAATGGCTAAAGCTCCAGTAATTTAATTAGTTCCCCTTTGAAGAGGGCTGAACAAAGAGATTGGGATCAGTATTTGGAGGAACTTTGTGTGACATTCAGGTACTACTTTGAAGAAAGAGGGGGGGGGGGAGGAAAAGGGAGGGGAGGGGAGGAGAGTGAGACAGAGGAAAGGAGGAGGGGAAAGGAGAGAGAGAGGAAAGGAGGAGGGGAAAGGAGAAGAAAGCAGAAGGGTAGAGAAAGAGGAGGAGGAAAGGGGAGAAGGAAGGAGAGAAGTAGGGATTGAATATTGAAGAGAGGAGAGGGAAGGAGAAAAGGCAAAGAAGAAAGAAAGAGAATTCAAGTTAATGATCATTTATGAAGTGCTTTTGAAGTGTGAGAGGTGGGAATATAAAGAAAGGCAAAAAATAGTGCCTGTCCTCAAGTAATTTATAATCTAAGGAAGGGGAGGGATTAGAGGGGGAGAAATTTGCAAATAGCTATTGGATAATTAGAGATAATCTTGGAGGCTTTGCAGGGTTTTGGGGAAAGGTTTCTTGAAGAAAACAGGATTTTAAGTGTGACTTTAAGGAAGCTGGGGAAACCAGGAGGTCAAGATGAAGAGGGAGCTGGTTTCAGGAGTCTGGGATAGCCAGGATCAGAAGATGGCGGGTTTTATTTAAGAAATAGCAATAAAGCCAGAGTTACTGGATGGTGGTGTTCAGGGAGCAAGGTGTAAGAAGATGGGAAAGAAGGGGAAGGGTCAGGTTATGGGAACTTAGAGAGCCAAACAGAAGATTCTATATTTTACCTTTGCGGTAATAGGGAGCCACTGGAGGTTATTGAATAAGAGTGTGCCAGAGTCAGAACTGCACTCTGTTGTGAATTGGGGATGGACTGGAGTAGGGAGAACCTTGAGGTGCGAGGTGATGAGGGTGACAGCGGTGTCAGGAAAAGTGAAGAATAGAAAAGATGTCCCAAAGGTCCAGTCCACAGGCTTTGCCATAGGTTGGCGATGGTGGATGGTGGGTGAGAACCGGGAGATGAGGACATCTAGGTTGTGATCCAGGATACTGGGGAGATGGCAGTACCAACCCTGGCTATAATAGAGACGTTAGAAGAAGGGAGGGCTTGGTGTGCATGAAGATAATGAGTTTAATTGTGTTTAGAGCAATCCAGTTTGAGATGTATGGGAGGTACTTGGAGATGTGAGGCTGGAGGTCTGGAGAGAGGTTAGGGCTAGATAAATAATCCTCTGTTAGAGATAATATGGGAATATTATGGGAGCTGATAGTCACCAAGCAAATACAGAGGAAGAAGAGGACCCGAGCAGAGACTTGGTGAGGGGGAAAGAGGAACACTCATTAGCAGGTGGAAATAATCAAGAAGAAACGGCCCCATTCCTTGCTTGGGATTCTTTTCCCAGCAAGAAGGGAGAGATTTATTTCCCTTGACCCCAGTGGCGACCCCAGCAGGGAGATGGCTTATGTTAGAATGGCAATAATGAGCTGTCTGCTTGTCCGGGGTTAGCCCAAGGGGGACCACAGGCCCCAACTGCCCTCTTCTGCCTGTTTCCTATCCCAGGTGACCAATAATCCTGAGAAATGGGCATTTCCGGCTTGAGTGGTAAGCCTGTGGGTCAAGAGTTCCAGATGTCAAGGGTCAGGCTGACCAAAGGAGGATCGTTCTTGGAGATGACGGCTAGCGGTGCCAGCAAGACCTGCTGCTGAAGGGAAAAAGAAACCAAGGCTCGACTGGGCAAGAGAAATGGTCACCATGAGTTGTGAGGACAGTGCAGAGCTGAGGTGAATGCAGAAAGGAGATACCTATCCAACTCCTCCTGCCTTTCCTGGGCAAAGCCCCAGCTTAGTGGCTAATAAGATATTTTGTGTCTCTCCTTTTGGGCTGTGTACCTCTGAGATGTTTTTGGCAGTTTATGTGGTAGAGGAAATAAATACGTGTTTAGTTCTTTTTCTAGAAGGAATTATTTTTTGGAGAAAGAGAAAGAAAAAGGAGAGTCAGTGAGTGAAAGACAGAGACATAGAGAGACAGACAGAGACAGAGAGAAAGAGACAGAGGCAGACAGAGAAAGAGACACACATATATATACACAGAGGGAGGGAGGGACAGAGAGACAAAGACAAAGACAGAAAGACAGAGGGAAAAGGAGAGAGAGACCCTGACCACCTTTTTTGGGGTCAGATACTCTTGCCCCCTGGTGGGAAATCCAAATCTGGGTTCCATTTAGAGACCAAAATGGGCCCCATGTGAGAGGAAGCCTCCTGGGCTGTGGGGTTTACAAGAATCCCCTTCACATCACACCCTCTAAGGGGTCACCTAGCCTCTACTTGAAGAAGGTCCCCTCTAGGGAGGGGAAGGCCAGAACCTGAGGTGGGGCGGCCATCCCACTTCCCAATCAGTTGGAGAAACTGTCTTTGGGCTGGAAAAGCCCTTAGAAGTCATTTGGCCTGACTCCCTCCTTCTACAAATGAGGAAACTGAGGCACAGAGAGCTCAGGAACTTGCCCCAAGTTACATGGGGAGTGAGTGGCAAAGGAGGAGCGGACCTCGGGCCTTTCTCTGCCCCGGGGCTGCTCGGTGAGCGAGGGTGGCAGAGTTTCTCCCAGCAGGGGCTGCCCCCTCCCTGGGAGGGCCCTTGGGGGCCACTTCCTCTCAGGCAGAGACAAAGAACAGAATCCCTGGGATCCTCTGCGAGCTCGGCTCCCGATGACTTGGCCGCACTTCGGCAGCCTGTGCTGTCCCCTGTTGTATTTATTAGCTAGCTATGTATTGATGGAGTCTGGAGTTTCCATCTTAGTAAAACACTACGAGGCCCTGGCACCCCCGGTGCGGGCTGGTGGGTGAAATGCCGACACTAATGAACAAGATGGCATATGGGCGATGAGATCATAGCAGCCCAGCCTTGGAAACGTGTGGCTGCCCTCCAGAGCAGGGAGCTGATGGGCAGCTAGGGGAGGATGGGGGGGAGGAGAACAAAGGTCGCTGAGGCTGCAGTTCACAGCAAGAAACTTTAAATATTCAAATGGTGCTAATTATTCTGAGCCTCTCCAAGCACTTGGAGGGACCAATCCTAACCTACCAGGTGCCCTTTCCCCCAGTCTTTCTTTCTTTCTTTCTTTCTTTCTTTCTTTCTTTCTTTCTTTCTTTCTTTCTTTCTTTCTTTCTTTCTTTCTTTCTTTCTCTCTCTGTTTCTCTGTCTGTCTCTCTCTCTTTTCTTCTTTCTTTCTTTCTCTTTTTTCTTTCTTTCTTTCTTTCTTTCTTTCTTTCTTTCTTTCTTTCTTTCTTTCTTTCTTTCTTTCTTTCTTTCTTTCTTTCTTTCTTTCTTTCTCTTTCTTTCTTTCCTGAGGCAATTGGGGTTAAGTGACTTGCTCAGGGTCACACAGCCAGGAAATGTTAAGTCTCTGAGGGCAGATTTGAACTCAGGTCCTCCTGACTTCAGGACTGTGCCACCTAGCTGCCCACCCCCAACCTTTCAGCCAACTTCCTTTCCTTTTTTTCCCCATTTCCTGGTTAGTCTTGGACCTGCCTCCTCCATCTCTTTCTTGGAGGAAGACAGAATTCCTCCACTCCCCCTCAGAGCCACTGGCCCTTTGTCTTGGGTGTAAGAACTGAGGCCCGAGGGGCATTTGTTTTAAAGACCCTGGGTGGAGTCGGAGGTACACAGACACTCAGTCCCTGCCCTCCAGGCGCTGACCTTCTATTGGGGGAGCTGTAATGGAGAGACTGGCCAATAAGAGCCCGGGCGTTAGAGCACACTCAGTGGATCAGTAACCTGTTCCCGAAGTGCCAGAGGGCCCTGGAGCCCCCAGCTGGACTCTCCCCTGTGGATTTACTGTGTGGGGATAGCAAGACGTTTAATTGGCTGGGGTGGAACCGAGGGTACGTGTGGACCGCTGTAATGGCACCTTCTGGGGACCTCTGCTCCGGGCACTAGGGAAAGAGCACTAGGGAGCTAGGGAGGTGGTGGGTGGAGGGGCTGGGAATTAGGAGAAATTTCCAGTAGGAGGCACTGCTTCTGTTAAATTCTTAAAGGAAACCAGGTATGGAAATTAATCAACAATTATTAAGCACCTGCTGTGTGCCAGGCACCCGGGATATAAAGACACATGTAAAGTCCCTTGCTTACAGTTTAAAGGGGAGTACGAGAAGTATGTTCATAAAGATAAATCCTAAAAGGAAAGAGAAGAACGCAAAAAATACAGCAGAAACATGAGTGTAACCGGGTTAATGGGGCAGCAGGGACCTAAGGAGGGTAGGGAAGGAGCCGCCGAAAGGGGGATGAGGAGTGAGAGTATTCTAGGCCGGGGGGACTGATAATGGAACACTGGGGAGGGGGAGGCGGAAGGTGGGCCCTCCTGTGGGAAAGTGGCCTTTCTTGGAAGTTCTTGGAAGAGAGGAGAGGGGGAAAAGGTCCGCAAGATGCCAGGCCGGGCCAAGCCCCGCTTGGTTCTGCTCTTCCCTCCTTTGGTACTTCTTCCCAAGTCCTTTCCCACTTCTATCTGCAGCCTCCCAATCCATCCTGCAGACGTCTTGCCAAGTTAATCTTGCTAATGCACAATGGGTGCTGATGTGACCCAATTAGCTTTCCAGTGTTCCAGGAACCTCTCCAAAGGCCCGGGTGTGGAGCAGCTGCAGAAGGGCATTGCCTTCCTGGGAGTTCCCCACCCTGAAGAAATGGCCGGGCAAGCTTGAAAAAAAGGATACGTTAAGGGAGATTGCTCCCTACTCAGAAGCTGTTCAGTGGCCCTCTGCTGCCCGCCGCACAGTGGAGTCTGCCATCCGAGGTCTCCACGATATACCTTCCCCAACTCTCCCCTTCAGGGACTCTGAATGGAACACCTCAGCTTCCCTCAAACACCACACAGGGCTCTCTTCACTTCTGCCTTTTGGGAGTTGGCCCAGATGGTTTCCAAGGTCCCAGCTTTAATTCAATGCCATTCTAGATACATGGGTTCACCCTTCTTAGTTCCTCTTGTTGAAATCCTGAACATCTTCCAGGCCTGAGTCACATGCTGCCTCTTCCAAGAAGTCACTCATGATTGCCTCTTTTCCCAACGCGGCTTCTTCTGCTTCCTTTGGATATTCACTGGGGTTACAGAGTGCCAAGTTGGATGTCCTCATTTGGAGGCAGTGATTGACCCAATTGGGAGTGGATTTCCCTCTAATTACTTGGATCTAGCTTGTGTTTGGCCCCATCTCCAAGGCAGTTTTAGCTTATTTCAGGCTCTCTCCTGGGGCTCATTCAAATCAGCCAGCCCTCCAGAGCCCTTACTAATGGACATTTGAAAATAAAACATAGTTATTATGACATGTAAAGAACAGAAATGTTAGCAAAGGAATAGGATCATCTCCTTTCCTAATATGCATATATGTCTGTCTACATAGATAAACATATAAGGAAAGGAGATGGTCCTATTCCTTTATATATGTATGTGTATATGTATATATATGTATACATATATACATGTATATATACTTATATTCCTTTATTATTTTTATTTTATAAATATGTTATATTATTTATTATATTATTATGTAGTTTGTAAATAGATCATATTTTATGAAATATTACATTATTTACTATATTATTATATCATTTAGAAATATATTATATTATATTTTATAAATATATTTATTATTCTACTTTATTTTATATATATATAATATATTCCTTTTAGTTGTTGTTGTTGAGATGTTTTTAGTCATATCTGACTCTTCTTGATCTTATTCGGAGTTTTTTGGAACCGATACTGAAGTGGTTCACCATTTCCTTCCACAATTCATTTCACAGAGGAGGAAAGTGAGGCAAACAGAGGTGACTTACTTGCTCAGGCTCATATAGTTAGGAAGTGTCTGCTTAGGTTGCATTTGAAGTCCCAAAGGTGAATCTTCCTGACTCCAGATCCTGTATCTACTCTCTCCCTTCTCCTTAATTAGACTATAAACTCCTTGAGGGCAGGGACTCTCTTTTATTCCCTTTTACATTACTCATTGCCAGTACCAAGTCTTACACATAATAAGTAATTGCTCAGGAAAAGACTATTAAACCCCAAAATGAGCCACCTCTAAGCAACTTTGTCCTAAGAAAGTTCCTTTTCCTTTGGGAGGTTCCAGGTAGAGTGGGAAGAGTCAACAATGGCTGGGTTTCCCTGGTAGCCTTTGGGGCGGACATGCCAAGGTCTCCATCAGAGCCATCCAGGCTCTGTGATTTTTCCTTAGGGTTCTCCATCCCCTGCCCCCTTAGAAAGGGAATAGCGGTGTAGTGGAGAGAGGCCACTGGAGAGGAATAAAGGCCTGGGTTCAAGTTCTGACACATGATCCTGCTAAGTGCCACAATTTCAGTATTGCAGAGGTCCAAGCTGCAGAGAAATGCTGATCTGAATTGGAAAAAGGCGAGTTTTCTTATCTGGCCTGATGAAACCCGACAGGCTCAATCCCTGGGCAGCCTCAGAAAGGGAAGTGTTTGGGAGATGGCCAATTGTGAACACTTCTTGTGAACCACAGGAGTCAGAATGGGAGGGGGTTTCTCAGTCACTTAAAGCCAACCTTTGGTATTTTGGATCGGCCATTAGGGTGACCAAGTCCGAAGCGCGGGGGACCCAGCCTTTGAAGCTAGGTCTGCAGGTTCCCTTTTTCCCACCACGCCTCGGTGACAGACGTGTCAAGGTATGATATGGAAAATGAGAAGGAACCCAAGGCACAAGTGGAGTCTAACATAAGATTGCTGGGCGCCATCTTGCAAGCTAGGGGAGTTGTGGGTCTAAATACCCTGACAACTAGGGAAACAGAACTGAAAGATGTTGAGGGCCTTTGCCCAAGCTCACTTAGCTAATAGATGGTAGGATTTGAACTCAGGTGCTCTACTTCCCACCCCAGTGCTCATTCTCCTGGGGAGAGAGAAAGGAAGAAGCTTAGGGCCCTAATTGTTGATGATCTCCTTATTCTCTTTACCTTTTAAGAAAAGGCACTAATTTTGGATGTGGATGTGAGGTCTGTATGAAGCAGACAAGCAGCAGGGAGCCAGGGATGCTTACTTAGTGATCCCTGCCATGTGGGCCTCCCTTTTCTGCCGGTACCCCAAAGTGAGGCTGGGGAGGGCCTGATTCATCAGCCACCTACCTGGAGCTCCCCAAGGAAGGCTCTGAGAGGAACTGACAGATCCAGACCAACTACCTGGGGAGCCGCATTCAAAAAGCGAGTCCACCTCCACTGACGGGTGGATCCCAAGGCTCCTGTCCTCCCTGGATTGTTGCTTCCAAGTATAATATATATCATAATATATAAATATGTTATAATAAGAAAAAGATGTCATATAATAATACGATCATCAGAATAATCACAATTAGGATTTATAGAGTGCTTTAAGGTTGGCAAGGCATTTTTCACGCTTTCTCATTTGATCTTTACAATAGTATTTCCCCATTTTACAGATAGGTATATTAAGTAACTTGCCAAAGGACACATGGTTCATTAGTGTCTGAGGCAGGATTTAAACTCAGGCCTTCCTGATTCTAAGTGCAATATGGCATCCACTGCATCTCCAGTGACTCAGGTCTTTCTTTTTCCTAGTAAAGCTTAAGGTCCCATCAAGACATCAAACAATATGGAACCTTGTGATTTCAATAACCCAGATATTGGGACATGTCTCTGGTGACCACGGAATGATATCAGAAGGCTGGATGGTGGTGAGAATAAGGAGGAAAAGCAGTCAGGAGCCACCAAAAATCATGGGGTTATTATGATATTAATTTTGAAATTCATAATAAAAATAATTCTACAATTAACATAAGAATGAGATTAGAAGATTAAATTTATTTCATGTCAGCTAATTTTGATTCAAATGAAAGGGCATTGATTAAGCCCCTACTGTTTATCTAACATATGCTTGGTGCTGAGGGTATAAAGAAAAAGCCCTTCCAGTTCTGGCCCTCAGCTAGCTTACTTTCTACCAGGAGAGAAATGATATAAATACCAAATCACAGTCTAATACTTCTGAGGGTGGGTTTAAGAGCTGCTAGTATCTGGGGTCAAAGATGAAGGAATTACTTCCTCTTGGTGGGCTCCTTCCTCATGTTGCGTTTGTACGGCCACCATTCAGCCATGACCTTCCACTCCTGCAGGGAAGGCTTTCTTTCCAATTGCTTGGAAAGAAAAAAGGAACTGAGGGGCCGGAAGTGAAGCCCTTCCCCCGTGGTGACAGCCAGAGACTCAGTTGTATGCAAGTACGCAATGCCAACATTTGGCATTGTTCTGATTAGAGGAAGTTATAAAATGTGGATCAACAAAATCTCTTTTCTGGCTAGCTCCTAACCCCAAAGCTGAGAATGTTCTCTGAGCCTATCAGTCTCTATCTCTCTCTGTCTCTGCTTTTTCTATCTCTGTTTTTCTTTTCTCTTTCTTGGGGACCAATGGTGGAGTCACTGCATCTTTCCCCCCGGAGATCATGGCTGACACTGCTTGGTGACGACCAGGAGCAGCAGCATCTTCTGCCTCCTCACACCCCTTGCTCCAACTGAGGCAGCCCTGAACCTTTGAAGAACAAAGGCTGTGTTGGGCAACATAAACTCTTGTGTCCCCCTTTTGGCACAGATGGGCTATATGGGAACCCTGTACCTTGCCCTCAGTGTGGTTGCTGACTTTTTGCCCCTTGAGACATTCTCTTATCCTTTCTCCTTTAGGATGGGGGGAAGAAGTCCTTTCTCTCACAGGGAGAGACACTTCAGTCCCTGGGTCTGGGCCATAAAGCTCACTTAAAACCTTGGCCATGTTTAGCCTGGAAAAAAAAGGCTGGGGGATGGAGTGCAGGAGGGGGCAAGCATTTGAACGGCTGTCCCGTGAAGGAAGGCCTGGGTTTGTTCTGTTTGGTCTCAGAAGAAAGGGGCAAAGAAGCAGATTTAGGCTTGGGGTCAGAAGGAGATCCTAACTACCAGAGCTGACCTTAAGGGGGGAAGCTGCGGGAGGAATGAGCTGCCCTTCCTTGGGTTCTTTGACCAGAGGCTGGACTGTCACTGGTTACAGAGGTTGTGGAGAGCTCTCGGGTCAAGAATGGGTTGGATTTAACATTTGCTGAGGTGTCTTCCAGCCTGGGGAGTCTGGAATAAAATTCTTGAGTTCTGTTCCAGGAAAGCAGAAAGTGAGCTCACTTGCCTTTGGAGTCTCCCCTCCCCGGTCCCAGGACGGGGGTGGAGGTGGGAGAAGCAGGAGAGCTCTAAGCAACATCTTCCCCCGTCTCTACCTTTTGTTCTGGGAGGGAGCGTTCTGTTTGAGACTGTGCTTCATGGAACAGCTCTGTGTTTGGGGCTGGCTGCAGAGAATCGCTCAAGGTGGGGAGAGATCCCAGAACTTGGATCTGGAGCGGGCACATGACCCCATCCACGGACACTTGGGTTTCTGCAAAGGGGAGCGATTCGGTCTTGGGTCTGAGGAAGCTGGCTCTCTCCTGAGGAAATGTGGACACTGGGGGGAGGAGGGGCACGCATGGGAAAAGTCAACAAGCTTAGCGGTTCTCAAAGTCTGGTCCAGAGCATCCTGGGAATCTTTGAAATCCTTTCAGAGAGTCTACAAATTCATAATTAGTTTTTATTTTTAATGTGATCAATATCTATAACTATAAACCACATAAACAAAAACTCTTTGGACAGATCCTCAATCATTTTTAATAGGATAAAGATATTGAGAACAAAAGTTTGAGGACCACTGCGAGACCAACCATCTAGTTCAACTTCCTAATTTAACAGTTAGGGAAATTTACTGGCCCAGGTGAGTCAGGGGTCTAAAGTCATAAGCAGCAGGTATAGAATTTGAACCCAGATCCTCCAATTCCAACTCCGGTAAGTGTGCTGCTGGGCCAAACCGCCTTAGAGCAAAGGAGCCAAGACAAAGACCCAGATACCTCAGAAGGTGGAGATCAAGCGCCAGCAGGCGGGGCAAACCTTTACCCAGCACCCCTTAATTAGAGAAGACTTCTCAGCAGGCGGTCTTGTTAAAAAAGGAGAGGCAAGTTTTCTTGGCTCAGAGGTACAGCACTAATTGGTGTCTTATTTGGGGTAACCGACTTTGCTCTCTGAGTTCTGGAAGCTCTAGCTCCAAGAACACCACATGCAATAAAAGATCAATTAGCAGTGAGCCCCTGACGCAGCCGATCTTGGCGTTGGAGGCAGGGCCTATGGAACAGGTCTAAATGGAGTCCGAAGCAGCCCAGGTCAGAGCCCACAACGGGAGGGAATGAATGGAAGAGTTATGGAGAAAACATCGATTAAGCACTGATTAAGATGCTATTTAAACTGGACATTGATGGGTGGGTAGAAAGTGGACCAGAAAATATGCCGGGTGGAGGGATGTTCAAGCACAGACATGGGAAAGTAGGACACCCCCAAACAAGAGGGAGGTGAGTTCAGCAGCTACAGCGGGTGCACGGAGGCAATATGGGGTTGTAGTGGCGAGCATGGAGAAAAGTGCTCTGGAAACATTCAGGTCAATACTGCCTGTGCAACGAGAATTGATGCCCAATGGCTCCGCCGTGCTGCCAGTCCCAAGGGTCCCTACGGTGCCCACACCAAAAGGTTTCTCTCTTGCTCCTCACTCCACAAAGAGATCGTTCTCCTCCATTAGAGCAAACTCCCTGGGAGCAGGGAGTAGTTCACTTTTGACCCAGTGCTCTGGCACAGTAATTGGTACAAAGTAGGGATTCACTAAATGCTTTTTCATTCGTCCATTCTGTTATAGGATTACCGAAGTGGCTTCTAAGAATTGGCATTTCTTCTCCTTCCTGCCCAGAGGCCTGATGGACCCCTCTCTTATAACCCACTGGGGGTATGGAAGGTGTATTATTGAAGGAAGAACCAGAGCATTGGGTTATTTAGATGAAAAACTCAGAGTAAGCTTTGTATTCATCAATCTCCTCTTAACCAGAGTTCAATGACCCCTACAAACTATTTCCAATGTGGTGCAGAAGAAGAGTTCTAGACTGAGAATTCAGGATGATTTGAATTCAGATCCTCCCTCAGACATGATGCTGGGCAAGACACTTCACCATTCTCAGCCTCAGTTTCCTCACCTGTAAAATGGTGAGAAAATCACCACTTATCTCATAGGGTGTTTGTGAGGATCTAGTGAAATAATACATATAAAAAGCCTTGTAAATCTTAAATGCTATAGAAATGCTGTCCATTATTTATTTATATATAATTTATATGATAATTTAGATATAAAACAATAATTTACATATAAACAAATATATAATATAAATAAAATATATAATAATTTATATATAAATATTTATTTATATAGCATTATTATTTGCCTCCCATTCCCCGGGACACCACCTCATCCCTATGCTATTGCAATAATCCTTAAAAAATGAATTTGAAAACTATTCTTTATTTTGACATTAGGTTCATTTCCCAATTTACCCCTCCTGCCTTCTCCTCCCAGAAAGCATCCTTCATAACAAAGAATAAAGAGGAAAGAAATACAGCAAAACTTGCCAGCAGATGTAGTGTTACACACCCATAGTGCCCCACTCTATGAAGAAGCAAGGGTAGATGTCTTCTCAAGTTGTTGTCCCTGATCCTTCTCTCTTCCTTCTCTGCTTACTACTTCCAGATTCATCTTTCTTAAAGCCCAGTTCTGAGTGTGTCTCCTTCAAAAACCTTTGCTGATTCCCCATCGCTGATGTGATAAAATCTGACTTCTTTAACTTGGCAATAAGACCTTCTACAGTGTGACCTGAACCTCCCTCTACAACTCATTTGTCTCTGAAATTAGCTTGTCACTATAGCCGGCTCACTGCTCTTCAGAGCATGCTTCCATCTTGTCCCACCACTTGGCCTTTTCCAGCATGACCAGTGTTGGGAGAGGGGAGAACACTGGCCTTGGGCTCAGGGGATCTGAGTTCAAATCCTACCTCAAATACTAGCTGTGGAGGTGATTTCTGAGGTTTCGCTTATAACTGAGATCCTTTAGAGTCTTCTCAGAGCCTCAGCACTTTGGTAATACCTGTCTGACCTCATCTTTGTGACAAAGATGTTATAGGAACATGAATTATTATTCACTCATGCTTTTCCTCCTGCCCAGAATATATTGAATATATAACATATGTATACATATAGATGTAATATATATTCTATAGAAGATATTGAATATGTAATAAAAATATATTACATATATATGCATATAATATGTATATATTATGTATATATGCATATAATAATATATGCATATAGTATATGCATATAATACACACACACACACACACATATATATATATATTTATATTTGGTGGTAATGGGGAACTTATCTATCAACATTCTATCATTTTTAAAGATTAAACTCAAGACCCCCCTCTCTCCTGAAGTCTTTCCTGATCATCCTAGCAAGAAGTGAGTTCTTATTCCTCTATTTGTTACCTTACATCAGGCATGTGTTGTTTTGAATTGTAGTTTTTTTTTTTTTAAAGGCTGTATATTTCTAATCTTTCCAACTAGATTGTAAGCACCCACAGGGCAGGGCATGGAGTTAGCAGACATGAATGATGAAAAAGCAGTTACTGAAGGCTGACTTTACGGCAAACACTTTGCTAAGCTCTGGAGTTACAAAGAGAAAGCACTAGACAATCTGGGTTCTTGAGCCTAATTGGAGGAGACCGCCACGTTTAGCTTCTGAGGTTACTGAGTAATGTAAGTGACATTTGGGTGGTGGACTGGGGTGTGACTTCAGGGTTATCGATCAAGGCATGCGGTATGGCTGTTAGTGGATGGAGGATATTAGGGGGGGCCTGGTGGGCTTCCACCTCTTCAGAAGGAATGGTGGTATCGACTGCCATTGAATTCAGAGCCCAAACAAGAAAGGAGGGCACCCCAGTGGTGAGATGAGATCAAATCCCATCTCTGCTACTTATTACCTGGTCTAAGAAATGGACTCCGATCCCTTCTAACTCAACATTTATATGATCCTATGACCTAATTCGAATGCTGGTTCTTCTCTGGCCAATTGGTTTTGCTTCTCTTGCCACTATAAAATGAGTGGACTGGACTTTGTGGCTTCTCGTGCCCTTTCCAACCCTAGATCTATGATTTCCATAGCACCTTGTATGTGGGAGGAACCTAGTTTTTTTTCCTTTTGTTCCTGAACAGATCCAGAGAGCACGTAAATAAAGGCTTAGAGTATTTCTAGCTTGGATTTTTGCCACAAACTAGACAGCTTGGGAGCCTAGAGATGAGGGTGGCTTGGACTGGCCTTAGTGGAGCCAAGGCAGGAAAATATTAACGCAGCCACTCTTGACAAAGGATCATGACTCTCTAGGCTGGCCTTGTGGGAGCTGTTGCCAGGGGAAAATCATTGTGGTTCTATTTTGGGCTGAAAACCTCATTGGGAGAAGGAATGGACTGCAGAGCATCTCTGTCCTGAATGAGTGTGAGAAAGATTCCCCGTTCAAGGTCAGAGGTCTTCTTAGATCTCTTCCTTTCCTTCCTCCCCTGGCTTCTCTACTGAGAATGGATCCATTTGAAATGAGATCTCTTCATAGACTCCTTTAAGATACCCATTTCCCATCTTAATCTTGGAATGGATATTCCCATTAATCCTTTCTGTTTTATTATATTCTGGTTCTATTATATTTTAAAGGGCTTAACCCAGCGCCTGGCGCATACTTGCCTGTTTCCTTCTCACCCACCCTACTTCTATGGGATCATGGGACCATGAGAGCCAGAAATAATCCTAAAGGTCATCTAGTCCATCTTCACCTTTTTACAGAGCAAGAAACTGAGACCCAGAAGAGCTACAGCATAATATTCAGATAGGAAATGGCTGAGTTGGAATTCAAACCGCAGGGTCTTAGGACCATAGATTTAGAGCTGGAAAGGACCCTAGGGGCCAGATAATTGAATCCCTTCATTTTACAGATAAGAAAGCTGAGGATCAGAGAGATCAGGCGATCATAGTTGCACAACTAGGAGATGTCAAAGATAGGATTCAAACCCAGAATTAAGAGAACCAAGTATCCCAAATGTAGATATCTCTCCTTCATTCCACAGTGTGCCCTGGTCTCTACTGAAAGAATTTTATAAGGTGGTTATCCACTTATCCTTCAGGTGGACTCACCCTCCTCTGGGGAAGATATTGGGTTGGATCTAAATGTATGACTCTGTGATGAAAGCAAATCACTTCCCAATTCAATTCAATTCAATCCATAGTATCAGCATCAGAGATTTCAAGATGGAAAGAACCTTAGAGGTTAGTCTTCTCATTTAACAGATGAGCAAATTGAGACTCATAAAAGTGGAAGAGTTTGTCCAAAATCAAAGCATTAATACATGATAGACTTGAGATTCAAAAGTTGGTCCTTTACTCCAAAACCCACTTACCACACAATTAGTATTTAGTTATTTCAGGTATATTTGACTCTTAATTAACCCCATTTAGGATTTTCTTGGCAAAGATATTAGAGTGCTTTGCTATTTCCTTATCTAGTTCATTTGACAGATGAAGAAACTGAGGCAAATAAGGTTAAGCGACTTGTCCAGGGTCACACAGCTAGTAGGTGGTTAAGGCCAGATTTGAACTCAGGAAGAAGAATCTTCCTAAATTTAGGCCCAGCACTCTCCTCCCAGCTGTCCTTACCACACAATTCAACCAGAATTTATTAAGGCATTGTTATATGTTAGGTTTGAGTTCTGGATACAAGGACAGAAAGGAAACAATTTCTCCCTTCCAAGAGCTTACAGTCCCTGGAATAAGGAGGGGGGGGGGGGAGAATGTTTCGGTAGTTTATCATCTATAAAATGAGAGAATTGGACTGTGTGGTCTTCCCGGATCCCCTCCAGCTATCATATTCTGTGATTGTCATGTTTATCATATTCTGTGATTGTCATGTTTATCATATTCTGTGATTGTCAAGTTTATCATATTCTGTGATTGCCAGAATATGGCAATTCTTTGGGAGTTCTTTGGGAACGCTTGCCCTAGCTGCTTAAGCCAGGTTCTTTGCCATAGCAGGCTGCTTTATGCTCTGGCTCAGTGCTAATGAAATGAGACCAGATAAGCACAATGGAATCATAGTCTTATAATTATTTTCCCTCTCTTGGTCCATTGGTTCCTGAACTGGGATTTGGAGACTTCTTGGAGACTAGCGTCAGTTTCTTCACGCTTGACTTTGGAGGTAAAGATCCTCATTAATTATATCCACACATGAATGATAGAAAAAAAATGGATTACACAGCATATGATCCAATATGGAACAGCCAATGGGGACAGGAAACAGAAGAGTTCTCTCCTCTCTTGAGTGAATTCCCAGCAGTCAATGGCATGAGCTTGATGTCTTTGCACGTCTCACCCACAGGATGATTGTGACTGGTTTACTCCTTTGCCTGGAGTGCTGAACTAATGAGGTCAAAGTTAGTTGGCTTGTGTGGGACTGATCAGTAGCTTTAATTCATTCCTCTGACTGCTAACTGCATTTATAGTCTTGTAAGTACCCGCCATTGGCCAGGAGTGAAGATGGAAGAGGGAGCATAGAAGGATCATGCAAGTTAATTGTGATTGGAAAACTGCCTCCCAGAACACAGCATCAGAGATTTGGGGCTGCTGGAATGGACTTTGGAGGCTATCACCTTTGATAGATGAGGAAGCTGAGAGCCAGAAAGATCAAAGATCACAGACTCAGAGCTGGAATGGGGATCATCCAATTTACTTCTTTTCCAAATAGAGAAGCTGAGGCACAGAGACGCTAAGGACTTGCCCTATGCCATACAGGTCCACAATTAACACTCAAGACCTATTAGAATCAGTGATTGGTTGCATTTTATTTCAAAGATTTCATGTACCCCCACTGTAGACTGTAAACTTGCAGCAGGGACTTCTTTGGTTTTGCCTTTTTTTTTTTTTTTTAAATCCCAGCACAGTGCTTGTTGAATTTGACTGACATTGAATAAACTCTAACATTAAAATATGTAGAAAGCAAAGATCTGTGTTGTGTTGGGGATGGCCACTCAGTGCCATTGATGAAGCCTGCAGAACTTCAAGACTCCTAACCCAGATTATGAAGGTTTGTACCACGAGAGGCAGATGATGAGGGACTAGGGTAAGAAGCTTGGGTTTGCAATCTCAAGCCTCAAGTTGCTTTATCTCTCAGCCTTAGTTTCCTCATCTGTAAGATATAGATAAAAATACTTATTCTTTCTACCTTGCAAGGCTATTGTGAGAATCAGAGAAGAAAATCCATCAATTAACAAACATTTATCAGTTGTCTACAACATGTCAGACACTGTGTTAGGTGATGGGGAAAAGGATACAGAGATAAGGCAAGTTTAACTCCCAAAGAGTTTAGAGAGAGACCATAATTACATATGCTAGTATAGATAGAATACAAATAAGTGGATAACAAAATAGTTGGAGGGGGAGGGCACTAGCAGCAATTGAGGGAATCTGCAAGGTATCATGTAGCATCCTAAAGGAAGAGAGGTGTGAGGGGGAAATGAAGAGGGAGTGTGTTCTATGCGTGGGGATGGCCAGATCATGTAGGGAAAGTGCTTCGTAAATTTAAAGTACTGTACTACTGTCACTTGTGAAAGTTGGAGGAAGACAGGATAAAGGAGCACCAGGGATCTTTGTCCTTGCCTTGCTCATGAAGCAAGAGCAGTTCTTGGTTTTTTAGGTTGTTGGTATGGCAGTTGGAGAGTCAGTTTCCAGTCAAAAGTGACTTGTGACCATAGGGCTCACATTCAAAAAAGGCAAAACCAAAGGAGTTTTTTCTTCAAGGAGTTTACTGTCTACAATGGGAGTAAATAAAGTCTTTGAAATAAAACCCAACTTGGGCAACATCATAGGGCTACATGTGTATCATGGCTCTAAAATCCGGATGAATGTCCTTATTAACTGCTGAGCAGAGGGCAGCTGAATCAGCGCTGATCTTCTCTTTTATAAAAGCAGGAGACATTGTCTGGCTGAAAACCTGTTGGTGACTCTCTAGGTAATATCATGATTGGTTAGGATGATGGTTCTCCTTTACCATCGAGATCCTTCCAACAGTCTTGCTGTGGAGTGTGGGACTTATCTAGGCAGGCCTGGACCTAACTGCCTTTTCTCCCTTTTGTATCTATTCTTTCCTGATCTTAGGCAAATGTATACCCTGAGATAGCCATGTCTGGGTTTCTCAGGCAACCTGTGAATTCCAAAGGAGGCCCGGTGTCTCATCAGATTGGAGCCAGTTGGCAGAAAAGTGGCTGGTTGGGGTAGATGCTGAAACGATTGACTGTGGAAGTGGGTTAATATGAAATTCAGACAAGGTTTGCTTTGGACCAGATTTAGTCCCAGGGAGCCTGGCGTCTTGTGAGCAAGGAGGCTGTGCTTTTTCCTCAGTCTGCCTGGTGAGCCCTTGCCGATATCTCAGGATGATTTTAATTATAGCAAATTAGATAAAAATTTACAAGTCTAGAGATGTCCCAGAAGATGGGATGCAAAAGGGGTATTCGATATATGATATGACTCAGAGATAGGACAAGTAATTTATTCCTACACACACAAGAGAGGCTGAACATAAAAAAACCTCATAATACATTAATAGAACAGGATCCAGTCATTTAATTTATAACTACTGTTAACATTTTCTGGGAGGAGAGCTTTGTCAGAATATAAAGCAATCTGTACAATTGCTGATTAGGTATTTTAGATTTCATCTCAATTCTGCATTTGGTCTACCCCAGACCATACCTCCACTGAAGTAGGGGGATAGAAGTAGAAGGGATAGATTGGGGTCAAGGAGATCTGAGTTCAAATCCTGTCTCAGGCATCGTTACTAGCTCTGTGACCTTAATTTCTCTCAGCCTCAGTTTCTTTGTGTGTGAAATGGGGATAATAATAGCACTTCCCTCACAGGGCTGTGAGGAAACAGTGAGATAATATATAAGCGGACAGGAAGTCAGGAGGACCTAAATTCAAATCCAGCCTCAGACGTTTAACACTTCCTAGCTGTGTGACCCTACGCAAGTCACTTAACCCCAATTGCTTCAGAAAAAAAAAAGATAATATATAGGCAGAATACTTTGTACACATTAAAGCTGGTTTCCTCTGAGACTATAGCCATTTTAATTTGCTAAAAAGATACTTTTAAATATAATCGTTTATACATGTATTCGTTTTTGATGTCAATTTCTATTCTCCATACCATAATGGCTTTTCTTTTATGAATAAAATTTAAGAACAATTTTTACCCAGATGCCGCCATCTTTAATCCTTTAAACTATGTAAATGAAAAGCTTTCAAAACATAGAGATGTAGCAGAAGAAATCACAACCGTGTAAGAGCAAGATGTGGTACATATCATCACCATCCTCCTGTCTGCTACTAGAATTGTCCTAAGGATGCTTTCAATGAGCCCACAGAAGCTAGCATCTCGATACTTGTATTCAGTTATAAATATAAAAACAAACAAATAAATAAATGATTTTATCTACTTGTGTAATGATTTGCGGAACATTCAATATAAAAGTAATTTCTGGATGGCAACTTGCCCCAGGACCATCTCTATCTGAACTCCACTGAAAAAGGACGAGAAGAATGAGATCATCAGAATATGACAATAGCAGACATTCATGTTGCGCTTCCAGGGCCTTCCTCAGGCAATGTCTGCTTTGTCCCAAGCTCTTCTATTCTCCCTCTTGTACTATTTCATTTGGTGATTTCTTTGGTGCAAATGAGGTCAATGATCATCCCTATACTATTGGAGCTTAGTTATTCAGCCCTGATCTCTCTCAACCTCTAGTCTCATATCTAATGGACCAAATGTTGAATAGACATCTTGGGAGACTCATTCTCCCTCCCCTCAAACTGTCTTCTTTTCCAAACTTCCCTGGTATTGTGGAGAGGGCTGGCATCCTCTCAGTCACCCCCGCTCCAACCTTGGTATCTTTGACTCCTTCTTCTCTCTCATCTCCTGAAGGGCAGGTTCCCCCCCACCCCCCTTCCATATCCAGTCTGTTGCCAAGGACAATATCTCTGGTACACGTTTCCTTCTCTCCTCTGACTTTGTTCACACTCTGGTGCGAGTCAACAAGGATTTATTAAATGCTTATTGGATAGTCAGGTATGATGTTAAGTGCCAAGGATGCAAATGCGAGCAAAAAGAAAGACTTTTCTCAAAGGACTTAAAGTTGAATGGGGAAAGCAACAGCCAAAAAGGAGGCGAAACTGGGAGGTGTAGAAAAAGTATCCTCATGGGACTATGGTGGTGAAAGGAGCCCATAAATGAACAGGATAGGATTGGGGTATACAGGGGGAAGGGGAAGGGGGGCTGGAACATAATGAATTCTGAACATATCACAATGTCTAATAGGCAGTTGGTGATTTAGGATTGGAGTTCAGAAGAGAGTGATCGTCTATCTATCTATCTATCTATCTGGCTGTCTATCCATTTATCTATCTGTCCTTTCTGTCCATCTGTCTGCTCTCTGTCTGTCTGTTCTATCTATCTATCTACCCATCATCTACCCATCATCTACCTATCATCTATCTATCATCTATCTATCATCAATCAATCTATCTATTTATCTACCTACCTATCATCTATCTATTTATCCATCATCTATCTATCTATGTATCTATGTATCTATCTATCCATCTATCTGGCTGTCTATCCGTTTATTTATCTACCTGTCCTTTCTGTCCATCTGTCTGCTGTCTGTCTGTCCTATCTATCTCTATCTATCTATCTGTCTGTCCGTCTGTTCTTTCTATCTATCTGTCTATCTAACTATCATGTAATTATGCCCATGGGAGCTGATTAGGTAACCAAGAGAGAAGGATGTAGTGAAAAATATGAGAGTGTGGTCCAGAGCCAGCTACGGAGCACATGCAAAGTCAGTGAGTGAGACTGAGGGAACCTCATTCCCTCAATTCTGGACTATTACAAGAGCCTCCTGGTTGATGTTCTTGCTTTAAGTCTGTCCTTATTCCAGGCGTCCTCTCAGCTGTCAAATCAATTTTTCTAAAATGCTGATCTGACCATGTCATCCCTAATCCCCACTCAGCCAACTCCCGTGGCTTCCCTGCCTTTGGGATCAGATCTAACATCTTTTGTTTGGTTTTTAAAGCACTTCATAACAGTCCCTTCCTGCCCTTCCACTCTTCTCACGCCATTCCACTGTGAAGTGATCCTGACCTCCCTGCTCTTCTTCCTAACAAGGCACTCAATCTTCTGAGTCTGTATTTTTCCTGGCTATCCCCCATCCCATGCTTGACATTCTCTTCCTCCTCACCTCTACCTCTTGGTTTCCTTCAAGTCTCAGCTAAAATCCTGCCTTCTGTGAAGTCTTTCCCAGGTTGCCTTAATCTTAGTGCCATCCATCTGAGTCATTTTTTGCAGTCATTTTCAGTTATGTCTGACTCTTTTTGTGACCCCTATTTGGAGTTTTCTTGGCAAAGACAGTGCTGTGGTTTTCCATTTCTTCTCCAGCTCATTTTACAGAGGAGAAGACTGAGGAAAACATGTTGAAGTGATTTTCCCAGGGTCACAGCCAGTAGAGTTTTTAAGGCTTAATTTGAACTCATGACTATGAGTCATCCTGATTTCAATCTCAGTGCTCTATCCATTGAGCCATCTAGTTGCCTCACTATGTGACTAGTGGCTGACAAAAAAAGGAAAGAGTCCCTGAACTTTAGGCACTTACAAACAATTGAGAAAATTAATGACTAATTAAGGTAAACGATAATCAACACATGAGAAGTATCCCAGAAACCATATGGCAAATCCATCAGACAAACACCTCCTTGAACCAGTGGGTTCCGCAAACCCACGGAGGGTTTATTCTTTTACATCATTCTCCAATTTGGGGTGGTTCTAGTGGTGGAGATTGTCTGACTGCCTCAAAGATACCGTCATCCAAGTGAAAAGGGATCTGAATCTGCTGCCCTGAATGAGATCATTTTGTCCGGTGGCAGGGAACTTGGGTGTCAGGAATATCTCATTCACTGTGTATGGTGGGGTCACTTTTTGAATGAAAGCAAATGGGCTATAATCCTTGCCTCTGTGGTCTTAGGGTCTGCTGCGTTAACCTCAAGGGGCTTTTGAAGAAATTCTGCTCTGTTCTTTGGCCCAAGGAGAAGAGTCAGAATCTATTTTGGCTCCCTCAGATCAGAGTTTCAGAGCAGTGGGGAAAAGTTCATTAAGACACAAGGTCCTGAGACTAAGCCCTGTCCTCTATGGTCGTTCTGAGAACGAATGGGAAGTCGATTCATGGTTCTCCCTGGAAACGCATTTTGGGGATGGGGTCTGGGAGGGGACTAGAGACTTGAGGTTTCCAGTACATAACTGGGAAGGCAAATTAGCATATGGTTTGCTTTAGGTCAGTCATCTGCTGATTTCAGAAGGGGAAGAGAGATATTCAAAAACTCCAAGGAAAAAGGGAAGCTGATCCGACCTGAAACTGACCAGAAACCCCACTTCCTCAAGGGAGAGGGTGATTTTTACTGTCCAAAGAGGGGGCCACTCAACTGATGACTTTTTTTCCTTTTTTTCCCTTTTATGTCTTTTTATTTTTTCAACTTTTCTATATTTTTGTAAGAGACATTGAGCAGCGGGAGCACATTCAGACATGAGCAACAAAGATGGGAATAAAATGCCATTGGATGCCTGGTTGAAGGAACTATGGATGTATAATTGGAGGAAGAGGGGCCTTGGGGATTGGGGTGGGACTGATAGGCTCAGATCCTGTCTCTGAGGCTGTGTAATTTTGGATGTGCCATTTAACTTCTCTGTGTCTCAGTTTGCTCGTCTCTAAAATGAGAGGATTGGATGAAATGGCTTTTTGAGGAATTTTGAACTTTTAATCTATAATCAGGTGATCCTGTTACTTTCCAAAATGACCCAGTAGAATGTTTCCTTACATTGAGCTAAAACCTAACTGTTATTTCTACCCAATTATTCTTCATTCTGTCCTCTGGTCCCCGCAATAGCAAGTCTCAGCCTCTTTCCCAGGCTAGTCCTTTGAATATTTCATGAAGGGCTTAAATTCTTTTTTATTCCTTCATTTATCTATTCAAAGAAAACTACCCCATTTCCCTTAAGTCTTCTCTTCTCAAAGCTAAGTGGATCTGTTGCCTTCATGTGTTCCTTATGGGGTAATGGTCTCCAGTTCCCTTCAGAGTTTGGTATTCTTTGATAATTTCGTCCAAGAGAATGATAATAATAAGACAATATACCCAAACTCATGGGATACTGCCAAAGCAGTCCTTTCTTTTCTATTTCTTTCTTTCTTTCTTTCTTTCTTTCTTTCTTTCTTTCTTTCTTTCTTTCTTTCTTTCTTTCTTTCTTTCTTTCTTTCTTTCTTTCTTTCTCTCTCTCTCTCTCTCTCTCTCTCTCTCTCTCTCTCTCTCTCTCTCTCTGTCTCTCTCCTTTTTTTTTTTTTTTTGGTGGCAATTGGGGTTAAGTGACTTGTCCAGTGTCACACAGCCAGAAAGTGTAAAGTGTCTGAGATCAGATTTGAACTCAGTTCCTCCTGACTTTGGGGCTGGTTCTTTATGCACTCTGCCACCTAGCTGCCCCCCCCAAAGTAATTCTTAGGAGAAATTTTAGATCTTTCGATGCTTAGTTGAATAAAATAGAGAAAGAGGAGCTCAATGAATTGGGTTTATCTATTTCCATTAAGTCACAGGTGCAGCTCCTCTTCCTCCCCCTTGGCCTTCCAACTCTAATCTGATGATTGCCATCCTCCATCTGCCCATGATTGTTAGAACGTTAGCTTACCTTGGATGCAGAACTTCAGCTCTTTGGGGTCCGTGGTTGTTTCTATGGGAGATTTCTCTGAGGTTTTCTTCCCTGCTGAGGGTGGTCTCTGTCTCTTGGTCTCTCCCCAGAGGTTGGTGCCCCCGTACATGCTGGGAATGTTGAGTATCGCGATGCCCTCCAGCAAGGTGCTTTTGAGGTCCAGGGTGATGCCATCGCACTGTGGGGGAGAGCGACAGTCAGGGGCCGGCTCTTGGGACGCTCGGATTCGAAGGTGTGCACAGGGTATGAGCTCACATTATCTGGACTGTGCACATGTGCGTGCATGGACACACACTCACACACACATACACTCACAGACACACACACTCACACTCACACACACACTCACAGACATACACACTCACACACACACACACAGACACACACACAGACACACACACACTCACACACACTCACACACACTCACACTCACACTCACACTCATACTCATACAGGCTCCAAGTCAGCTTTCCAAGGTGGAATGCCCATGGTAACAGAGGCAACAGGAATCCCAGCCTAGGAGTCAAGTCAATTCTTGCCTCGATTTTTTCAGTTACTGTGAGGAAACCTGACGTCTTTAGCCAAGTATACAAAGGGGATATCGCACATTGTTAGGGTTGAGGGATCCATGCGACGGGACAGCTGGCGAGGGCATTAGTGCAGAGTGCTAGGCATGGAATCAGGAATACGCCTCTTCCAGAGTTCAAATCCCACCTCAGACACTTCCTGGCTGTGTGACCCTGGGAAAGTCACTTAACCCCAATTGCCTCAGGGAAAAAAATTGGGGCATGAATATAAATACATTTGTAAGCTTTAGGAAACACAAGGAGGGACAGCTGTGAGCAGTCTTGCTTCCTCCAGCAGAGAGAAATAGCGAAAGGTAAAGGAAGATTTGGCAAGGACTCCAACTAAGCATTTAGCACAATGCCTGGCACCCAGTAGGCATTGAATAAATGTTTATTGAGGGACTATTCAAAAATGAAAATAGAAGGATAGCAAAGAGAGGAAAACCGGAAAAGATCTGCCAGGATTTTTATAACAAACTTTCCCGTCGCATTAGTCATCGACCACCATTGGACTCAATTGTCACACATTCAGCTATAATTATGTTGCTGTTGTTTGTCTCTCTCTTTCTCCAAGAGGCCCATGACCCCAGGGAGGAGCTGCCATGACATACAATGAGCTGGATTTCCGTGAGGGAGTCTGGGCAAGGTTTCCTGCCTCATTTTCCCTCCAGCCCCGTCTGGGTCCAATGGCGGGAGAGAGATCAGGACAACTGGAAATAGTCCTGGACGCCTTGGGAGACCTTTTCAAGCCAAGGAAGGGGTATAAAAGTCACCAAATGAGAACAAATGTGAGGAAACACAACATCTTTGGCCAAGAATACAAGGTGGAAATCACACATTATTAGAGTGTTGAGGGATCCATTCAGGAGGTATCCAAAGGATGGGAAGGAGAGAGGACACGACAAGGTCAAAGATGGTGGACATGGTCACTGATCTTGGATCACAGAGTCCGAGTTGGAGGTCAGACCCTTTATGGTGCAGATGAGGAAACTGAGGGATAAGCAAGTGAAGTGATTGCCCAGAGCCACCCGGCTGGTAAGGATTGAGATGAACTCAGAAAGCAGGTCTCTTTGCCTCTCAGTCCAGGGTCTGGTTATTCACTGTGCTTTGGGACACTCCTTTAGCAAGAAATGGGAAAGAACGAAGAAGGAATGATAAAAGATTAATCCAGGCCTCTTTCTTGTGCAAAGAGAAGGAGGGGGACAGATTGGGAGGATCCTCCACTGGATCCCTTTGCCATTTCCCAAAGCTCTGAGTTACCACTGCTCCCAAACCGTGTCTCATATGTGAGTTGGAGTCCCTTTAATTTCCTCCAGAATCCCAGCTTGCCTCTAGCCTTAGAGAAGCCCTGCTCTCTGCTGGGTGAACGTAAGGGAGAGGAAAATGGAGGGGAGGAACAGGGCCTACCAGGGAAGAGCCGTCCTGTTCCCTGGCACTTCACTGGTCTGTTCTTATCCTGCTCCATTTCCATGACATCACCCAGTTCCCCCTGCCCATCTTGGGGCCTGGGCTTCAGGCGGCAGCCTGTGGAAGGCATGGGGGAGGGGATGGAGGCTGGCTCCCTTCCCGAGCCCGGAAAAGCTCAGGAATTTGTGCTATGAGGAGGCCCAGCTCTGCTCTCCCCCTGCGCGCAGTCGGTGGGCACACGGGCAGCTGTCCTGGGCCCTCAGCATCCGTCTCCTTTCCAAGGACAGCTCCTCCTGTTCGGGTTCCACTCCCTGCCAAGGATGAAGGGTTTGTTTTGTTGTGGGCTTGGTTGGTAGAGAGGTAACCAGGATCTGGGATGACAGAGGTCAGAGCGTGTTCCTCTGAAAGTCAAATGCGAGGGAGCTTCTGGGACGGTCCTTCTTCATCTCCAATGTCCCTGTCACCTTGAAAAGTCTCGAGTTCTCAACCAGCAATACCACATTAAAAATACGAAGGATTTTTGTGCAGCAAAATAACTGTATAATTATGTTGTATTTAACTTATATTTTAACATATTTAACATGTATTGGTCAACCTGCCATCTGGGAGAGGGGGTGGGGGAAGGAGGGGAAAAATTGGAACAAAAGGTTTGGCGATTGTCAATGCTGAAAAATTACCCAGGCATATAACTTGTAAATAAAAAGCTATAATTTAAAAAAATGAAGGAAAAAAATTCAGATGGGGACATAAATAAGGCAATTTTGTTTCTACCTGAATAAATTTAATATATACTTACCCTCCCCCCCGGAAAAGTACATTAACAGAACTTATAAAGCTTATATACAATCCTTTTGTTTTTGATCTTTCTATATTGAGATATTTGTATTGCAAAAAATAACAAATCAATAGACAAGCAACTATTAAATATCTACAATGACCAGAACTCAGGATAAAAGGATGAAAATGTTTATCAATGAAAAGTAACTTGATACTTTAAAAAAAATCTATTATATTAAGGAGAATCACAAATTAATTTCTATTAGGGGCTTATTCTTGCCACTTCTCTCCCAATCCCTTCCCCTGGCCACAATGGTGACAGTGGTATGTGTGAAGGGAGGGGTGGGAGATGGTGGCGTAGGTGGAGGCGGGTAGAAGGTGGTGAATGGAACTCAGAACCCTCCCGTGGCCTAAACCCTGGCCGTACACATGTTCTCCAATTCTCTCTGTTGATGACCTGAAAAAAGATGGCTCTTTTGAACTCCTATGGGACAATTTCCTCTGCCGAAAACCTTCAACGATTCCATTTTTAAAGGTCTCCAGAGAAAGAGATTCTACAACTTTCTATGATGACCTATTTCAATAGTTAGCATTTTTTTTTTGGTGAAGAGATTTTTTTCCCCCCCATCTAATCTTTTGTCCCAAGACTACTCAGCAGTCTGACTTCTCTCCTAGCTCTCTCCAGAAACCCATGGGTAGAATATTTATTCCTATTAAAATCATCTTGTTAGATTCAGTCCATCATTCTATCCTGTCAAGATATTTTTGGATACTGAGTCTGTCCTCTAATATGTTAGCTGTCCCTCCAGGTTTCATATTATCTGCACATTTGTTGATTCTTTTTGAAGTCCCATGTCATTATTTTAATGTTGATGAATCATGACATATGATAGTTCTTATATGTTGTATAGTTATATAATATATAAATAGTATATGAAAACTCTAAAATATTTTTAAAAAACTCTTTTGTTTGTTTTTGGCTGAGGCAATTGGGATTAAAAGTGACTTGCCCAAGGTCACCCAGCCAGGAAGTGTTAAGTATCTGAGGCCAGATTTGAACTCAGGGTCTCCTGACTTCAGGGCTAGTGCTCTATCCACTGCACCAATTAGCTGCCTCTCTTTTGAAAAATTCTACAGCCAAATAGAAAATATAACTCCTGTTTTCCAATAAGCTCAATTAAAAACCATACCTCACACTTATTTTCTAGGACTAGGAGATCTTCCATTGTTGTAATCAATATAACAACTCCTGTATTTTCTTTTTTCTTTTTTCCTCTTCCCATTCTCAGATCACCATTATCTGTTATAGTCATAGAGAGAGGAGCTTCATACATTTTCCTCATTCTTTGGCTTTCATTTGATTTGGGGTTCTGTGATTCTTTTGTGCAAAATGAATTTCCATCGATGTCTATAAACCCAATTCAATTCCAAATGATTTAGATCGCAAAGATCTTCAAATTGAACATAAACTAGTTCTTTTGGACAGTGATACACATCAACTATGGGACAATGACGACTCAATTCCAAGCACGTGTCTTCGGATCTGGAATTGTCAGCCACATTCGTCATCCACAGGTACGTGATGCTCAAGTACAGGCAGGGGAACGTGGTGGTGGGGAGTGGAGCCCAAGGCACTAATGGATGAACCAAAATCATCTCATCTGCAAATTGGACAAGTTCCCTTCTCTGTCTCCTTCATCCAACTCATTGACAAGATCATTAACTAGCCCAGGGACAGCACATCTCTACAGATCCAGTTCTGCATTGACATTGACTAAATCTGTTGTTTGCCCTTCATTCTCCAAGAGCCCATGACATCAGGAGGCGATGCCCTAACATGCAAGTGAATTGGATTTAATTAGGGGTGGGCTGTGCGAAGTCACCAGCCTCACTTTCTCCTCCAGAGTCACCTGGGTCTAGTGACCAGATATTGAGTAGGAGGACTGGAAATGGCCCTGGATGCTTGGTCTTTTTAAGTTAAGGTCTTTAACAGGTCTCAGAAAAAATCATTCCACCACTTCTGAAATCACATCCCTATGGGTTAGGTACTATTATCAGCCCTTTTTTACAATGGAGAAAATGGAGATAAGCAGAGGTTGATATTCTCACCTCACCCCCATTTCTCCTATCCTTATCTCAAGAATAGGATGAGAAATTTTGTCAATGCTTTGCTGAAATCATAACAGATTATGTTCATAGCATTTCCCTTATTTTGGAGTCTAGAAATTAACAAAAAGAAATAGAATGAGCAGAAAACGACCTATTCTTTTTTCTTTTAGTTTTCTTTTTTAAAATAGTATTTTATTTTTCCAAATACATGCAAAGATAGTTTTCAACATTCACCTCTACAAAACCTTTATTCCAAACTTTTCTCCCTCTCTCCCTTCCTCCCCCTTCCCTAAACAGCAAACAATCCAATATAGATTAAAGATGTGAAATTCTTCTAAATATATTTCCATATTCTTCATGCTGCACAAGATAAATCAGATGAAAAAGGAAAAAAAAACACGGGAAAGAAAAAAAATAAGCAATAAACAACAAAAGAGATGAATATACTATGCTTTGACATATTCAGTCTCCATAATTCTCTCTCTGGATATGGATGGCACTTTTCAGAAAATGACCTGTTCTTGATCAAAGCATGGAAGTACTTTGTAACCTTTGCTTTCTTTTCTAAGTGTTCACAAACATTCCTTTAATATTATATTCTAGAATGTTGCTAAGAATAGAAGTCAAGTCCACTGGCCTATAGTTTAAAGACTCCATCATTTTCTCCTTTTTGAAAGTTAAGATAGCTTCTTTAGAGCTATGGCCCCCAACCGTGTTCTCTTAGATCATAGCAAAAAGTATTTTAAATCAACTTCTCTGGGAATGTATTGTTTCTCCCTATAAAATATAAGTCCTCGGATGTCAGAGACTCATATTTTTGTCTTTATAACTTTAGCATCTACCATAGTGAGTGCTACATTTTTTTGCTGTTCTGGATGTGCGATTCTGTTGGTCTGGGTAATTCCCAGTGATGAAACTTGCTCTTCCAAAAGAGGCTGGCAACTATTCTGCAGCTTATAGTCATAGAAAGTTGTCCAGGGAATAATTTTCCAAGATTATGAAGCAATTTTTTCAGAGTCCCACCACCCGTCCATGTCATTCTAAGGCTGATTCTTTAACACCATAAAATTGTATTTGAGGCAAAATAGTCACTATGAGTGCTAAGCCCAGCTTCTTTTCATCAGCCTGAAATATTAAAAAATTAAAAAAAAATTTTTTTTAAAGAGAGGAAAGGAAAGAATCACAATGGAAATCACAAAAAAGATGGGATAAAATGAGCTAACAACAAAAACAAAAAGGCCATGATATAATGAATAAATATTGTAGATTAAAAACAATTTTAGCAATACTTCCTTGTGGGAAAAACAACACTATCCACTGCTGTGCCACAGTTCTTTTTTATTGTCCTGACTCAGTTTCCCTCAATTGTTCTGCCTCAGTTTCCCTAAATGGTTCTGCCTCAGTTTCTCTACATTGTTCTGCCTCAGTTTCCCTAATTGTCCTGACTCAGTTTCCCTAATTGTTCTGCCTCCATCCCCTTAATTGCAACCCTGTTCCCTCTGGTTCATGAAGAATGATATAACACAGGGCTATTTACTCTAAGGTTATAAATTGTCAATGTGTAAACTCAGAAAGGGGGACTCCAGACATTGTGTCTGTAGTCAGATACTTTCTTAACTCCTAGTTTGTTAGAATTTATGATCCTACCCCCCCAACCTGTCAGAACTGAATTAATGGTTCCTGCCAGGAGATTCCCACTTGCCAGAGTTTGGATTCCACCCCCCTGCCTTTGTTTAGCTGGCTGGATGCTGGATTCTTGGAGACCATAGTCTCATTCAGCCTTGGGACCAAACCATGGATCCATTTGATCCCAGTAAATCTCTACCTTCCAAATAAAATATTAAAAACTCTCTAATCTCTATCTTGCCTCAGCTTCTCTGGCATTATACCATACCTACAGAAATTGTCTTGGAATAAGTATGATTTAATGTTGAATTAAAGAACTAAAGGAAGAAATAAAGAAATTAACCAAAAATAAAACTCTCAAGAAGACTGAAAAAAAAAAGACAAATAATGAAATCAACTGTTTAGGACAAATCATAGGAATCTCACTAAAGCAGTGGATTCTTAAAACTAAATTGCATATTTAGAATTCAAAAAATGCTGAGATGGAGCAAAAAATATCAGGGGAAAAAATAAAAAGATGATAAAATGTGATTGAGATCTCTATAAGCCAAAGACACTGACCTTGAAAATAGAACTCAATGATACACTCAGAAAATTATTGTTCTAGAAAAATAAGGTGAAAAACCAACATGATGAGAATGATTATTATATTAATATAATAACATTTATATAGCATTTTATTTTGGAAGTAAGACTCCATACATAAAGGCATTTTATACCTTTGTGAAGAAAGAATGGGAGGAAGAATCTAGAACGACAAACTTATTTGGACTGGGCAAAAGTAGTGTAAAAATGAATTAAAATAGAAGTGAAATCAAGTAATATGAGCTTGGACTGGATAGTAGAATGGGGAGTGATAATGGTACCTATGCAAGAAGTGTGTGTGGAGGGCATTTAGAAGGCATAGTAAATAGAGCACTGGTCCTAAAGTCAGAAGAACTTGCGTTCAAATCCTACCTCAAACACTTAACACTAATTGAGTGATCCTGGGCAAGTCACTTCCAATTATCTCACCAAAAAAAAAAAAAAAAAATTCTGGGATCAAATTATTTCAAGCAAAATAGATGGAAGTGACATGGCGCTAATATTTTTTTTTTCAGATAATATAACAGAATTTTATTGGAGGAGCTAACAAATCTAATTATCTTAACTCTGAAAGGTAAAGGAATAATTTTTCTGAATTGAAACAAATCATTTATTGATATATATATATATATATATATATATATATTCAGATGGTTAGGGACAACCGCGGTGGGCGTTCTATATCTCGGCATTTGTGTAATTTTGCACTCTAGTGAACTATAAGTCCCTGGAGAGCAAGAAATGCCTTGTTTTTATCTTTGTAGTCCCAGAACCGTTTTCTTCAGTTCCATTTTTGCCTGTTTTGGAAGTACATCTAGGATTGGCCGTGATGTGAAAATCTTAAGTATGGTGATTCCACTCTCCCTGATGGTGAAAAGAATTTGTCATCATTCTTACCATCTGTTTGTTGACCTCCTTCCAATTTCATCTGCAATTTCCTCAGAGATGACTTTATTTAGTTTTTAATTCCAATATTCTATTGGTATCATTTTTTGTGTGTCATTGAATTCTTCTTTTTTTTTTTATATATTTCTTTTTATTTATTTATTTATTTAATAGCCTTTTATTTACAGTGTCATTGAATTCTTGGGCATTCTGGGGAAGCCTTCGGCCCCCTTTTCAGAATAATATTTTGAAATGCATTAAATACAAAGGAATAGAAGGAAATCATTTCTATATAAAGATCCAAATCTTTTTTAAAAAATTAAAAATTCATGAACCCCACGTTTAGGACTCTTGCCTTAGAGAGTGACCCAGAGCATTGAAAAGTTAAGTAATTTTTCCCAGAGTCAAGATGTATCAGGCAGATCTACTGCTTGTTTAGTGATTCAGAAAACCACAGGTGCACACTCTGTTTTATTGTATTTTTATTTACTTTGAAAATTCCATTTTAATCTCGTTTAATCTGGTTTGAGCTACTCAAGAATGATGAAAGAGTGGGAATTCGACACCTTTGTCTGTGTGTCTGTGTTTATGTACATATGTGAGTGTATATACATAGCCATACTTATATACATAGACACATATATATGAATGTATACACACAGTATATACATATATAGAGAAAGAGAAGAGAGAGAGAGAGAGAGAGAGAGAGAGAGAGAGAGAGAGAGAGATATTATTTGTGTGTGTATCTATCTATCACCTAGCTAGCTAGCTATCTATTTATCTGGATAGAGTGTTGGATTTTGAAGCACAAAGACCACTCTTCCTGAGTTCAAATCCAGCCTCAACCACTTACTAAGTGTACAAACCTGGGTGAGCCACTTAACTTGGTTTGCCTCAATTTCCTCATCTGTAAAATGAGCTGGAGAAGGAAATGGCCACTCACTCCAGCGTCTTTGCAATGACATTTGTGATGAGGTTTGGTTAAGTGGCCTCTGTGGGCCCTGTGGCCCGGATGGCTCCTAGATGTGGCCTGGGGCAGAGCTTCTAGAGTATGTTTTCTTTCTCTCTGCCCGTTCTCTCTGCCAGTGCCAGGGCAGCTCAATGGTGCCTTTGAAAGGGCACAGCTGGCAGGGGTGTTGGCCAGGAGGTTGGACCCAGAACACTGTGCTGGTTGAGGGGAAGAAAAAGAAGGGGGAGGCTTCATTCATCTCCAAAGTAGGGGCTCCATTCATTTCCAAGGGGGGGGAGGCTTCAAAACAAAACTGCTGTTTCTCCGTATTCTTGGCTCTTGCCTCAGAACTGAATGAAGGGCAAAGCTATGACATCTTCCCTCTTCCCCCATGTCACCCTCCCCAATTTAAAGTCCTGGCAGGCAAGTGGTTTTGCTCAGGAGGAAGAGTAAATATACCTTAGGGGATGTTTGGGCAGCTCATGTGAAAAAGGGAAATTTTTCATTTAGAAAGAGAAGGCTCAGCCTGTCTCCAAGACTATGTCAGAGAGGGAGCTCAGAGAAGGGAAGGGAAGGGAAGGGTGGTAGAATGGTTAATGCAGTGGGCTTGTAATTAGGTAGTGTAGTGGCTAGAGATGGCTTGATTTCTAAGCCTCCTTGGACATTCATGAGGGGCCCCTGGGCAGATTTGTCTTTCTAAATCTCTGTTTCTTCATTTGGACAATGAGGTCGTCTCCAGGGTCCCTTGTATATCTAGACCTATCAGTCTATGATGCTTCTCTGCCATATCAGCTGCATGATCCACGTAGGTTACTTAGTATGTCCAGGTCTCAGTTTCCTCATGTGGGAAAGAAGGAGGGCAGGGTGGCCAAGATGGCCTCCAAAGTCCCTTCCGGCTCTCACGGCAGTTGGGGCTCTGGTGTGAGAGGATCCAGGATTCTGGCCCAGTTGCTTCATCACTGAGCCCCTTCCCATGATCTCATAAACAAGGGACCAACATGTGCCTCCTTACTTACTAAGTGTGGGAAAGAGGTGGGAGAAGCTGGCATTTCCTGGCTCTGGATCACTGAGCCCGGGCTCTCCTCCACTTTCAAAGAGCTTAGCAACAATTCATGTGGGCATGAAAGTCTCTGGCTAGATTCGGAGCGCCAGGAACCAAGGAATAAGGCGGCGATGTCCCGGACACGTCGCGGAATTGGGAGCAGAGGCAAATCGGAGGATGCCGGGCACTCCAAACGCTCCAGACGCTTGGAGGATAATGTGGATCCCTTGCCACGAAAGATTTCTATTGCCGTGTTTGGGGGTGTGTGTGTGAAATTGGCAGAATGTTAGCTTTTTTTCTTCACAGCAATGGGGAGAGGGCCCCCAGACCCCAAAGAAGGCATCCTGACTCACTCACTAGCCAAGTCATCAGTTCTAGAATAGAAATGTACTAGAGGTGTCATGGAGGATTTCTGGATCCCAGAATCAGAGACTTAGAACTGGATGCTCCCTTATAGAAGCCTAATTAATTCTGCATATATTTTAAATGAAAGAAACATTTTTGGGGGGTTGTGATTGAGAGCCTGCTTTGTAATCAGGTCTGCTTTGGATGCTCTCCAGTTGCTGGGTGGTATAGTGGTTAGTGCAATGGACTTGTAACCAGGACTCACTTCATGAATTCAAATTTAGCCTCAGATACTTCCTAGCTCCTCAGCAAGTCACTTAATTCTGTTTGCCTCAGAAGATAATCTTAGATAGGGAGGTGTAGTAGGCTCTCATCAGCATTTATTAAGTGCTTACTGAGTTCAAAAATAGCAATAATAGAAGGAAGATAATCTTAGATGGGGAGGTGTAGGAGATTCTCATTAGCATTTATTAAGTGTTTACTGAGTTCAAAGATAACAATAATGGAAGATAATCTTAGATGGGGAAATATAAGAGGCTCTCATCAGCATTTATTAAGTGCTTAATATGTGCAAAGATACCAAGAATAGAAGGAAGATTATCTTAGATGGGGAGGTGAAGGAGGCTTTCATCAACATTTATTAAGTGCTTACTGAGTGCAAAAATAACAATAATGGAAGATAATCTTAGATGGGGAGATCTAGGAGGCTCTCATCAGCATTTATTAAGTGCTTAATATGTGCAAAGATACCAAGAATTGAAGGAAGATTATCTTAGAGAGGTGTAGGAAGCTCTTATCAGCATTTATTAACTGCTCACTGTATAAAGATAGCAAGAATAGAAGGAAGATAATCTTAGAAGGGGAGGTGTAGGAGATTCTCATTAGCATTTATTAAGTGCTTACTGAGTTCAAAGATAACAATAATGGAAGATAATCTTAGATGGGGAAATATAAGAGGCTCTCATCAGCATTTATTAAGTGCTTAATATGTGCAAAGATACCAAGAATAGAAGGAAGATTATCTTAGATGGGGAGGTGAAGGAGGCTTTCATCAACATTTATTAAGTGCTTACTGAGTGCAAAAATAACAATAATGGAAGATAATCTTAGATGGGGAGATCTAGGAGGCTCTCATCAGCATTTATTAAGTGTTCACTGTGCAAAGATACCAAGAATAGAAGGAAGTTAATCTTAGAGGGGGAGGTGTAGGAGGCTCAAGGGAAGATGAGACTGGGAAGACTTCTTAAACTATTTCTTAAAAGAAGCCAAGTAGAGGGAGTTCTTACAATGTCAACAATGTAAACTGAAATTTTAGTTTTGGTTACAAAACAAGCAAACAGCCCTCTCTGTTGTCCATCTCTCACTCTTTTTTTTTTTTTTTCTGTCTTTTGGATACATACAGACTTAGGTAGGAAGATGTCACCCCTCTAGAATTTAAACTCCCAGAGGGTGGAGGCTGTTACTGGAAGTGTGTCTCTGTAGCCCCAGTGCCTGGACAGGGCTGGGGCAAGTTTGCTGATGGATTACCCAAAGCTTCTCTGATAGTAACGCAGCCCAAGGCCCCTTCTTCTCTAAATGCAGCAGTTTCTTTCAGTAGAAGACACATTTAGATCCTCGTCCTGACTCACCATTTAAATCTATTCTCTATTCCCAATGGCTCATATCTGTCTCTTTCTCTCACTTCGGGCTCTGAAAATTCATCAGCGTGATGATGAATATGAAGAAATATAGAGGGCAAAGTGGGGAATGCTGGGAGGATTCACTTTTCAAATCGTGGTTATGACCTTGATCAGGACTCAGTTTTCTCTTCTGTAAAATGGAGTGGGTGACCTAGATGGTGTCTAAGGTCCCTTTCAACTCTGACCCTATGATGCTTGTAAACTTTATGCCCAGGAGAGCTTTGGAGGAGATTGCTGTTGTAAAGTGCTTGGCAAACATGAGATAGAATCAGCATGTATATACGAGCATGAAGCAGGAGACAAAGGAATTAAAAAGTGACAATGACGACAAAAATCTTGGAAAAGAAAAAGGGAAAACATCGGCAAAGAGAGGGAATGAGAGAAGTGAAACAAGTATGAATCCATCCGTAGGAAATGAAAAAGGAAGTTGAAGGGAAAAAAAGGCAGAGGTCAGCAACAGCAGGTTTGAAATGAACATTTTTTAACCAGGATGTGACAGAAAAATCTTCTAATGCATAGTGGGCATCTTTCCCTTTTATTTCCCCCTTAGTCTCAGTTTTTACTTTTAAAATAAAAGGTTGAATTAGATGGTTTGAAATGAGGTCCCATCCACTACTAAGTTGACCTTCCTATTTGTCTGTTGGCTTACTGTGCTTGTGACCTTGCTTTATACTTCCTTGGGCCTCCATTTGTTCATCTGTAAAAATCCTCCTCTTCTCCCCATTGGTCCTTTCCAGCTCTAGGTCTGAGATCCTATGTTAATTTGCTCTGGTTGTGTAATATGGACAAATCATAACCTTTCATTGCCCTAGCACTGAAGCAGCTATATGGTCCAGTGGCTCGAACTTGGGGCTTGAAGTCAGGAAGACCTGAGTTCAAATTGTGTCTCAGATATTTGTGATCTTGGGAAAGACACTTATTTTCTGTTTGCCTCTGTTTCCTTGTCTGTAAAATGAAGGTAATAATAGCACCTATCTTCCAGGGTTGTTGAGAGGATCAAATGAGATGATTATAAAGCACTTCTTAATATATATAGTAGGTATTATATAAATGCTTATTTTCTTCCCTTCCCCCCAGGCAACACTGTAAGATGGTTGCATAATTTATAATGTTTTTTCTGCATTGATAGAAGTTTCTTTATAAAAAATTCCCTGCCAATGAAATCATAGGTTCAGGCAAAAAAAAAAATCATACAGACTATAAAACTCTGTTGGAAATATGATCTCCTTAATGTATGTTTTCCTTCTAATGATGTAGATTTTCGATCCATTCACGACATCTATTACCCTCTTTTCAGTTTCTTATGTTCTCTGGGGATCATTTGGCTTAGTTCAGTGGATTGGCAAGCTTTCTGTGACCTTGATTTTCCTCTCGATTTTCATTATTGTATTCGGTGGTAATGCTCATAATTTGTCTTCCATGAGATTTTAGAAATGACCTTATGCCCTAAACGGAAGTGGCCCTGCATTACCATAATTCTCTGTTTTTAGTCTGAGAAGGCTCTTTGAGCTTCCTCATGGTAGACACTGATTTACATGAGCAATGTAATGTAAATCCTTAGGAAAGGGTGACATCCTCTGTCAGTGTCCATTCTTTTATCTATTTCTCCCACCCACCCCCCTTTTTTTTTTCTATCAATGGTTTATTTAAGCAGGTCAGATTAGCCTCTTTCATGACTTATTCCATGTTTTCAAGCTCTTTTCCATCTTTCTCCATCCTTGCAATCAAGTCACCATTCTATTAAAATACATGTTGTTTAATTTGGCTTTTATTGAGTTCTTTGTAGATGTTGCTGGATGAACTGCAATTACGTAACTTCCTGACAGTCATTTCTTACAAATGTTCTTCATGAGTAATACAATCTAAGATGAATACATTGTGCATGAAACAATATTTGGATAATCTATAAGGCCCCTACCTCCTTTATTTATGTCTCCAAGGAACATCTGTGGGCCATCCATTACCTAGCTGTAACTTCTTTACCTTTTATCTTTATTTCCTTCCATGATTCAACTTCATTGGTCTAACTGGTGTTTCTCAAACATGGTGAATTTTTCTGCCTTTGGACTGGTTAGCCCCCCCCCCCCCCATATCTGGAATGTTTTATTTCCTCACACATCTCCTGGTTTCCTTCAAGTCTCAGGGACTTTTCCTAGTCTTTCTAGGTTTCTCAGTGAGAAGACCTCTCATTTACTCCATTGTCTTCATGGGGATTGACTCTTGCACTGAACCGAGACGCAAGCTTAGCTGATTCTATTCTCCATGTGGGAGGGATTGGAAAAGCTACTTCCAGTAGAGTGGAATAGTCTTAGAGTGTAGAGCATGTGAAGACATTCTGTAATTAGTTCTGCTTTGCTAACCATGTGGGTAGAAGAAGCCTTTTTGATTGGCTACTTGGCCAGAGTTGGGAGTGTATTCAAAAAGTTTCTAGTTGGTGTTGACTTTCCTTCTTGGTTTGACTCCTTTGCCCATGAGAGACGATGTTGAAGGAGAGAAGGCCTCCCTACTGAGTCCAACATGAAGCCTTTCTGGCTTCTGTATTTGCTCATTCCATTTTAGGTGATTCCATTTAGGAGCAGGTATCTTAGTGTGGTTGTTTTTCCAGAATTCCAATAACTGAATTTTGCAGCTAAAACTTTAAGAAATTGGGACCTGGTTCAGTGGGAACACCCAGCAGCCATGCCATATTTGGACATGAATGTCCAGTGTTATATAGGAACTCAGCTAAGCTTGTTTTTCTTCCTTTTCCTTCCTTCCTTCCTTCCTTCCTTCCTTCCTTCCTTCCTTCCTTCCTTCCTTCCTTCCTTCCTTCCTTCCTTCTTTCCTTCCTCTTCCTTCCTTCTTCCCTTCCTTCCTTCCTGAGGCAATTGAGGTTAAGTGACTTGCCTAGGATCACACAGCTAGGAAGCCTTAAGTGTCTGAGGCCATATTTGAACTCAGGTCCTCCTGACTTCAGGGCTGGTGCTCTAGCTACTACCCCACCTAGCTGCCCCAACTCAACTAAGCTTGAGCTCATTCTCCTCAGAAACCAAGATGGGATAGAAGAGGATGTATTCTCAAGATGTTGGGGGTGGGGCAGCAATCATCTAATTGCTACATATTCAGAACAAATATAATAAAAATAAAAGTTTACTGATAGATGGAGAAAGAAATGGCAAACCACTCCAGTGTCTTTGCCAAGAAAATCCCAAATCGGGTCATGAAGAGTTGAGTGTGACTGAAATGGCTGAATGACAGCAAAAACTGATATGAGGTGATTCAATGGAACCGTGGTGGCCAATTGGAGGAGCAGAGAAGACACTGGGGGTCACTGGAGAGACACAGAGTGCTCTGATTGACAGCACCCTCATGTAGCCGGAACCCTGGTCTGATGCCCATGGGGGGGATGGAGACGAATTCCATCACCCTTAGCCCTCTCTCTTAGGCTCCCTTTGGATGGACGCAACTGATTCCTGTTTCCTTACTCAGTTATAAGTTGCTTTTTTCCCCTTTCTGACCTAGTTTTCTTTCTTATAAACATCTGTGGTTAACTCAGACACAGACTGCTTTGTGTGTGCTGCTCCCAGGTCTGAGCACGGGGCATGGCGGCATGGCAGCATTGGCAGCTCTGGGCACAGAGAAGGAAATGGATGAGGAAACTTCCTTCCTAGTTAGGGCTGGGATCCCAATCCTGCTTCGTTGATAGCGCCTGTCTCTCACTGGAGCGATCTGACTAGACATTTATCCTGTATTCTGTCACAACTTTATAAACTCCCCAGAGCAGAGTGGAAATAAAGCCTGTTGTTTTTCTTTTTAAAAAACTGTTCTGTCTGGCCCTCCGCTGGTCCAAACAGTCTTTCATTTGTTATTGCCTGTAACCAGAGGTGTGGCAGGTTCCCAGCCTGAAGGGAAGGAGAGGAAAGAGGAGATGGGGGAGCCTGTTTTTCCTTCAGAGAGACAGATGCGTAAAGCAGAGGAAAGGATGCATGGGAGCTAGGTGGAAAGGCTCCACTTTGAACTGGCCCAGTAGTGCAGGTGGGTAGTTCTCACCTCCACCCATTTCTGGTTGGGAAGGGCAGTGAGGAGGGTCCTGTTATCATCCTTCCAAGCAATTCATGTATACGTATACACACAGACTCCCCCCCAAACGCATCTGTACAATGACCACAAATGTACACTTACTCTCACAATAAAGATGTGCACGGATATGAGCACACATACACATTGTACATACATATTCATGCATATGTATATGAACAGTATTGGGGAGGGGGAGTCTGGACCTATTATTTCATTTGTATTGAAGAATTCTCTAAGTGAAAACTCCCTTCAGCTGTGGTGATCTGCTGTTATTTGATCATGTCACTCCCACTAAGTAAACTTCAGTGGCTCCTTATTATCTCTGGGAGCACATACAAAATGCTATTTTTGCTATTCGAAGACCTTCATAACTAAGTAAACTTCAATGGCTCCCTATTACCTCTGGGAGCAAATACAAAATGCTATTTTTGCTATTTGAAGTCCTTTGTAACACAGCCCCTTCTGACACTTCCTACTTTTTACACCTCACTCCCCTATGGGTACTCTTTGATTCAGTGACAAAGACCTCCTGGCTATTCCACCAAGACCCTCCATCTCTCACTCCAGATATTCTCCCTGGCCATCCCTCATGCGTGGGATGCTCTTCTGCCTGTTGATCTCTGTGGCTTTCTTTAAATCCTAACAAAATCCCACCTTCTACAGGAAGTCTTCCCAACCCCTCTCCACACTGATGTCTTCCCTCTTTTGCTTATTTCCTCAGGGACTCTGACTTAATGATCATTTTGGTCCTCTGGCTATGAAAGACAAAACTAATTAATAGCTTGTTGTATGTATTTGTTTGCAAGCTGTCTCCCTCCCTTATTAGGCTATAATCTCCTTGAAGAGCTTTTCTTTGCCTCCAGTGCTTATCACATACCTGGAACATAGTAGGTGCTCAGTAAATGTTTACTGGATTGAATAGTCTTAGAGAGGCACTGGGAGGTTAGGTGACCTGCCCAGAGTCACACAGCTAGGATTGGTCAAAGGCAGGATTTGAATTCCTTCTCTTGACCACAAGGACAACTTGACATCTGCCAAGCAGTACTTGTCCTGTATGTTTATGTATGTATGCACATGTACGTGTTTTAGTTGGTTGTAAATCTGTATTTTATGTGTAGACATGTATTGTGCACATATATATTTGTTTGCATGTACACATGGTGTTTATATTTATGTGGGCACGTGTATGTATATGCATATACATGTTTATATTGTGTATAAGTATGTGTCTGTATTTTACGCCTATGTACATATACGTATACATGTGTGTACTTGAGAGTGTGTGTGTATAATAAAGATTTAAATCTCAATCAATCAATCAACAAGTATTTATTAAGTGCTCACCCCATGTTGGGCGCCCAACTAGGATCCAGCTATGACTAAAGTGAGATGGTCCTGCCTTCCAATTCTACTGAGGTGTTCTGTGGGCTACGATGGAAAGAAACCTGGGTTCTGATGAACAAGGACCTGGCTTCCAATCCCACCTCTGATGAAAGCCCACTACTTGTGTGACACTGGGCAGGTCACTTCATTTTGTCTCAGTTTCCTCATCTGTCAGATCAGGTGGCTGCTGGGGTCTACCTTTAAGTCCCTTTCCTCTCTAGCTCTAGGATCCAATGGCTGCCCTCTCTCTCCCTCACCCCTCACCTCAAGTAAACATGGGATGCAATTAATCCAGCGGTATCTTTTTTTTTTTTTTTTTTGCATGGGTTAACAACTTCAGGAATTAAGAAAGGCCTCTTGAAGGAGGTATATTATATACTATTCAGTCTCCAGTAAGAGTCATGGAAAGAAACTCCCAAAATATATGAAATGCTATTTTTTTTAGCAGTCTGCCACACTTTTATGAGTGTTTCTCAACCATGATTTATGGTCATGCTGTTAGTTCGCTTCTGTGCTTCCTTTGCAAAATATTTATTTCTAAACTGGTGGGATGATCGGAGCACCGGACTTGGAGTCAAGAAGACTTGAATTCAAGTCCAGCCTCAGACTTAAGAGTTCTGTGACCAGTCACTGCACCATGTTAACCTCAATTTCTTCATCTGTCAAATGGAAAAATACTCCAGGATTCAAATAAATAAATTTTTAAAAAGACAAGACATTTAAACAATTGGTGCCCCAGATAACTAAGAGGAGGTGTCAGAGCAATAGCTGATCTGCATTGATGGCAGGAGGTTCCTCCGTGGAGTCCCAGAGGTCAGGGCAACCAGACATACAAAATGCTTCAGTTCAATGATCTCCCTAGTGCAGGTAGTCTATCCCCTGGTGCAGAGGGCAGTCCTTCCCTTACTCTTCCTCTAGGGTTCTCATCCCCCTCTTTCCACTAATGTTCAAAAAAAGGATCTCCCAATATTCTAGACTATTTCCTTGGATGCTTTCAGTGCTCCCCAGGTGCCCAGGCCACCCTCAGACCATCCATCCATCTAGCAGTCACAGAACTCTGCTGAGAGAGCAGACCTGCCTCAAAGCCCCAGATGGAGGCCTCCCCACCTCCTTTCCCAATTAGCCTCCCATCTCTCTGGGGTAATTAGGGCACCTCCATCTTTTCACCCAACCCTCCCCTTTTCTTCTTTCTTTCATTTTCATCCAGAGGTGTCAGGGGATCCAAACATCCTGAAAAATTAGTTGTTTTTCAGTCCCAAGGGACCCCCCCTTGATTGTAAGTGTTTTCCCCATGATTTTTTTTCTTTTTGCTCACTCTTTATGGAAAATGCTAAAAAGGGTTGTTATTGGGAGACAGAAATACAGACATTTACCAAAACCTGCCCCGAAGCCCACAACACACACACACACACACACACACACACACACACATCCCACGGTGCATGGCGAAGCATGAATTTCTGGCAGAGATGAAAAAGGGGCTTGTTTCTTCTGTCCTGAGGCCTTTTCCTAAGTAATGGAAATGATCTTATGAGACCCAGACCTGGCTGAGAGAGGCCTAGGCATGTAGGGAGTGTGTGTGTGTGTGTGTGTGTGTGTGTGTGTGAGAGAGAGAGAGAGAGAGAGAGAGAGACAGACAGACCGAGAAACACAGAAAAAAAAGATAGAACAGAAAGGAGGAGACAGATATGGGGTGGGGGAGAGAGAGACAGAGAGACAGACATACAGAGAGAGACAGAGAGAGATAGAGAGAGAGAGAGAGAGAATAAGAGAGATAGAAAGGGAGAGGGGGAGGAAGAGAGGGAAAGGAGAGAGAATGAGAGAGATGGAGAATGAGAGAGAGAGGGAGGAAGGGAATGAGAGAGATTGATAGAGATGGAGAATAAGAGAGTCAGAGACAGAGAGATAGAGAGAGAGGGGGGAGGGAGAAAGGGAAGAGAGAGAGAGAGAGAGAGAGAGAGAGGGAAGAGAGAGGGGGAGGAGGGAGGGGGAGGGAAGGGAGAAAGGAGGGGCAGAGGGAGGGGAGAGGCAGGAGGGAGAGGATGGCATGACTGTACTCTTGGCAGCGTGTCAAGCACAGCTGTAGGAGGTAGGAGAAGACTGGGAGGTTCTACTGGGTGTCCGCTTGCTCCGGTTCCCCCGACTCCCCCATCCCCCCAGATTATGTTTAAAGAGACCCTGCCAGATGCTTGTACCAACAGGAAAATTGCCCAGGGATCTGCTTCCTCCCAGCCCCAGCGCAGCCATGGCGCTCTCCCTCCGAGGCTCGCCCAATGCATGTTGTGTGGGGGGGGCCCCTTTCCCAGCCCTTCTCCCTGGCCACCCCTCAGCATCCTCCAGGCACCAACAGCCGGGGAGGCAGCCCTGCTTCCCCTCCCCCCAGCCTTTTCTTGGCGAAAGGTTCCCTGGGCGGATTCAGGCGGAGAAAGCTGCCGTGCCCATTGGTGCTTTCGTATCCAGGCAACAGAGGGAGAGGCCGAGCGGAGGCCGGGACCGCGCCAGAAAGGCCTGGAGAAGCCTTAGAATTTGGTTTTGTTCGCAAAGCATCCCGGGGGAGGAGCGTTCCCTCTGGGCAGCCCCCATGGAGAGCAAGGAGTTGGCCGATGGAGCCGGGACCCCCAAAGGGGAAGAGCCCTGGACAGACTCTCTGGGAGGCTGCCTTAGAGCCAGCACTGATGCACAGGGACACCCTTAGTCTCTCCGAGCTTTCTGATGAGGAATGGACTGTTGGACTGAGGCTAAAGGCAGCTAGTGGGCGCCCATTGTGGCCCAATGGAAAGAGCAGACTTCCGAGTCTCAGGAGTGCTTAGGAGGGCACGGGTTCAAGATTCACCAGGATGTGGATAAATATTCTGGCTGAGCCGGTCACATTACTTCTGGGTCTCAGGCCTCTGACCCCTAGTCTTTGTTGGTAGAGGGAGTTTCCTCATTGGTGTTCCCTGCACCAGGGAAATCACAGCAGGGGCCTGCTCTTTATTCCCTCTGTGATCCTGAGTAAGTCACATCACTCTCTGAGGCTCAGTTTCCCTCCAGTTGGGGTCTGCTTATAGCTTTAGTTCTCTGACACTTGGAACCTCATCACTGTGGTGATGAGGGACCTGAGTATGTCAGTGAGTCACAGGAGGGAAGAAAACAGAGGGATGTCCCACAGGTTGGTGCAGTCCCGGAAAGATTTTGGGAAACAAGGGATTGTAGAAACACCAAAGTCCCAGAGGAGAATGATTGTGACATCCTAGCTCTAGAGCTGGAAGAGATCTAGGATGCCATCAAGTCCAAACCCTTCAATTTTTGGATGGGGAAACTGAGGCACAGAAAGGCCAAGGCTTTGTTAGTGAAGATTACGGCTTCCTGGGAAAGTCCTGTCACCATACTGTGATCCTACCCAGAGTGCCGACATCAATGGCTCTGTGTCTGGCCATCAGCAGCACCATGTCCTGTACCATGTCCCAGACCTTCCATTCAGTCACTAGTCCTGGGACACCCCTGTCACTACTCACACTTGGCTAGAATGGAACACTGCAAGTCTGGACTATGTTAGAGCATATGCTAACATATCACATCGTCTTATATTATGGCTTATTTATATTATTAGATATATTGTTACATATTATATCATATGATATGCTATATTATGTTATTCCATAGTATCACATTTCTATATTATATCATATTCTATGTATTATATGTTACATTATATCACATTATGCTGTATCATGGTGTTATGATTATTATGGTATGTTATAATATATGCTACATTATTCCATTATGTCCCACTAGGTATCTTGTTACATTATAGCATGTGATGTTAAATTATTGATTCTCTCCTGTCCCATTCCATCCCATAGATCATATCAATCATTATGTCATATTGTTATATTTTTATATCACTCTATGTTATATTATCTGTCATATTTCACATTTTTACAGCATGCTGTATTTTATTATTTTAAATTATGCAAATTTAGTGTTTCAAAGCTTCTGAGGAGCTTTATATAATGATCTCATTTGATTTTTATAACACCCAATCAATCAATCAACAAGTATCGATTGACTACTCGGTGTCAGGTGCCAAGCGAAACCTCGTCTTGCCCGAGGACCTCACTGTCTAGCCAGGAGAGACAACACACACGTTTAGATTGTCTAGGAAGATACCCAATAGATGGAGGGTGATTTGGAGGGCAAGGAAGCAGCAGCTATGGTTCAGCTGTGAGGTGGGTGCTATGGGCCTTGTTATTTCTATTTTGTAGAGGACTAAAATGAAACTAAAACAGGCAAGTCTCAGCTTTCTTGAGAGGCAGAAAGGAAGAGCAAATAGTGTGTTGGATTTGGAGTCAGGAGACCGCTTGCCTTTGTTGGAGGGGGGATGGACTCGATGTCCAACCTAGATCCCTTGACGTCCAACCTAGAGCCCTTGATGTCCAACTTAAAAGCCCTTTCTAGTTCCCGATTGGCAATTGCCAGACTCACCTCCACTTCTATGAAGGTTTGCAGCTTCTTGCAGGTGGAAGCAAAGGTCTCTGTTGTGCCAAATTCAAAGTACCACAGCCTATTCTTCATCCTAGGATGCAAAACAGAAAAAAGCAGGGCTTATTCAAGACAGTCTTGACCTGCTTCCAGGTGGACCCAGACATCCAGATCTTCAGCATTCATGGAGGGAATGACAGAGACTCATGAGAAGGAAACAATGAGAATACCTCTTGAAGGAATGGGAATATATTATCACATGGACTTTTATGGCAACCTTGTCACCCTGTTGACAGAGAAATACCCCAATACTCAATGGATCTCATCGATTTGGAAGTTCGCTCCAATAATGCAAATCGTTATCCATCCACGTCTGGCCACTCTTGTCATGTTCTCTCATAACTTCATCATTAGGGGACCACCCAATATGTGGGATGTCTTTCTGTTTTTTTTCTTGGCAATAATAGTGTTGTTCGGTCATTTTTCAATCATATCTTATCCTTTGTGACCCCATCTGGGGTTTTCTTGACAAAGATATTGGAATGATTTGCCATCTCCTTCTCTAGATCATTTGATGGATAAGGAAAATGAGGCAGACAGACTTAAGTGACTTGCCCAGGATGACACAGCTTGTAAATGTCTCAGGCTAGATTTGAACTCAGGAAGATGAGTTTTCCTGACTCTGAGCTGGGCTTTCTATCCAGTGCACATCTGAACTGCCCCAGGCAATAATGATACCGGTATATATATGTATATATACATATAATAGCTAACACATGCTATGTGATCCACTTGTATCATATGATACTGGGATAATAAATTGCTGACATATCTAGGGTATCTATTATGTCATATAATAGACATATCAATCACATGAGATTTATCATACATATGCCAATACTGAAAACATATAATTTATTCTAAATTGTATCATCACAAAACATTTAAAACTATAAGCAAAATAAAAAAATACATAAAATAAAAAACCCATTTTAAAAAAAAAATGAAAAGCATAAATTAAGTTTTAAGAACTTGAAAAGAGACATTCTTCCAGATTTTTTCTTCTGGGCATTTTGTACCCTCAACCACCTCAGATTTTGGTACTAAACATCTTTATTATTTTCCCCCCATAGTCATAGTGTGGTTTTAGTTGTACATGCTCTGCTTTCCTTACTTTGCATTATTTTATATAAATCTTGTTGCTTTTTGTTAGCTAACATATTTGTTATTTTTTTAGAGAATAATTCTATTCTATATACTACAATTCAGTCATTCCCCAAGTCTTAGAAACATGGATTATTTTTGTTATTTTTTGGTAAGACAAGCAATGTATACTAAGAATATTTTTGCAAAGCTAAGTCTTTCAACTCTAAGATACCACTACACACCTGTCAGATTGGCTAAGATGACAGGAAAAAATAATGATGATTGTTGGAGGGGATGCGGGAAAACTGGGACATTGATGCATTGTTGGTGGAGTTTTGAATGAATCCAACCATTTTGGAGAGTAGTTTGGAACTATGCTCAAAAAGTTATCAAACTGTGCATACCCTTTGATCCAGCAGTGTTACTACTGGGATTATATCCCAAAGAGATTATAAAGAAGGGAAAGGGACCTGTATGTGCACGAATGTTTGTGGCAGCCCTTTTTGTAGTGGATAAAAACTGGAAACTGAATGGATGTCCATCGGTTGGAGAATGGCTGAATAAATTGTGGTATATGAATATTATGGAATATTATTGTTCTGTAAGAAATGACCAGCAGGATGATTTCAGAAAGGCCTGGAGAGACTTACACGAACTGATGCTGAGTGAAATGAGCAGGACCAGGAGATCATTATATACTTCAACAACAATACTATATGATGACCAGTTCTGATGGACCTGGCCATCCTCAGCAATGAGATCAACCAAATCATTTCCAATGGAACAGTAATGAACTGAACCAGCTATGCCCAGAAAAAGAACTCTGGGAGATGACTAAAAACCATTACATTGAATTCCCAATCCCTATATTTATGCACACATGCATTTTTGATTTCCTTCACAAGCTAATTGTACAATATTTCAGAGTCTGATTCTTTTTGTACAGCAAAATAACGTTTTGGTCATGTATACTTATTGTGTATCTAATTTATATTTTAATGTATTTAACATCTACTGGTCATCCTGTCATCTGGGGGAGGAGGTGGGGGGGGGGTAAGAGGTAAAAAATTGGAACAAGAGGTTTGGCAATTGTTAATGCTGTAAAGTTACCCATGCATATATCCTGTAAATAAAAGGCTATTAAATTAAAAAAAAAGCTGTCTTTAATTTTGTCCCTATCAATAGCATCTCGATCATGTTAGCCTGGCAGATAAATCACTGGATCAAAGGGTCTTATAGATTAAAATACATATTTAAGATTGCTTTCCAAAAAAAGACGGTATTGGTCAGTTTACATCTCTACCTGCAGTGCAACAACATTACTATCTCACAGCTTCACTAATATGGAAGCTTTTAACATTAACTATTTGGGCAACTAGAGTGGTGCAATGGATAGAAAAACGACCCTAGAGTTAGGAGGACCTGAGGGCAAATCTGGCCTCAAATACTTACTAGCTATGTGAATCTGGGCAAGTCATTTAGCCTCAATTGCCTCTACAAAAGAGAACATTTAACATTTTAAATGAAAATTGATGAAACAGAGTTTTCTCAGAGTTGTTTTCATTTATATTTTTCCTGCTTATTTGTTCAAACTGTTTTTCAAAATCACTCATGACTTATTTCTTATTTGGTGACTTATCTGTTGAAAAATGGATCCCATACAAAATTAATGTCAATTCATTACAATTTTTTGGATATCAAATTTCTATCAGAAATATAAGAAGTGATTTTTCTCATATCTGTTTATTTTCTTTTTATTTTGGCTGCATTGCTTTTTGTTGTACAAAAACACTTTAGAGCATCAAACCTAGTCAGAGAGGAAGCTGAGAGCCTGGGAGCCAGAACCATGGAGTGGGAGAATCCCAGGCTAGGTGTCAAAAGATTAGCTCTACCACTTGCTGGCCCTGTGACTTTAGGCAGGTCACCCAACAGCTGGGAGCCTCGATTTTCTCATTTGTCAAATGGAGAAAATGATATCTGCCTTTCTTACATTACATGGTTGTTTTAAGTCTGAAATATGTTGATGTATAGGAAAGAGCTTTGGAACTTTTGCCCTGTATAATTACAAGGGATTAAACAGTGGATTAAGATTAGGAAAGTAGACTGGATTTATGGAAGAGTCACATGTGACATAAATCCTAAGAGTCAAAGTTATCTTTCTCTAATAATTAATTTTTCCTCCTTAATTCCTCTCTTTCTCTCCAGGGGGTCAACTCAGCTACCAAGTCCTGCTGGGTATTTTTGTAGACTTTTCCTGCTCTCTCATTTTCTACCACCAAACGCATGGACTGCCCCTTAGTCGCCTTTGCCTCTAGGTTTAGGAGATTCATGGCCAGTTTTGCAGCTGATGACTCACAGGATAAAGTTGTGTAACCCCAGAAGGAGGGACTTCCTGCTTCAAACATTGCTTGCTGGACAAGTACGTTAGCCTTTCCAAGCCTCAATTTCCTCATCTATAAAATGAGGGGGCTGCACCTCATGACCTTCCACTTCTGAGTCTATGATCCTTAGTCCCATGCGTTTTTCTTAGAGGGCTCCCAGTTTCTTCTTGGCTCAACATTGTCCTCGATGGATTAGCTATTCCAGATGGGAGGTTAGGACACTCCAAAGGCCCTGATGACTTGACCCACCTGAGCACAGCAGCTTCCCTAGAGGCCAGAGATATGCAGGTGAAACTGTTTTTCTTTTCTGCCTTTTTGAATTTTTTTTGAATTTTTCTAAGGCCCTCGGAAGCTTTCATGACCCTTGACACATGGAAAATAAGTCATCAGTAAAACAAGCAGAAATTCCCCTTGAGCAAAAATTTCGAAAGTCACGAATGTCCGCCCCGGATCCATGCCAAACGGAGGATAAAAGAGACGAAGCTGCTGAGTGGACAGAAGGAATCCCAGAACATCATAAATGGAAGTGACCTCAGTGACCATCTGGTTCAACTCATAGAGAGCCGGAGAGAATCCCTATTCTATTGTCCCAAACCAGTGGCTGCTCAGATCTGATCTCCAAGAAAGGGGAACTGGCCACCTCTCTCAGGGCAGCTGCCACACTCATCACTTTTTTTTAATTGGGGGGAAGGGGGAAGTAGTAAGACGGAATTCACCTTTTTTCAATTTCTACCCATCATTCCTACTTCTGCCCTCTGGAGTCAGGCACAACAAAGCTGATCCCTTTTTCATGGCTTTCCAAAAATTTAAAGCCAGTTATCATGTTCCCTCTGAATCATCTTTCCTCCAGGCTAACTAGGACTCTGCCAAGATTCCACATTAACATATAAAAGTGTATTAATTTCCCAAGAACATTTTTCTTTTGGTTGAATCCAATATATTTTAGTTGGGAATGGAGGAACCCCGAATTGCCTCTGCCCTGCTACTAGCCCTCTTTTTGTGAAGGTGAATGGATAGAGTTTTAGGAAAAGGTATCATTCCATACCATGAAATTTCTCAAGGGCAGGTAGATGGCACGGTGGATAGAGCACTGGGATAACTTAATGAGTTCAAATCTGGCCTCAGAGGGTACTGGCTGTGTGACCGTTGGCAAGTCACTTAACCTTGTTTGGCTCAGTTTCCTCATCTGCAGAATGAATTAGAGAATGAAATGGCAAAGCACTCCAGTATCTTTGCCAAGAAAACTCAAAATGGGGTCATGAAGAGGCAGATATGATTGAAACAACTTAACAATAATAACAGAGGAAATATTCATGATATGCAGGACCTAATCATTATTCTCAATCCTCAGTGATGGTTGACTGGTTCTATAGGACAGACTCCAGGACTTTCTGCTCTTGGCCCCGGTGGACTTGGGCCCTCCGAGTGGTTCCCAAATCTGCCCAGATGCAAGTGGTTTTTTAGACTAGAAATAATAATAGAACAGAGGGAGAATTACATGCTCAGTCTTCAAATTGTCCTATAAAGCCATAATCAACATTATTTGATTCAAGTTAAAATAGTTCCTAAATGAGGAAAATCGTAGTTCATTTGGGTCCTTTTCTGTTCAAGCCCCTGCTAGGAGCCCTTGTCACTTCTTGCCTTCTAAATGGTTTGAGGCCCTTTTCACTCCATCATCTACTCACCAGATGGAATGGAAGCTCCGAGAGGGCAGGAACTATTTGATTTTTGCCTTTCCAATCCCAGTGCTTAGCACAGTGCCTGGTCGGTGGCAGGTACTTAATTGTTGACTGATGATTTAGGGAAGATTCCATCTCACTGGTGAGAACCATCTTAGGGGGACAAAAGGTGATGGAGGAAACCTTTAGAATGGTAAGTTGGGACTTTCAGTCTCTGGCCCAACAGACACCTAGGGTCCAGCTGGCTCAGCCTGGCAGGTGCTGCTAACATTTATCACAGCAAACAGTACTGACTGCCAATATGTGGATAAGTTAACTTCCTGGACCTCAGTTTCCTCGTATGTAAATGCGGGGATGGACCCAGACGTCTACATCTTTGATCATATATTCTTACGTTACTTAATCTCTCTGGCCTTTGGTTTCCTTCTTGGCCAAATGAGAAAATTAGACTACATGACTTCTTGAGTATCCTCCCAACTCTAGAATTGTGAGTCTATGTTACTTCAGGTGGCTAGGCCTCACTTTACCCATCTGTAAAATGAACAGATTGGGGTAGGTCCCTTCCAGCTCAAGAGCGATATTTTGATAATCTCTCCCCCATCCACTTTGCCACTGGTCACCAGGGAAATCGTTCTGCTCCTGGCTTTGGCGTTTGTCCATGTCAGTTCCAGGATGGGCAATCACCGGCTTACTCACCCCACAGATACTGGGAGGTCTCCCACAGGCAGCCAACATTTTTTGGATGAAGCTGTGCCAAAAAATGTCTTAATGGTTTTTTGGAATGCTTCCTTGTCTTCTCCCTCTGTCCTTTCTTTTCTTTTCCTCCTCCCACGATTGTCTTTCAATTGAGAATGACTAACCTTCTACAAGTTAGCCAGACCTTACTTGTCTGCTGCTGGAGAATTCGCCCCCGAGTGCTAACTCTAACCCGCAAGTTCCACCCCTTTGTGCCAAAGGAATCATGACTTGTGTCCCCGGTGTCATTGTGGAAGAAAAGAGAATAAAGACAGTTGTGGTACCAGCTGGGAAAGCGGGCCAGTGCTATGTATGAGGGTTTCGGTATTCTCCTTTAGTTTGCTATCGACCCTTTCATTACCTACTAATTCTTTGGCTCTGTATCCCGCCACTTAACACACTTTAGGTACTTAAATTTATTGATTCATTTCTAAGGAACAGGATTGGCCATGCGACTCCCTTGCTCAAAAATATTCCAAAATTCCCTACTGCTTCTGCAGCAAAATTGGCCTAGCATTGACGTCTTTCCATAATTTGGCTCCAACCTCTATTTCAGTCTTATTTCACATTATTCTCTTCAATGTGTCCATATCCCTAATATACCTACATCATATATATGTATATATATACACACATATATCTACCAATGTATATTTACACATCAATATACATATATGTAAATGCATGTGTATGTACAAATCCACATATATGTCTATATTCCATCCAAACTGGACTAGTAGATGCTGCCTCTGTCTGACAGTCAATTGCTCCCCTTTGGGCTTTCACTTAAGCTATGGCCTCCCTCCTCAATATCCCCTTAGTTTCCTTCAAGGTTTAGCTTAGGTGCAACTTAATGTTTCTCTAGGAAACTCCCTGATATTGCTAATTTTTATGTTCTCTCCTTCTTAATAAGAGCTAACATATATATGGCACTCACTGTATGCTAGAGACTGTGCTTGGCGCTTTACAAATAGGATGTTTTGATGCTCACAACTCTGGGAGGCACATGCTACTGTTATTTCCATTTACAGGTGAGGCCATTGAGTTAGACTAAATAACTTGTCCAGGGTCACACAGTTAGGAAGTACCTGAGGGTAGATTTGAACTCAGCTGCTTTAACTACAGTGCCACCTTACTAATGTCTTCCAATTGCCTTGTATTATTTACTATATATATATAGCAATATATATAATAGATAAATATATGTAATATGCATATATAATAGATAATAGATAAATATATGTAATATGTATAGATAATAGATAATAGATAAATATATGCAATGTGTATATGTAAATATATAATAGATAAATATATGTAATATGTATATATAAATATATAATAAATATATGTAAAATGTATGTGTAAATAATAGATAACTATATGTAATATGTATATATAAATATATAATAAACACATATAATATGTGTATATAATAGATAAATATATGTAATATGTATATATAATATAATAGATAAATATATGTAATGTGTATATGTAAATATATAATAGATAAATATATATAATATGTATATATAAATATATAATAAATATATGTAAAATGTATGTGTAAATAATAGATAAATATATGTAATATGTATATATAAATATATAATAGATAAACACATATAATATGTGTATATAATATATAATAAATATATATAATATGCATATATAAATATACACACACACATATATATATATATATATATATATATATATATATATATATATATACATATACACACACACACACAAACACACACACACACACATATATGCTATGTGGACTTTGGAGCTCTCCAGCAGAATGTCAGGATCTCTGTCACCTCTTCCCCCTTAAGAAACTCCAGCTAACTTCTCTCTTTGTCCTTTAAAGCTCTTAATAACCTTCTTTTCCAGCCTTTTTATACTTTACTCTTATCCATATAGTCTGTGGTTCAGTCATATGTCTACCTGCTCTTCCTACATACAGCACTCTGTTTCCTGTCTCCATGCCTTTGCCTTGACAGACCCCAGTGCTTGGAGCACCCTTTCTCTTCACATTTGCCTCTTCAAATTCCCTGTTTCCGTCAATCTGTGCAAATCCCACTTCCTGCAGGAGTTCTGACAAGGTCCTTGCATCGCTAATACCTCCCCTCACCAGAGTTACTGCACCGATGGGTACAGGCATCTGTGGTCTTCCCCTTAACATGTGATCTCCATGAGAACAGGGACAATTTTTGTCTTGTCTTTTCTTTCTCAGCAGTTAGCCCCTGCTTGAACTTAATAAATGCCCGATGACGGCTCAATCCATTAATGCCATTGTATCCTTCAGCCCCGTTAAGGCCCTACCTAGACAAAGCACTTAATGAACTCCTTAACAAGAATTTAACAGAACTGAATTAAATGATGAAAGATACTGTGATAATAGAAAAGGTCTTTGTTGTGTCACCAGGAGAATTTTATCCCAAGATCACAATCATGCACTCGGAGAAGGATGTTGTATAACTAAAATGAATTTACATTTATCTCAGTTACAATAGGAAAACAGCAGCAGTTCTAGGAAAACCTAAGAGGGGGAAAATGTCCTTCAAATAAGATAATGGAATCATCTCCCTTGGTGGCACAATAAGACTCTCTTCTTATCAAGGATGTGGGGTGGGGGAGGAGGAAGAGTAGACTGGAAATAGGAGGTCCTAGGTTTGGGTCCTGCCCTGAACTTTGACACTGTATAGATCCTTTCATCAATTTCAGGTGATTTCCTCATGTTCAGAATGGTGATAAACCCAACACTATTCATCTCAAAGGCTTTGTTATTAAACAAACTGTTGTTCCTTGCTTAAGACCCTCCATCTCCAATCTTCATTTTAATAGCTTCCCTAAATAGTGTGGAAACTGATTTCCAAAAGAAATTCAGAAAATACTAGGAAATTAGTAAATTTCTAAATTTCTAAATGGCCCAATAGGGAAAGAGTCACCACCAGCGTTTGAATTCCAGCTGTAGCACTCTTGGATTTCCAAGCCTCAGTTTCTTGTTCTGTGACATTAGATTGGTTAATAGATGGATTTTGAGATCCCTTCTAACTAGATATTTGAGCCCCTGCTCTTTCCACTGTATATTTGGAATGGATTGAAAACTTTATAAAATGCACATGTTATTCCAGGCCAGAACATGGGAGCCTTTGAATTAAAATGCATAGCTCTAAGCAGAATAAAAAAGAAACAGAACAAGTAGTCTGGGACAGAAGAAAGAGAGCGTGGGAGTCAGAGGCTGGGGGGATCTGAATCTTGCCTCTCCTGACTACTCCCTGTGGGACTAAGGGTAAATTATTTCATCCTCTGGGTCTTAGCCCATCCTTATTGGTAAAAAAAAGAAATCTACCAAGATATTCCTGGAAACATTTTTGGTGGCACCAAAGACCTAGACAGCCAAGGAGATGAGCATCACCTGGGGAACACTACTGTGTTGTAAGAAAGGGCAGTTATGATGGATTCAGAGAAAGAAGGAAAGATTTACATGAACTGATGCAGAGAAAAGTAAGCAGATACAAGAAAAACGATATATACAATGATTACAACAATGAACAATTGCCATAAAAAACTGAAAGTGAATACTGCTAAGTTGTAAAGAACAAGCCTGGTTCTGAGGAAGAGGTGTGAGATCTCTTCTCCCCTTCCCCACTCCTCAGCAGATGTAGAAAGTCCAAGGATGAAAAACATCACATATGTCTACATATTTTTTAATGCATTGATCAGTTGTAATAATTTTTTCCTCCTTTTTTCTTTAAACGTTTTTTTTTGGGGAAAGGAGATTGGAAACACAGAGAGAATTAAATGATATCAAGACAAAAGATATAAACTTAAAAAAAATTTACTAGGTGGCCTATGAGGTTTCTTCCAACCCTAGATTTATGAACCTAGGATTTTAATTTAATAATGGAACTCCATCACGATAACAAAAATAACAAAAAATATTTCAACTACTGTTTGTTTATGTACACCTGAGTATATATGTATATATATGTGTGTGTATGTTTAGGAATATATATATATATATATATATATATATATACATATGTATATATAAATCATGCCCTAAGTCAACAATCTAAAGGAAGATGAAGGAGACTATGATGGCAGCCAAGGACTTAAAAACTTCTTCACAGATCTCTGTACAGTGAGTCTCACTCTCAGTGAGCTTTGAATTTTATCTGTGAACTTCGCTTTAAGGCTATCCCTTTATAAATACATTAGTTTAAAGACTAAAGGGGAAATATGGTTTAATGGAAAGAGCCCTGCATATGAAGTCAGATCTTGCCTCCCATGCTTGCTACATGTATGACTTTAGGCAAATCACTCCTCCTTGGACTTCTTTCTTTGAAGCTTTGGACTAAATCAGTGACCCTTGATTTAATAAGTAATAATTGATTTTTGTCCAGTCAACTTAAATTTTTTGATAACTATTTCAATATAACTTTTTGTGATCCTGAGATTTTTATTTTATGCATTTAAAGATCTTACCATGAGAAAGGATCCACAGGCTTCACCAGAGCACCCAAAGGTTTTGGACATAAGTGATGCTAAAGAGCTCTAGACTCAGGAATCATAGCGTTTGCTTTTGGTTCTAAATCTGGGATCCTGAGTAATTCCATCTCTGTAAAATCCCTTTTAGCTCTAAATCTGGGATCTCTCCGAGTCTCCATGTTCTCATCTGCAAAATGGATGGGTTGGACTAGTTGGCGCCTGAGTTTCCTTCTAAGCTATGGTCCATGATCCTTTACAGAATCAGAAATGGGAGTCCTTACTCTTAAGATTGACATATTAGAGTTTCTAACTATTAATAGGAAAAGGAGAGAGAGCCACCAGAAGCCTGATAGAAGAATATGTTGTTGATACAGGTGTTGATATAAGAGACTTTTCTCAGGATGAGAGAGCTTTGACTTCCCAAACACAAGACAACGCAAACACTAGAAAGCCAAGACATAGAGATGATCTGAGGCTGATGTTTTACTGACCCTTGAAGAGGGATGGGGGAGTGTGGAGTGATCTCTTCATCCATTAGCGACCTGGCAAGTGGCTCGCTGAATATGAGTCTCTGGGTCCAGAGGAGAAGCTATGCATGAACAGTGAGTCCATCAAAGACATTGTTGAGCTGTTTAGACTCCACAAAGCACCCAGACAAAGAGAGAGATTCTCTACGGTGCTCCATGACTCCATGGAAGAGAGGAGAATCCAGGAGCCATCAAGCAAGCCAGCATATACAAAGAAACTCATAAAATGGATCTACAAAGTGCAAAGTTTGCCGTCTATACTGCTCCCAGGACACTCATGGAGTTTCAGAGTCAAAAAGAACCTCAAAGTCCCCTCCACACACCCCCCCACCCCCAATCCGGTGCAGGAATCCCCTCTGTTGCCATCTGCATGGGACACAGGGATCTCTCAGCTGCTCTTGTCCATCACTAAATGTGCTATCATGCATGAGCTGCCCCTCCTCCTTGTTGGCCCTCAAGTTTCACTGTCCACTGGAATGGCACAGAAGGCCACTGAAATGCCAAGTTGTGGTCAGGGTAATCTTTCCCAAGGGGGCTCAAAAACCGAACACCAGGTCACCAGGAAGGAGGCATTAAAAATAGCTGTTTTGTTCTTTGAATATCAGTCCTGTGACCACTGAGCTTGCCAACAGATCTGTTCTGGTTCAAAGTCTTTAAACCTCAAGGGACTCGTTTGCCCAAGTATCTCCTGACCTTTTTCCATGCTTGGGGAGAGCTCGATTCTCAAAAGTTTAGAGAAAAGCTGGACCAATGGATGACCAGAGAAAGGAGGAAAAGAGAAGAAGGGAAGGAAGGCACAAGAAGGACATGTGAAACTAGAGAAGAGATAAAGAAAAGTTGAACAAAGATTTTTTTTTTTTAGAGGGAAACAAATGTCCTTCCTTCCTTCTTCCTTTTTCTTTCTTTCTTCATTTTTCTTTCTTTCTTTCTCTCTCTTCTTTCTTTCTTTTTTCTTTCTTCCCTCCTTTTTCTTCTTTTCTTCCTTCCTTTTTCTTTCTTCTTTCTTTTTTCTTTCTTCTTCCCTCCTTTTTCTTCCTTACTTCCTTTTCTTTCTTTCTTCTTTCTTCCTTTCTCTTCCTTCCTTCCTTCCTTTCTCCTTCTCTCCCTTCATTCTTTCTTTGTTTCTCTTTTTTCTCTCTTCTTTTCTTTCTTGTTTCTTTCCTTTTTCCTCCCTGTCCTCCTTCCTCCCCTTCTTCCTTAATTTTTTTTTTTACTTTAGAATTAGAGTCAAACTGATGAGAAACAATCCTATTTCAGTCTGACCACTCTGCAAGTCCAGCTTGTCTGTTGTGCTAGCATGGCTTGACTGACCATCATTAATGGAGGCTTTAGCTGGCCATCACTAATGGAGGCCTTGACTGCCACAACAATTTGCTCCAAAGCTAAGGGACACAATCACTGCTTTTGCTCTAGCATTTTTCCAAGGATGCAAAGTACCAAATGAGCAAAGCTTTCTGGCAAACTTACCAATTTTGGTTTCTCTACCAGGACTTTCACATTTCACCCGGGAGGCTATTAGTGAGCATAAAGCAGGGTGCCATGCAAGTCTCAACAAGTACAGCCTTTTAAAGCTTATTCCCTTAAACTCGTTATAAAATGTTCCAGCTCTTCTCACCTCACCAATTTTTTTTCATAGTGAGTGGGCACAAATAATCTAAATACTCCAATGTATGGAGATCCTCTCACTCATGAAAGGTTTGTGGTGTGGCAAGCACTGGGTTAGAAATAGAAAGGCAAAGTTGGTCTTTTCCCTTAACTTACATTCTAATAGAAGTGAACACACAACTGGAAGTGTGGCCAATGAGTTCTAGCTACCAGGCCTGGAGAAATTTTAATCCGAAATCCAGATGTGATTTCTGGACCACCTTTGAATGATATTGGCAAGTTAGAAATGTGTGATGGGACTGAAGAAAGTTAAGTTTTCAGGAAAAAAAGATGGAACCTCTTACTTATAGAGCACAATGTGGCTTGAATTCTTGGCAAAATTTAAGGAGTTATTAAAGGGATGCTCTGTGAGTATTTAGAAAAAGAGGTGACAAACAAAAGTGAGTATAGACTCATCAAAGACAATTTTCCCTTCTCCCTCCCTCCCTCTCTCCCTTCTTTCTTTCTTTCTTTCTTTTTCTTTCTTTCTTTTCTTTCCTTCCTTCCTTCCTTCCTTCCTTGTAGACAAAGAGATAAAAAAATACTAGAGCTATTGTATTTAGGTTTCAGCAAATCACTATATAAAATATCTCATGGGAGATTGAGGTTCCATTTAAAGAAACTTCCTAGGGTTGCCTCAATAGGAATGAGTTCCCCATCACTGGAGGTCTTCAAGAAGAAGATGAATGGCCTTGTAGGCCATGTAGTAGTGGCTACTCTTGATCAGGATCAGATGGCCTTTGAACTCTAGGCTTCTATGAGATCATGTTCAGTGAGGTACCAAGGATTGCATTGTGTACAGAGACAGTTAGATGGTTGAAGTCAGGAAGTCAAGAAGAACAATATAGAGATCACCTGACCTGGAGGCAGAGAGCCTTGAGTTCAGATCCTTCCTCAAGTACTTTATAGCGGGGCAACCCAGAGAGGTCACACGGTTTCTGCCTACTTCAGTTTCCCCATCTGGAGATAAAAATAGAGCTTACATCATAGGCTTGGTGTAAGAGTTAAAGAAGTTGCCTTATATGTAGCGTGTTTGGCAAACCTCAAAGTGTCTTATAAACAGTATTTTTTGCAATTCGATGTGACCAGCGTGGCAGCATTAATCTTAACTCCTTAACAATTTAAAGAAATTATTTTGAAAGCTTTAAAATCATCTCCGGCTTCCCATCTCCAGCCTCTGCCATTTTCTTTTATTTTTTAAATCAGCTCCAGCAAGGGCGGTTTTGAAAAGCCAGAAGCAGTGGGTGTAATGACACCTTCCAGTTTGTATAGTCCCTTTCACTGTTTACAAAGCTCCTTCCTATCCATTAGTTATCCCAGCCTCCCGACCACAGTGTGAGCTAAGAAGCACAAAGCCGCTTTCTTTGGAAGGGGAGGAAGAGAAGGGTTAACCAGCTCACCTAAGACCCCAAAGCGAGTGAATAATGGCCGAGCCAGTCTAGAAATGAACACAATGCTGCGTCTTTGTCACCTAGTGTCCCCAGGAACAAAACAATCGGTGCATTCTGTATCCTCCTGACTCATTCAAAGGGAAGACAGCTTCTCGCTCCCTGTACCACCCTCGCAGTCTCCAGGATTTCTTTGTCTCACAGACCTCTTCAACAACGTCTTCCAAAAACTCGCTTGAATTTGCCGTCTCCAGAATCTACAGCTTTGCAGAGAAAGATGCTTTTTTTTTTCCCTTCGTGGGGCCCTGGGGATTGCCAAGGCCTTCTGAGGAGGCTGGCCAGCCTTGAAGGGAGAGCGAGCCAATGAAGTGACTGAAATGATAAAATGTGGCAGCGTGGGGGAAAGGTAGATATCTGCAGGAGGGGATTGTGGGGGAAGAAGGGCCTGATCGGCAGGCTCAGCCCTGGGTGAGGAGACATGGCCCACAAATTGTGTCCATTACGTGACACAGTCGAATGAGCCCAACCTTGAAAGTCAGAGGGCCTGGATTCGAATCCCACTCCCATTCCCCCTTTAAGGCTGGATGCCTGGGTGACTTTGGAAACAATCACTTAACTTTCCTGGAACTCAAGTTTCCTCAGATGTAGGATGAAGAAGTTTGAGCTAGAAGAGCTCTGAGATCCTTTCCAGCTCCGGATCTATGATGCTGTGAATTTCCATTAACCTCCAAAGGCCTCCATGGACTCTGAAGCTTGTTCCAGGATCATGGGCCTTCATTGCTCATCCTAACCATCATCTTCCTCCTTATTTGTTCCTTTAATCTGTGAGCCCCTTAGGGGAAAGAACCGTTTTTGGTTTTTTTTTTTTGGCCTTTCTTTGTCTCCTTGGCACAGTGCCTTGCACATAGTAGGTCCTTAATAATGTTGATTGATTGATTGATATAAGCTTGTTGACTTGGTTTTTCTCCCTGGCTTAGCTTATCATACATAATACAAATTAACATCAATAATAATAAAGTAAAACAGTCCCAAGCCAACCACTCTTGGCCCTAAACTCTTTCCCTCTTCTCCTTTTCCTAGAGAAATTATAACCTTTGCCCGAGTTCAAGTTCTGTAGGCAAAGCCTTGCTTCTCACCCCTCATAGGGACTGTTCTCTCCCTGCAATAAGAGAAAAAGAGTCCATACATATCCCTCTTGGGCTGACTGCCTGGACACCCCAGTTAAGAGGGCAGAGACCTGCTGCCCTCTGTTCTCTGGGGACAAACGTCGCTCCTGCCCAGGGTTAGGATGGGCTGCCTTCCCTGGGCCTACAATGAATTTTTACCAGGCTCGGTGGGGAGCACCAGGTAGCCTCTCTCTCCTCATCTAGAACAGCCCAAAGCTAGAGCAAACAGAGGCAAGGAGTGAGATGGGAGCTGAGCAAGAGCTGGTGGGGTTTGTATTTAAGTGGACACGGAGAGAGTTAGTCGCTTGTTCCTGGATCTGGCCCCTTCCTCTCAGCCAGGTTGGTGTGGATATCCAGGGGAGGCCAGAAAATAGAGATCCAGGGGCTTTCTTCACCTGCCCTTCTTGGCATGGAATGTTCAGCAGGAAAGACTCATAGTCCCTACAATCCGATTCTGCCACTTAATTCCCTGTGTTATTGGGAAGTCATTCCCAGTCTTCATGGTTCTCAGTTTCCCCACCTGTAAAATAGAGTTCCTCTAGAAGGCCTCTGAGGTTCCTTCCTGCTCCAGCACCATGGTCCTATGGGTGTCCTTCCCTTCTGGCATTTTGTGGAGCAGGAGTCCAAAGGAGTCCTATGAAGGTGGACCCTCCCTCCCGAACACCTCCAAACTTGGGGTGGGGAAAATCAGCAAAAGATTGTCCTGATAAGAGACAGCATAGGAAGAATGTTGGACCTGGAATGGAAGAACTGACTTAAAATCTGGTCTCAGACCCTTACTAGCTGTGTGACCCTGAACAAGTCACTTCACTCTGCCTCATGATCTTATGTCATATACTATGCAAGTGTTTTCTCTTATCCCAGCCTCAGTTTCCAAATCTGTAATATAATAATAATAGCACTTCCTTCCCAGGGTTGAAGCTCAAAGGGTATAAGATACATAGATTATTTTGTGCCTCTTAAAGCATCATGGAAACGTTGGCTAATATTAACAACAAAAGCGAACACTCAGATAAAATACAGAAGCATTGATTTGAATATAGCACCATATACGTGTTGGCTGTTCTTATACATTTCTATGTAAATGTATGTGAAGCTGTTACATGTTAAATATTAATATTATTAATATGATTAATCATAGCAACGAACATTTATGTAACGCTTTAAGGTTTGCAAAGTGCTTCAGTTATTATGATTGAAATTTTAGATGTTTTCTCCTTTCTGACCTGGCCTTATTTATTTGTTTATTTTCACTGAGGCAATTGGGGTTAAGTGACTTGCCCAGGGTCACACAGCCTAGTCTTACTTTTAGTGACAGGGCTTTCCATGCGTGTTGAAGATTTTTTTGAGCAGGATGCCGGGAAATCCAACTGTTGGACTGGCCTTGGCCAATTGGAGAGTCAAACTGTGGCTCGAGGGACTAAAACTTCAGGGCCACGTGACCAGGGAGTGCCGGAGGTGGGATTCGAACCTGGATTTTCCTGGCTCAGAGGACAGTGGCTCCTTCCATGACAGCAGCCCGCCCCTCTGGGCGCACAATGTTCTTCCTCAGGAGCTTCTGGGCCCACAGGGAGAAATGGGGTAATGAAGGCTGTTTTTGGCTTCTGCAGCGGTGACACGCAGAGAGGGGCCCAAAATAGCTGCCTCCCTGTCACTGCTGGAAAGAGAATTTTAAATAGCTTTGGGTTTAAATTGGTGGGGCTTGCAGGCAGGCGGGCGACAGCCTCTAAGTCAGCTTCTTGACAATTCCCAAGGTTCCCCAGCGTCGGGGCCGGGGCGGGATTGGGCACAAAGCTGAGGCCCTTGGGTCCCGCTCTTGTGTTAGCTGCTGCTTGTTAGTATTAATTAGCTAGCACGACCCAGTTGGCTCCCGAGGAGCCAGGAAAGAATGATGCACTTGGGGGGCCTTCTGACTCCTCCCGACTGCTCTTTGGGAGTTTCTTAAGCAGCTTAGCAGAGTGGGCAGAGTTCAGGGCTGAACAAGGGTCCAATCCTGTGCTTAGTGGCAGTGGGATATCTAGACAAGTCCAGCTCAGTTTCCAAATTTGTGAAATGGGGATGATGATGAGATAAAATCTTATAAATAGCTAAATGAATAAACAAACAAACAAACAAAGAAACAAATCTTATAAGTAGCTAAATAAACAAATAAATCTTATGAATAACTAAATAGATAAAATCTTATAACTGTCTAAAATGGCTGTTTAGGAAGTTCCAATGAGATCATAGAGGCCTTCTAGCAGTAGCCACAGAGCTAGTCTCTGAGTCTGAAATATCTACCAGCTCTGGGATCACCTCTCAGTGTCCAAGCTGCAGAGAAGGTCCCGATCTCCCATAGGAGGGGGACTTCCCTACATGGAGAGAGTCATAAATCCAGGCACGCACACAGCACTCTAAGGCTACATTTGGGGAGTGGGATGGTCCTGTAATTGAAGTGTTGTGGGGGACTGCAGGGATATGGAAACGCCCCCCACAAAGCAGATCTCTTGGCCGCTCTTTCAGGGTGAGAGCTGTGCTGGAGCCCGCTCATACAAGCTCTCAGTGACTTCACTTGTCAGAGAAATCAGCAAATGGCGCAAAGGAGGGCTTGATGGAGTTTTTACTTGATTGTTTAGACCTAAGAAAATGATGGAGAAAATATCAAGAATACGCATTTGAGAGAAAAGTATGTCAAGGTCCGTTCTTCCTCCAGAGGAAGCTGGTTGTTAAATATTTACTAGCAGGTCGATCAGGGACCTCATCCAAGGTGGGGGTGAAGGCAGTGATGAGTGAGCCATGGATGAGAAAGCTGAGTCACATCCCATCTTTTCTGGGAGCAGCCATTTGTGGGGATTTTCTCCAACACAAACACACTTGGACTTTATTCCCCGACATTGCCTCACTTTGTCCCCTTTCTCGTCAGTTCCAGTTCTCAGTCTCCTTCCCCTTTTACTGGTCTCTGGTCCCCAGACTCTGGGGGTTATAAATCACAGCGACAGCTCTTCCAGAACCATGGGCAATTCCCCTTCTCTCCCACTTCTTGGCCCCCAGGTGATTTGGGGCACCAGCCAGAGCCTCCTTCGCCTTCTTCACTTTGGGGAGGAGGGAGCGGGCAGCACAACAGAGCAGGTGCAGAAAGGCTGAGCAGAGACTCCGGATCTCCTCCCTTTTCTCTTTTCTTTATGTTCTTTTCCCTTTTCACAGCCATCCTTTTAATTAACTACACTGGTGACCTTCTGGATCTCCTCACTCCTTCATTCCACCAGCTGGCACATCTTGCCTCCATGTCAGCCCTCCCACACTCACCCTCTTCTTCCCATGAACTGCTGCCACCTCCCAGGCCTGGCCCTCACTCACTCTCCCTGAGCCTCCTCATTGTCTCCCTGCCTCAAGCACCTCTTTTTTCCAGTCTATCCTAATAAATGCCCCCCTAAATAATTTCCCTACAACGGTGCTCTGCCCCTGTCTCTTCTCTACTCAACAATATTCTGTGGCTTCCTACTTACCATCAAAGCAAATATTATTTTTATCTCTACCTTATTTGTAAAATTTTTGTTGTTGTGCAGATTGTATCTTATACATCCTTGTTAGTATAATAGCACTTGTATATAATTTATAAAGAATATGCACCTGTTGGGGTACATTATTTGGAGTGCTCGTAAACTTTCCTGTTGAGGAACATAATCACACAAGTTTGGAGACCACTGTCCTAGGCCATGTACCTAAGAGGCACAAGGGGGTAGAAAGCTGGGTCTGGAGTCAGGAAGACCTAAATTCAAATCTGGCCCGAGATATTTACCAACTGTGTGACTCTGGGCAAGTCACTTCATCTTGTGTGCCTCAGTTTCCTCATCTGTAAAATGAGCCAGAGAAGGAAATAGTGAACTATTCCAGTATCTCTGCGAAGAAAACCCCAAATGGGGTAATGGGGAGTTGGGCAGGACCAAAACTTTTAACAACAAATACGCACCAACAGGAAAGCAAAGAGAGCCATAGGGGTTACACAGAGCAGTTTCCCCCCTCTCTTGTGGCTGGGCACTTAGCTCTCAGCCCTTTTCCTACACAAGATGGGCAAAAAGCTTTCCCCATTATTAGTCCGATTTGTTTCCCATTCTTGGGAAGAGTTTGATGGGGGCAAGAGCTGGGGTGATTGATCTGGGATTTTCCCAGGGGCCCCAGGGGCACAGAATCTAGCCTGCTAGCGCTGGCTGCCCCTTTGTGTTACTCTCCTGTATGATTTCATGTACAGGTTTCACTGAGAAGAATGGGAAATGTACTAGTTGGAAATCTCAGCCTCCGCGTGGGCTAAATCAGCACCAAGTGTTAGCATTTACGTCAGCATGTGATATGGGAACAGCTAAAAGGACTGAGAACTCTCTAGAAAGGAGAGGGCCTTTTCTTGTACTGAAGAACGCCAGAGCAGGGAAGGTGCCACGTCTTGGGGAACGAAAGAAAGGCTTTCTCAGGACAATCAGTGATGAGGCAATGGAACATTTAACCCCCGTCACCTGTTCCAAGTTCCCGGAAGCCCTGCTGATGTGAGATTGCCAGATTTAAGGTTAAATTGTTTAAGGGATCCAAGGAAACACCATCTGTGATGGGAAGGAAGGGAGGAAGATGGAACTAAAGGACCTCTAAAGTTCCTTTGGACACCAGGATTCTGAACACACACACACACACACACACACACACACACACACTTATTGCCTTTTGACAAATATTCATGCAAATGAGTAATTAGGGCTAATTACTTTTTGTGGATTGAGTGTTGTCTGGAGTCTGAAGACCCGAATTTAAAAACTGCCTCAGACACTTCAGCTCCCATGGATTTAATGACCATCTTTAGACTGATGATTCTCGGTCTACCCTTCCTGTCCCGGTTTCTCTGCTGACCTTCAACCTCACATCTCTGCTGCCTTTCAGATATCTTGAATTGGATGACAGTAGACATCTTAAATTCCACATGTCTAAATCCTCTCTGCCCCTTCTCACTCACCGTAGGGACCAATACCATCCTCCTGGTGCCTCAGGCTCCCCACCTAGGAGATTATCTTTCACCTCCCGTATGCAATGTGTTGCTAAGGCCTGTCAATATCACCCCTGCAGCACCTCTTGTCACTTTCACCTTTGCAGCTTCTCGGGTCACTTTCACTTCTGCAGACTCTCTTGTCACTTTCACCTCTGCAGCCTCTCTTTTCAATTTCACTTCTACAGTCTCTTGTCCATTTCACTTCTACAGCCTCTCTGGTCACTTTCACCTCTGCAGCCTCTCTTCTTACTTTCACCACTGCAGCCTCTTCAGTTTCATTTCTATAGTCTCTTGTCCATTATTTCACTTTTGCAGCCTCTCTGGTCACCTTCACCTCTGCAGTCTCTCTTGTTGTTTTCATCTCTGCAGCTTCTCTTGTCAATTTCACCTCTGAAGTCTCTCATCATTTTCACCTCTACAACCTCTCTGGTCACTTTCACCTCTGCGGCTTCTCTTTTCAATTTTACCTCTTACAGCTTCTTGTCAATTTCACTTCTGCCATCTCTCTGGTCACTTTCACCTCTGCAGCCTCTCTTTTCAGTTTCACTTCTATAGCCTCTTTTCAATTTCACCTCTAAGGATTTCTGTCAATTTCACCTCTGCAGTCTCTCTGGTTACTTTCACCTCTGCAGTCTCTCTTTTCAGTTTTACCTCTTGTCAACTTCACTTTTGTCATTTGTCTGTTAAGTTTCACCTCTGCAGTCTCTCTGGTTACTTTCACCTCTGCAGTCTCTCTGGTTACTTTCACCTCTGCAGTCTCTCTGGTTACTTTCACCTCTGCAGCCTCTCTTTTCAGTTTCACTTCTATAGCCTCTTTTCAATTTCACTTCTACGGCCTCCTGTCAATTTTACCTCTTTAGCCTCTCGAACATGTCCCCTTCTCTTCTCTCCACTGCCACTGCCCTGGTGCAGACCCTCATCACCTATTCCAAGACTATTGCACTAGCCTGCGAGTGGGTCTGCCTACCTCAAGATCCTCCTCCCTCTGATCCATCTTCCATTCAGCCACCAAGTGATTTTCTTAAAGTTCAAGTCCAACCCAATCACCCTCCTTACTCAACAAACTCCAGTGGCTCCCTATTTCCTCCCGGAGCAAAACCAGAACGCTCTGTTTGGCATTTTAAAGCCCCTCCCACCTTTCCAGGCTTCTTACACTTACTCCCAGACACATATTTTGAATCCAGTGACGCAGCTTCCTGACATCCACAAGACCCTCAGCTCTGGCCATTCTTTTTGTCTGTCTCCTATGTCTGAAATGCTCTCCCTCCTCTCCTCTGTCTCTTGGCCTCTCAGGCTTCCTTAAGTCCCAACGAAAACCCCACGTCCTACAGGAAGCCTTCCCGGCCCTTCTTCATTTCATAGACTTTCCTGTTAGTTTTTTCCTTTCATACTATATGTAGTTGGTTTGCACATATTTGCTTGATTGCTATCTCCCTCATTAGACTATAAGCTTTTTCTTTTCTTTCCTTTTTTCTTTCTTTCTTTCTTTCTTTTTCTTCCTTCCTTCCTTCCTTTCTTCCTTCCCTTCTTTCCTTTCTTCCCTTCCTTCCTTCCTTCCTTCCTTCCTTCCTTCCTTCCTTCCTTCCTTCCTTCCTTCCTTCCTTCCTTCCTTCCTTCCTTCCTTCCTTCCTTCCTTCCTTCCTTCCTTCCTTCCTTCCTTCCTTCGCTTCCTTCTTCTTTCTTTCTTTCTTTCTTTCTTTCTTTCTTTCCTTTTTTCTTTCTTTCTTTCTTTCTTTCTTTCTTTCACCTCTTTTTGTATCTCCATTTCTTAGCATAGTACCCGGCACATCGCACATTCATAATAAATGTTTATCGATTGACAGTAACAGCTGTGACTCTGGGGAAATTACTTAATCTCTCTTTACCTCAGTTTCCTCATATCCACAATAGAAATCTTAACAGTGTCTTCTTCTTGAGACTGTTATGAGAATATGCTAATACTTGTGCAACACTCTGCAAATTTTAAAATGTTATATAAATGCTAGTTGTTATTATGTCTCTTCCTCTAATTTCATTATGTGATGAATTAACATGCTACTCACATCGCTTCTAAATAGAAAAACAGCTCCAATTGTTTCACAGGGATTCTGATCAAGTCTTGGGAGAACCCAGAGGTCAATGTGCAAAGGATTCTAAGAAAACCTGCCTGGGAGAAGGATGCTCTTCCCCCTTGGATTACATGTTGAGTCAAGTTAAAAACCCACTGATTTTGAGCTCTAGATGAGCTCACCATTTCCCATGGGGGGGATTTATAGGCACTGATTAGTGGATTTTTTTTTTTACATGCTCTCTAAGGATGCAGATAGAAATCTGAGGCTGGGGCTATCACTGACAAGGAGAAGTTTGGCTATGGCCCCGGGAGTTTGCTTTGCTGTCTCCTTTGGCCCGAGGCAGGAGAATCGGGGAGTGCGGATGCCAGGAAGGACCTTGAAAGCTGATTCATTCATGCATGTATTTATTCAATTGACCCTTCTGGTGAGCCCAGAACTCCCCTGGAAGCTGGAGGGTAGACAAAAGAAAAAAGCTTCCAACCCAATTGGATAAACACGCCCACCTGTGAACTGGAGGACAAAGAATCAGAGACTGTTAAATAATTATAGCTGCAAGTTCATGCAGAATCTAGAGATACTCGGGAGAGATTCAGTGCCTAAGGGATGGAGCCACCAAGGCCAGTGAGGAAGGACTTCTGGGGAGCCGAGATTGATTTGGGCCTGACAGAGAGGGGGCACATGGTGGGCAAAGCAGCGGAGAATCTTCCTGGATCAGCAGAAGCGAGGGGCCCGAGCCCACTGGGGGGGGGGCAGCTCAGAGCAGCCGTCCTCTCAGCTCTGACTCTGCACTCGGCCTAACCTGCACTCGGCCCCATCCCTCTCAGAGCCATAATTAGAAGTATTTTCACCTGGTACAAAAACAGTTGAGGAGCAGCCCTGAGAACAGCCTGACCACAGGGGGAGTCACTGGGGAGGAGGAAGTCCAACCTTTGTTCCTCGGGGCCTTGGGGAGGAAAGCTGGGACCGGAAGGAGGGGGACTATGGAGAGACCACCAGGGAGAAGGGAGGGAGTGGTGGGTTACTGTCCGCTGAGTTCTGGGCAGATGATCACTCTAGGGAGGAAGCACGCAGTCCCCTCCCAGAAGGGTAGCCTTCTCTGCCCCTCCCAGCATTATAAGTGCTTGTTCAGCTGGTCTAGAATCACAGATTTAGGGCTGGGGGGTCCAATCTCCTCATTTTACAGATGAAGAAACTGAGACCCAGGAAGGGAAAGTGACTTGACCACGATCATCCAGGTAGGAATTGGAGATAACAAAATGGAGGGACTATGTAGGTAGGGAAAGAGCAGAGTATCGGAGATTTAGACTTAGGAGGACCTTATGGTCCAATGGCCCTCTCTTTGCAGATGAGGAAATCGGGACCTTCATCATCAAAATGGAGGAACAAAGTCAACAAGACTCGGGTCCGGAGGAGATGCTACAAAAGCTGGGAGAGGGTTTCTCTTGAGGTGAAAACCAGGGTGCTTGTCTACAGGCTGGATTGCCCATTACTGAGGGGAGAAGTCTAGCCCCCCATCCCCACCCACGGTAGTGACTTATTTGCTGTGGCCCAGAATTGGGAGTCAGAGCTTTCCTTTGATTTCCAGCCCGAGTCTCTCGGCGTGTTTGACAAGGGGCCGCTCTCCATCTGTTCAGTCCTGTTCTTCTCAGGCAGCCCCGGATTAAATCATCCCCGGCCTGCTCTGCAGGACAAGTAATTCCAGTTTATTGAAGATTTCCCGGTGGGTCTTATTTCCTAAGCCTCTAATCATCTTTGCAGATCTGCCTTGGTCCATTGTTAAGTGCGGAGCCTCAGACTGACTGTGGGAATCTAGAGGGCGTCTGACCAGGCCCGAGAGAAGCTCGTGCTCCCTCCCTGCATGTCCCCTCTGTGCTCATCCACGGTAAACTGTGATCCCATCTGGGACAGACCCTTCCTCTGGAGTGGGTGACCTCGTCCCAAAAAGATCCCAATAATTGTTGTATAAATTCTAGCGGGGAAGTCGGCCCCAGAGCGGGGGAAAGCTCGAAAGAATGAAATTCAGATGGTCCCAGCAAGCAAATGGTTGTGAGAGTAACGTGAGTGTAATGGCCTGGATTCAAATCTAACCTGCTCGTGTGATCCTGGGCAAGTCTCTTCACTTCCCTCTGAGCCACTGATTTTTCTTCTTCAAAATAAGGGGGGTTGGGCCTGGTGACCGCTAGGGCTCCCCCCAAACTCTAAATCGTGGTGAACCTCAATTTCTTCATCTCTAAAATGGGATAAGAAGAATAATACCCTCTACCTCACTGAGGTTTTGAAAGTAAATATTAGTCCCCCGGTGCTTGGTTAAAAATGTGGTCATTGTTTCGAGCTAATCCTTTCTCATCCTATGGTATTAAATTTTATTTAGCAAATAGTTATTTGGTCCATGCTATAAATGCGAGGCCCCGAGTTAGCCCCAAAGATAGGAAATTTGTTGCAGATTGTGTTTGATGGGGAGGAAAGGACAGTACCAAGATAACTATGATTCATTGGGAGAGGAACCGGTACAAAGGAGGTGTTTGGGCAAAGTCCTGGGAAGAATCTTTGAGGGAGAGAGTTCTTTCTTTGGGGGGACTGGGGAAAGTTTCCTAAAGGAGAGGACACCGAGTGGGGTCTCGGCAGGATGTTAGTACCAGCAGATCAAATTACATCCCGCCAAGACCCCATTCGATGTCCTCTCCTTTAGGAGACTTTCCCCTTTCTCTATATTTAGAGTTCTGTGTTCAAGTTTGAACCACATTTTTGGAAAGACAGGAATTGAGTGGAGGGTATCTGAAGGAGGGCTTCGTGTCCATGTCCTATAAGGCCATTGGTCCCGGAAAGCAGAGCCAGGAATAATGGGCAAAAGCCACAGATTTAGACTCGGTCTAAGAAAGAGTGGTTTCTCTTCCCTGAAGATCCTCAAGCAAAGCTTGGATGCCCATTGGCTGGGTAGCCTGGACAAGGAATTCTTTTTCTAGCAATGTTGGTCCCGCTATTTTTGTTTTTCTATCGCTCATATTCCCCAAGGCCTCATTCCTGTCATTCCTATCCCTGAAAGAGTTAACTTAAAAGAAAAAGGTTAATAAAATCTATCCATCCATCCATCCTTCTGTCTGTCTGTCTGTCCGTCCGTCCTTCTGTCTGTCTGTCTGTCCGTCCGTCCTTCTGTCTGTCCATCCGTCCTTCTGTCTGTCTGTCTGTCCGTCCGTCCTTCTGTCTGTCTGTCTGTCCATCCGTCCTTCTGTCTGTCTGTCTGTCCGTCCGTCCTTCTGTCTGTCTGTCTGTCCGTCCGTCCTTCTGTCTGTCCATCCGTCCTTCTGTCTGTCTGTCTGTCCGTCCGTCCTTCTGTCTGTCTGTCCATCAGATCCTTCTGTCGTCTGTCTGTCACAAGTCCGTCCTTCTGTCTGTCCTGTCCAGTCGTCCTTCTGTCTGTCCATCCGAATCCCTTCATCTGTCATGCATCAAGTCGTCCTTCTGTACTGTCTGTCCGATCAGATCCGTCCTTCTTCTATCCATCCAGTCCTTCTGTCTGTCTGTCTGTCAAATCAGGTCCTTCTGTCTGTCTGTCTGTCCATCGTCCTTCCTGTCTGTCTGTCTGTCCAGTCAGTCCTTCTGTCTGCTCTGTCTGTCCAGTCCGTCCTTCTGTCTGTCCATCCAATCCTTCTGTCTGTCTGTCTGTCCATCCAGTCCTCTTCTGTCTGTTCTGTCCAGTCAGTCCTTCTGTCTGTCTGTCTGTCCGTCAATCACTTCTGTCTGTCTCTGTCCATCTCGTCTCTTATCTGTCCATCAGTCCTTCTGTCTGTCTGTCTGTCAAGTCCGTCCTTCTGTCTTCGTCTGTCGTCATCCTTCTGTCTGTCTGTCCATCCGTCCTTCTGTCTGTCTGTCTGTCCATCCGTCCGTCTGTCTGTCCATCCATCCATCTATTTTTCTATATTTAAAAAGTCATGTTCTGCACACACAGTTTTCCATCTTTTAGAAGAGATTCTTGTTCACGGACAAGTATTAATATCTGTGATCTCTGTTCTCTCTCTCTCTCCTCCTCGTTGCCAAAGCTCTCCATAGCTCTGCCCATCTCCTCTTATCTCCAGCTTCGGGGGATGGGGAGGTGATGGCCCTTCTCCTCACCTTACCCTTTATGTGGGATCTCGAGCTCATTCCTTTCTTTCTTTTCTGAGAGTTGCCTCATGTGTAAGCCTCTCATTTCCACCCCTTCCCAACTCCCTTTCAGCACTCTTCCTCTCGCCCAGGGATGGGCTGCAGCCAACAAACTAGGAAGACCTGGCATTCAAATCCCACCTCAGAAGCTTCTTGTGTGATCTTGTGGAAGAACTTCTCTCTGACTCAGTTTCCTTATTTGTAAAATGAAGATCATAATAGCACCTACTCCCAGGATCAGATGAGAAAGCACATACAGCAAGCAGCACTTTGTAAACTTTAAAGCACCAGAAAATACTATCATCATCATCATCATCATCATCATCATCATCATCATCATCACCATCATCATCCTCATCATCATACTGAGATACTCTCTGTCCTTAAAACCAAAGACAGACCTTTGCTTGATTTCGCCATCCCCTGAGCTCTCCTTTTTCTCTCTCCCCCTTCACTGTCAGACTCCTTAAAAGTGTAGCGCTATACCAATCAGACTCCCAAAAAACTATTTTAATGACCTAGAAAAAATAACAACAAAGTTCATATGGAAAAACAAAAGGTCAAGAATTTCAAGGGAATTAATAAAAAAAAAATCAAATGATGGTGGCTTATCTGTACCAGATCTAAAACTATACTATAGAGCAGCAGTTACCAAAACTATTTGGTATTGGCTAAGGAATAGATTAGTTGATCAGTGGAATAGATTAGGTTCAAGGGATAAAACAGTCAACAAATATAGCAACCTAGTCTTTGACAAACCCAAGGATCCCAGCTTTTGGGATAAGAACTTACTGTTTGATAAAAATTGCTGGGAAAATTGGAAACTAATATGGCAGAAACTAGGCATTGATCCATACTTAACGCATGTACACCAAGATAAGGTCAAAATGGGTTCATGACCTAGGCATAAAGAATGAAATTATTAATAAATTAGAGGAACATAGGATAGTTTACCTCTCAGACCTGTGGAAGGGAAGGTTTTTATGACCAAAGCAGAACTAGAGATCATTACTGATCACAAAATAGAAAATTCGATTATACCAAACTGAAAAGTTTTTGTACAAACAAAACTAATGCAGACAAGATTAGAAGGGAAGCAATAAAATGGAAAATATTTTTACAGTCAAAGGTTCTGATAAAGGCCTCATTTCCAAAATATATGAGAGATTAACTCTAATTTATAAAAATCAAGCCATTCTCCAATTGAAAATGGTCAAAGGATATGAACAGACAATTCTCAGATGAAGAAATTGAAACTATTTCTAGTCATATGAAAAGATGCTCCAAAGTCATTATTAATCAGAGAATGCAAATTAAGACAACTCTAAGATACCACTACACACCTGTCAGATTGGCTAAGATGACAGGAAAAATAATGATGATTGTTGGAGGGATGTGGGAAAACTGGGACACTGATTCATTGTTGGTGGAGTTGTGAACAGAATCCAACCATTTTGGAGAGTAGTTTGGAACTATGCTCCAAAAGTTATCAAACTGTGTATACCCTTTGATCCAGCAGTGTTGCTACTGGGCTTATATCCCAAAGAGATTATAAAGAAGGAAAGGGACCTGTATGTGCACAAATGTTTGTGGCAGCCCTTTTTGTAATGGCTAGAAACTGGAAACTGAATGGATGTCCATCAGTTGGAGAATGGCTGAATAAATTGTGGTATATGAAAATTATGGAATATTACTGTTCTGTAGAAATGACCAACAGGATGATTTCAGAAGGCCTGGAGAGACTTACACGAACTGATGCTAAGTGAAATGAGCAGGACCAGGAGATCATTATATACTTCAACAACAATACTAGATGATGACCAGTCCTGATGGATCAGGCCATCCTCAGCAACTGGATCAACCAAATCATTTCTAATGGAGCAGTAATGAACTGAACCAGCTACACCCAGAAAAAGAACTCTGGGAGATGACTAAAAACCATTACATTGAATTCCCAGTCCCTATATTTATGCACACCTGCATCTTTGATTTCCTTCACAAGCTAATTGTACAATAATTCAGAGTCTGATTCTTTTTGTACAGCAAAATAATGTTTAGTCATGTATACTTATTGTGTATCTAAGTTATATTTTAATATATTTAACATCTACTGGTCATCCTGCCATTTAGGGAGGGTGGAGGTAGAGGTGAAAAATTGGAACAAGAGGTTTGGCAATTGTTAATGCTGTAAAGTTACCATGTATATATCCTTAAATTAAAGGCTATTAAATAAAAAAAAAAAAAAAAAAAAGTGTAGATGCATGTGTAGACTTCAGGGTCTTATCTATTCATTTTTAGCCCTCCACAAGCAGCTTCTGATCCCCTCCAAGTTGTCTCCCCCAAAAGCCTCCATAACGATCCCTCAATGGCCAAAGCCAATGCTCAGGTCTCACCATCCACCATCTTGTAGCTTCTGACGCTCCTGCCAGCCCCATCTCCAGGATGGCCCAAGGGAAGGAGCAATGTCTCTGGGGTTGAGGATTTGGGTTCCCAGCCAGCCTTGGAGGTCTGATGTCCGTGGGGCCCCAGGCCAACCATTCAGCCTCAGTTTCCACACCTGTACTTTCAGGCAGTCTTTGGCCCCTTCTGGCTCTAGAGCTGTGAGCCTTCATTGGCCCATTTTTCTCAACCTAGGACTGTATCACCAACTGCCTGCTGAAGTCCTAGCAGTTAGGTAGTACGAGGGATGGGCCCTGTTCATGCAATGAGGAAGCCAGAGGTTCCAATCCTTCATTAGACATTTCTTTGTCTTTTTCCTCCAAAAAACAAGGTGACCTCCGGAGCAGGCGGCGCAATGGATAGCGCATCAGCCTCAGAGTCAGCGGGACCTGAGTTCAAATACTTGACCCTTACTACCTATGTGACCCTGGACAAGTCATTCAATTCTGGTCACCTCGGCAAAACAAATTATAAACCCCCAGACTCCGAGGCCTCTTTTGGTCCTAAACTGATGATTCTTTGAGGTCTTCCTGATTACTTTAATAAAAAAGAAGTCAACTCCCCAACTCTAGGAAGGAATAATTAACCAATTATGTTAATAGCGGCAGCCAGAAAAGTTAAAGCAATTTTTAATGAGACCCAATGTCCAAAGAAGGGAGGTTGACCTAGTATTTGGAGCTTGGGGCTGGGTTCCTAACTGTGTGATCCTGGGCAAGTCACTTCACCCTGTTTGCCTCCATTTAATGGGGACAATGGCAGCACCTCCCTCCAGGCTTGTTGTAAGGATCAAATGAGAAATAATTATGTGTGGTCGGGTTGTCAAGGTCAGGATCATTATTATTGTTTGCCCGCAGCGATGACGACTTGGTTGGGACATCAAATATTTGAAGGGTAGTCATCTGAGAGGAGAATTGTTCTTCTTGGCTCCCAAGGGAAGAATTGGGAGCAAAAGGGGAAGTTGCCCAAAGGCGCGATTGGGGTTGGACAAAAACCACCTCCCTGAGGTTGGCGTTCTCCCAGCAAGCAACGGGCTCTCTCGGGAAAGGGAGTTTCCTGCCCTGGAGGTCTTCAAACACAGGCTGGCTGAGGGCTCGTCAAGCAGGGAGTAGAGAAACAATCACTGCCCCCCACTTTAGTCCTGATACCTCCACTAGGTGCAAACATATCAATCAACTAAGTCCAGGTCTTAGAATTAAGTGCAAAAAGCCACTCGATGAAGTGAAATCAAGGTTTGTTCCGACCGTGAGATTTCATTGTACTTCCTGGGTCCTGACTAGAAAAGGAGGTTCTGGGGTGGGTGAGAGAGAGGGTGGGATCCTGCTCAGGTATGGCTTGGACAAGGGAAGCAGGTGGCCGCAGAATGGAGAGAACTCCAGGCCTGGAGTCAGGAGTTCAAGCATGGCCTCAGATACTAGCTGTGTGACCCTGAGCCTGTCACTTAACCCTGTTTGCCTCAGTTTCCCCAACTGTCCAATGAGCTGGAGAAGGAAGTGGCCAACCACTTCAGTCATTGGAGTCACAAAGGATCACACAAGACTGACATGATTGACCAATAACAAGTAGTTTGGAAAATAGTTGGCTTTTAATAAGTGCTTGTTGATTGACTGACTAAGCATCCTTTGGTGTCCCTTCGGGCTGATGTTCTACAGTCTGGGACTAGTCAGGACTGCAACCTGGCTTCCCTTCTCCATGCTGACCCCTGGATCCACAGTTCCCCACCCCCTTCTCCTTAGCTTGGGCAGGCGCCCGCTTTGGAATAAGTAGATCCTGAGGTTACATTTTGGACGCCCTTTCTGGAGGATTATCCAGTAAATGGAAGCTCTAAATTCTTCCCACCCATTATCAAGGTCTTTGTGGACATGAAACAAGGGTTTGTGTCTCCTTCTCTCCCAGGGATCTCAGTTATCTGGAGAAAATGGAAGATTTCGGTAGGAAGGACAACTGAAAAGGTTTTACTAAGGAAGGCATTTGGATAAGGAGGCAGTGTGGCCTTGCCATCTCAGTGTGACCTTGGGTAGCTAATTTTACTTCTCCCAGCCTCAGTTTCCCTAACTGTAGAATGAAGGGGTCTGCGATCTCTTCCAGCTCTAGACCTTTGATCCTATTATTTAGCCCAGGACTACTCATACTTTAGACTGACCACATATAAAATCCTCCAAAATGCCCTTTCACAGTGACAAGCGCACTTCATTCCACTGGAGGCAGGCAAACATTTTTGTGGGTTGGCTAATAAAGAGTTAAACGGCTGACAGCTTCTCCCTTTTTTTAGGTTTTGCTCGGGGACTTTGTATCTGATACCTAAGGTTTATATTATGCATTAAAAATGCAATAAAAAAAGAGAAAGAAAATGCCTCAATCAACTGTTGGGGACTTTCCCAAACCTCAAGTATTTTTTCTAAAGTTCACTCAAAATATTCAAGGGAAACAGTTTGGCTTTTACTTCCCTTCAGACAGTTGGTCCGACCAGCATTCGGCGAGGAGTGGTGCCATCTTCCTCCTCCTGGTCACCCTGACTCGCTTAGCGTGACCTGGGACGGCATTCACTTTTCCGGCTGCCGTGTCATGTCACGGTTGGAAAGTTCCAAGTGTGGAGGGGCAAAGAGGGCCGAATTTGGTCAGAGGCCCTGGGTTCCAATCCCACTGCGGCTACCCGTTGCCTGGGGGACCCTCTACCTGTATTTCCCCCTTCCTGGGACTCAGTTTCCTCATCTGGAAGATGAGGGTGTTGACTTCTGAGGTTCCATCCTGTTCAAAGTCTCTGATTCAAAAACCTCCAGCTTTGTCAGAGGGTTGAGCTGAGATTTGGGACAATGAATCATCCTTATTTGCAGTCCCACTTACAGAGAGAATATCGAGAAACACTTCAAATGAGTTTTTCCATATATATGTCTGTATCCATATGTGCATGTATGCATTTATCAACTTTAAATTGATTCTGCATATATTTATACAAGGATCTGTCATCTCCTCCATTGGAAGATAGATTTTTTTGAGTAGCGATGGCTTCGTTCTTTGTTATGTGTGCTCCCACTGCACGGTATACAGTAGGTGTCTAATAAATATTTGCTGATTAACTGAAAGATAAATGGCAGTTTTGTACCCTCTAAAATCCCAAGAGGCCAAAGGTTTTTCATAGAAAACTGGGTGAAAAGCATTATCTCTCTCCAGCCCTGAACAGTCAGATTTCCCAGAAAGGACAAACCCTCCCAAATGATCCTAACTGACTTAGCCATACTCAGGGGTATCTGAGGAGCCTCCCCCAAGTGCAGCAGGTCAGCCCAGCTTGGAAGCTGCTCCTCCAGACCCCAGCTATCATGTTGTCTTCCCATCCCGTGTGACCTTTCCCAGGTTCACAGACGGTATAAGAGTGTAACCATGGCAACAACAACATCTCCAATGCTAAATAAGGAATCTCGCAGTAAAATAGCAAGTCGGCTGCCTCTTGGATGGGCCTGGGAGTTCTATGGGATGTTACTGAAGAGCGAGGTCTTGGAGAACAGTGTCATTCTCTAATGTTCCTCTGAGGCTGACTCTGTGTGACCCTGAACAAGTAAGTCTCCTTCTCCGAGCCTCAGTTTCCTTCTCTGTAAAGGAAAGGGGTGGACAAGATGGACACTGAGGTCTCCTCTAGATCCAGGCTCCTATTTTAAGATACAAAGCATCTGGAGGCTGGTAATAAGTAAGATGAAGGTTGTCATCCATAGGGTTCAGTGATCACTTGAAGGATGTGAATTTATGTAGCTTGGAAAAGCTACCTATTAAATATGTATTTTAAATATTAAATATTTATTATTATTAAATCTATTAAATTAAAATATTAAATATAAATAAATGATTAAATATTAAAGGGGCTGCGATAGAGAAGTCTGGGTGGTCAGTCTGCCTGGGGCAAAACAAGGACCAATGGATATAAGTTATCGGGGCAGGTCTGAATTCAATTTAAGTAACAACTCCTTGATTCCTTGGAATTTTCCCTAAATCTTTCCTTGGGAGGAAATGAGCTCCCCATCCCTGGAAGAGTCCAAGCAGAGACTAAATGGCGACTGGCTGGAGAATGGGTCAGAGGACATTCGTCCATCCTTCCAGGAGATGACAATTATTCTAGCTTCAGGAGAATTTGTCATCCTGACAGCACAAGTGAAAGTCTCTCTGATTCCTTCTGAGTTTTGTGGGTGGAGGTCCTAGATCAGAGGCTAGTCTGGCTTGTGGGAGGATAATCTTGTTAGAACTTAAGACTTTTTGAGGAGACCTTGTGATGTCGTGGGAAGATTTTTGTCTCAGAAGCCATCTGGGGTCCTATCCTATCTCTGACACACATGACCTCTGACTTGGAATAAACCATTCAACCTTTCGCAACTTAAGTTTCTTTGTAGAATGAGAGGATTTTACTGGATGGCCTCTGAGCTCTCTTCCAGCGTTAGATCCAAGTAACGATGACATATCTGATTGGTTGTTCCTTATTCTCAAATGGCATCACTATGTTAGACCCAAACATTGACTGTCTTTAGCTTCCTGGGAAGATACGGCAAGAAATCATCGATGACTTCATAGCTCTGCTCAAGAGCCACTCTCCACGTGAGGTCCCTTTTGTAGAAAGCCTTTCCTGATCTCTTTCTCCACATGCTTGTGTCTTACCTGCACATCATGCTATATGTATTTTCTATTTATTTTAATTTACACGCACATGCACACACACACACACACACTTTTCCTCTTTAGTCACTGCTAACACAAGAAATTTCTTGATCCCATTTCCAAGTTTATAATCTGCAGATTTATATATCAGATGCTTTCCTTTCTTACCCTTAGAAGCTCCATTGCTTGACCATTCAATGCCCTTCTTGGTCTGTAATCAGAATATATATCCCCTAACAGATTGAACAATATGAGTTTGTGTTTGGGTCCCTGGCTGCTTTTCCCTCTTTTTGTATTTCCCTTTTGAACATCATTTCTTTCTTTCTTTCTTTTTTCCTTTTTTTCTTTCTTTCTTTCTTTCTTTCTTTCTTTCTTTCTTTCTTTCTTTCTTTCTTTCTTTCTTTCTTTCTTTCTTTCTTTCTTTCTTTCTTCTTTTTTTTTCCGAGGCAATTGGGGGTAAGTGACTTGCCCAGGGTCCCACAGCTAGGAATTGTTAAGTGTCTGAGGTAAAATTTGAACTCAGGTCCTCCTGACTTCAGGGCTGGTGCTCCACCCACTGCTCCACCAGCTGCACCTAAACATCATTTCTTACACAGACAAATCCAGACTTCGAGTCTGTTTGCTGGAGAGATCTAGAGGTCCCAGGTGCATTTACTGGCGCTGGCTACAGACAAAGAGAAGCTTCCTTCTTAGAGAAGGTGACAAGGAGGGGGAAGATGACCAAGAGCTGTCCGGACAGCACAGAGGCGAGAGGTGAAATGTCCTTAAGACAATTTGGTCGCTTCATAAACTGCTTTATGTTGTGGAAGGATTAAGTGTAAGCGTCTCAGGGGGATTTAAATGCGGTTTAAGTGTTTCTGTAAATGCCTGTTAAGAGTTTTTTCCTCTAACTTTTGTGTATAGGAAGCAAACACCTGCCCCATAGCTGATTCATATTGTACATTTATACCTAGTTATTCTCCCATTTTGAGAAGACCTACACACGAGCCAACACCTGAGCTCTAAATGATTTGTCTGCAGGGAGGGGAGGGGAAAGGTTATGAGTCAGAGAGTGGATGCAAAGGGAGCCTCTCATTAGAGTTCAGGCTCCCTATGGGTGAATAGACAACTTGCATAAGTCTAGAGCTGATGAACCCCTTTGGAAGAGGGAGTGGGTACAGTGTTTCACAGTCCAATGGGTTCTGGTTCTCTCTCTCTCTCTCTCTCTCTCTCTCTCTCTCTCTCTCTCTCTCTCCTTTCTTCTCTCTCTTCTTCTTCTTCTTCTTCTTTTCTTCTTCTTCTTCTTCTTCTTCTTCTTCTTCTTCTTCTTCTTCTTCTTCTTCTTCTTCTTCTTCTTCTTCTTCTTCTTCTTCTTCTTCTTCTTCTCCTCCTCCTCCTCCTCCTCCTCCTCCTCCTCTCTCTCTCTTTCTATCTGTCTCTGACTCTTTCCATTTATCAAACCCTTACTATGTATGAGACACTAGTGATCACGTACAAGAGCGAGACACTTTCTGCCCTTAAGGGGTTACTTCTTTTTTAGACTTTACTAGCTAATCCTCTAATCTTTGCCTGGAAGAATTTCTTGGATCAAAAGCTGTTAAAAAAATGATTTTTTCCCTAGTCATTGTTCACACAAGAAATTTATAGTCTAAATGGCTTCGTTTCAGACTCTTTCCTTTCTTCCCCTTACAGGCTGTTACTGGCAAGTGCAGAGACTCAAATCCTCAATATGTCAATATGTCCCTTGCTCAACCACAACCCCCCATATATTTCTGGCTACAAACAGTCAAAATTCTGAAGACAAATTCAAAAAATTAACACTAACTCAGCTTGGACAGGACAAGAGAACTAAGAGAGCTGGGCCAACTAGTGAGCCAGCAAACCCCACAGAATCCGTGCTCATCATCGAAGCCTAAACTGAATTTTCATTGGTCATTGCCAGGGTCAGGAGACTGTAGGAACCTAAAATTGGATTTTGGGGATGGGGGGAGGAGGATTTCACCAGTGTGGGGAACCCCCGCCATGGAAACTTCCTTCCTTGATGCAGATCAGCCAGTCATTCACAATGTTGGATCTGATTTAGAGCTGGGAGGGAACTCAGAGGTCAACCACTCCAGCTTCCTCTTTTCCAGATGAGGACCCAGACGGCCAAGATCACGGTGAGGAAGCGACCAGAGGTGGGATCTGTGATTTGGCCAGGTTATGTTAAAGGTGGGAATATGAGCTTGGATTAGCCTTGTCCAGTTACCTTTGTGAACTCAGATCATCCAAGTTTAACTGGGGCTCTTGTGGCTTTGGGGGAGCCCCCTGAATCAGGGCATGGGAGAGAGAGAAGAGACACTTAGAAACACTGAGCGGAAGGCTCCCCAGAGAGGGATGGGGGGCAAAGAACCAAGGGGGTGGCAATGGGTAACAGGTACAGCTGGACTCAAGTCAAGGGAGGAGGGCTTCTGTGATGGGCCAGTTGGATGGGCCAGATGGTACATTTTTGCTCCAGGGTCCCACGTTTCTTGGGAGTGCCAAGGACAGATCAGAAGTACACTGGGACCATCCATCTCCTCAACTTTGCTCACAGGGTGAGTGACCCACTTTCTCTCTACAGCTCTCCCCTGCTCTACAGAAGAGGAGGAAGTCAATGGCTCCTCTTCCTCTCTCCATCATCCAGAAATTCTACTTTGGTGGGGAGGGCATGAGATTAGGAGAAAACACAATGGAGGGGACCTGAGGGGAGCCCAAGAGAAGGCCGCATCCCGAGAAGCTTCAAGATATCTCTCGAAGGGGGTGTATTGGAGAAGAGCTCACTAACTCTAGAGAAAGAAAGGCTACTTCACAACAGACTAACTTCCAGGCAAGGAAACAGACAAGGGCAGCCCCCTTTCCCTAGCCTCACGCCCTACTCTTTCACTAAGCACATGGCCCTTTGGGCAAAAAATCCTACCCAGCCGGGACAAGATCCATTCCTGACAATTTTCCTTTTTTCTTCTTAGAAATGGAAATCTGCCTCAATGCACCATTGCCCCAAAATGAATGACCTTATCCTGACGCAGCCATGTTTGAAGACACACAAAATGTATACATGAAATCACAAATGTGCACATTTACAACCATATAAATAGATTTGTGTTTCTAGTGCCCAGCACATAGTAGGAACTTAGTGTAAGGGCAGGAGTGGATTGAGAATATTTGCAAGATGGCGGACGGAAACGCAATACGTCAAGATGGGGATGAAGGGGAGGGAGGAGGGTGGAAAAGAAGGAAACTTCACGGACTTTACCTGCTGGTGAATTTTTCTGGGTATTTCTCTCGCATGAGGTGGAATCTGTGGGCAATGGAGGCGTCCTGCAAGGAAAAAGAAGCAGAGGCAGGTACCCGGTCAGTGTGCGGTGTCTGGGAGCTGCCAAGTAACCAACAGGACTGTGGACAGTGAAGGGGAGACGGCTGTGGCTCTGAGTGTGCTGCTCCACGAGCCGAGACTCTTGGGCGCCCAAAGGCTCTTGCCCTGTGTGTATCTGGCTGTGTCCACAGCAATAGAGGAAGGGGGGCCTTCTTCACTGACATTATTGAAGCCATTTGCATTGTCTTTGGCTATTGGCTATATTCTTTATCATTCTACTTTATCTGTAATTTATCTTTCTAGTTTTATTGATTTAAATCAACATGAAGCTCAGTCTATATTCCCTGAGCACACGGGGGACTGCAAATGTATTTTATTTTAAAGAAACGCATTTCTTCAAACTTAGCCATCAAGTGAATTGTTAATTGACATGTTAATTAGCACGCATTTTCTCCTTTTTCCTTTATATAATCAGCAATATGTTTCTCTTTTAAAAATACTGACCCCATAGGTCCAATTAGAACCCATTAAAGAATATGCTTAAAAATTATAAACTAAAATCCAGCTCATTTTGAAAAGAACAAAAATAAGTGTGTGATTATATATGAATAATAACTGAAACAAGACAGTAGTGGTATAGTGGGATAGGATGCTATACTTAATTTGGGAGATCTGGGTTCAAATCTGTTTTTTTACATTTAACAACTGTGTGACTAAATGAATCACTTAATTTCTTCTCTTAATCTCAGGTAATTCTCTAAGACAAGTCACAGAAGGGTTAATATCAGTATCTGTGAAAAGAATCCCCTCCTTCATCCTTCACATCTGAGGTAATATGCAAAAGAAATAAAAAAAAAATAAGGGCAAAGTATTATTATTTGGGATGAGTTAAAGTTGTTTTTGTTTTTGTTTTTGTTTCTAGTAGTTATAATGACTATTTGGCAAAATAGTTTAATGTTTGGTTGAAAGAAAAACAATTTTAATTTCAATTAAAGTGGTTGATGAGTTTTACTCACCCTCCCCACCTCTTCTCTGCATGACTTAGACTAAGTTTCCTAACATTTTGTGGAAGCTGCTGGGATTTAGAAAGAAATGGCCCAATATAGGATGAAGGGAGGAAGAGTCAGAAGCAGTGGAGCTAATTTTAAATGAGGTTAAAAAAGAAAAAAGAATCATGTAGTTTGTGAATCTGTGAAGTAGGGAAGCACATTTATTTGCTGGGGGACATGACTGGATTGCCCTGAAAGTTCTGTCATATCTCTTCTCTGATTTATGAATTCTATAAAAGCAAATTTGCTTTTCCTTCTCTTCTCTCCCCTCCCTTTCCCTCCCTCTCTCCCTCCCTCCCTCCTTTTCCTCCTTCTCTTTTTCCTTCCTTCACCTTCCTTCCTTCCCTCCTTTTTTTCTTCCTTCCCTCCTTTCTTTTTTTTCCTTCCCTCCTTTCTTTTTTCTTCCTTCCCTTCCTTCCTTCCTTCCCTTCTCTTTCTTTCTTTCTTTCTTTCTTTCTTTCTTTCTTTCTTTCTTTCTTTCTTTCTTTCTTTCTTTCTTTCTTCCTTCCTTCCTTTCTCTTTCTTTCTTCCTTCCTTCCTTCCTTTCTCTTTCTCTCTCTTTCTTTCTTCCTTCCTTCCTTTCTCTTTCTTTCTTTCTTCCTTCCTTTCTCTTTCTCTCTCTCTTCCTTCTTTCCTTCCTTTCTCTTTCTTTCTTTCTTCCTTCCTTTCTCTTTCTCTTTCTTTCTCTCTCCCTCTCTTTCTCTTTCTTTCTTTCTTTCTCTCTCCCTCTCTTCTTTTCTTTCTTTCTTTCTTTCTTTCTTTCTTTCTTTCTTTCTTTCTTTCTTTCTTTCTTTCTTTCTTTTTCTTTCTTTCCATTACAAAAACATTGCATTCTACCTCCCCTCCACCCCATGGTACCCTCTAGCTCTCTGAAGGGATAAGTAGCAGTGACTAATATGAGTATATTACTCTCCTGATTAAGCCCAGAACCCACTATATGAGAATGTCTGGTTGAATAAAGGTATATTTATTGTTTTCTCCCCGACAGAACGTAAGCTTCCTGAGGACAAGAGAAGTTTTTAGTTTGTCTTTGTATACCCAGCACTCATTCCAGTACCTAACATTTGTCTAAAAACCCTTCTGGATGATCAACTGATCTCATCTGAGGTTCCTCTTTCTTCAAGGTTTAGCCTTGCTGGGATGCCCCCCACCATGTTTTTGCAGAGCACGTTCTCATTGCCCTCCACACTGTGATTTCATAAATGGAGGGAACTCCTGGATGAGAACAGTCCTTTACTAATGCACATCAATACTTCTCACACCTGTGGTCTTAGGGAGTGGCTGGAGCATTACATGATCTGCCCGGGGCCACATAATTAGTTGAGATAGTAGAGCAAAATGGTAAGAGTAGCCATGTGGTACAATGGACAGCGCACTTGGCCTGGAGTCAGGAAGGCATCTTCCCGAGTTCAATCCAGCCTCAGACACCTTGTTATGTGACCCTGGACAAATCACATCACCCTGTTTGCTTCAGTTCCCTCATCTGTAAAATGAGTTGGAGAAGGGAATGACCAGCCATTCCAGTATCTTTGCCGTGAAAAGACCCATGTCTTGTCATGGAGAGTTGCCCATAACTGAAAACAAGTGAGCAATAACTGCTGGAGACAGAATTAGAATCTGTTCTCCCCGGCTCTGAGTTCAAATCTTGGCATTAGACTTATAGGCTGGCTCCCCAGAAGGCTCTTCACACTTTAGGAGAGTTTCAGTTAACCCTGAAGATGTCACGTGCTGCTGTCGTGCTCTAAATAGAATTCAAGAGACATAGTATGGAGCGTCCTCTGAAAGCATTTCTTTCTTCTTCTATAGGAAAGAAAGAAAAACAGAACTTTGTCTGGACTAACGTGGTCTTTCCCTAGGTCAGAGATAAATTAAGGATGTGCAAATGTGAGCTGCCAGGCTCACGAAAGACACTGGGAAAGGCTAACGTGAGCTGGCCTCCATCTGTTCTTAGAGGGTCCCCATTTTCTTCCTTGTGTCCAGCTTTGCCCTTTGGGATAAACAAGCAGGCCCAGTGCCTCTTCGGGTGACTGCCCTTTAAGACCTTGACCCTTGCAGATGGCATTTCTTAAGCATTTATCTGTGCTAGGCCCTGGACGTGCAGATAAAAAGCCAAAAACGACATGGCTGGTGCCTTCAGGGAGCTTGCAGAGTTCCCATGTGCCCCCCAGTCCTTGGTATCCTTGGTTCCTTCACCAGATCATCCAATGATACGGTCTCTAGTATCCTCATCATCCCAGCAGTCCTACTTTGGGGTGATGGGAGGGCTTCTAACTCCTTAAAACATGGAATCCAGACCTGAACCTAATACCCCCAGATGTAACCTGGGCGGGGCAGAGTCCAAAGGAACCCTTCTTACTGTAGCCCAAGTCACTATACCTCCCTCGGGGCCACCTGTCACTGGTCACATTAGTGCCTCCCTTTTGGCTGTCCTACTAGCTAAGGTTGAACTTGTGGTTCACTAAAACCCCTAGATCTTCCCCCTTCTACAAGAACTATCATCTAGCCACAATACTCCTCCTCCTCCAAATCTGGTAGTCTGAGATTTTTTTGAACCAGAGTATAGAGGCTTATATTTATCTTCTTTAAATTTATCTTACTCAATTTTCATCCCATCATAGTAACTGTCAAGATGTTTTTGATTCTAATTCTATCACCCAACATGTTCGCTTCCCTCCTCGGTTTTGGGATATCTACAGATTTGATAAGTATGTCGTGTAATCCAATTAAACGAGCATTTATTAGGGCCCTGTTTCATCCGAGGCACGGTGCCGGGTGCTGGGACTACACAGTTGGAAAACAAGACTATTTTCTGTATAAAGCTTTTGCTCTCCGCAGGGTTGGAGTCTCTCCTCATCTTGCATTTGCTGTATATCTATTTGTATTTGCTTATATTGGTCTACATTTTCCCCCTTCATACCATATTAACTCCTTAATTTGTTAATTAATTTACTTTGGTCTCTATGTCTGTAGGGCTCGACACATAGTATGTCCTGATTGATTATTCTTGTCCTCGAGGAGCTTACATTTTACTGGGGAGGAATACAACCTATAAAAATCTAAATGTGTGTGTGATTTAAAGAGAGAAATGCCTTGTTTGGACGGGCTTTAAGTATACATTTCCCTTTACTCAGTGAAATACTTTTGCAATCAACAACCAGCACACAGTGGGATCTTATATTCTCTATACTTTTCAGTTGGTCATATGAGTAGGAAGATAGGAATCTTGACAGAAAATAATATTCAAAAGCTTGAGCGGTCTCATCTTATATTTTCATCAAGGAGACCCCCAGTGGAGTCATAGACCATCTCTATCAGGATTTCACAGAGAAGAGGAAGTAGGTATATGAACTAATAGCAAGTATCTTCTTGGTCACTTTTTTCTCAATAATTGTATTATCTCTTTGATGTTCTCTATTTTTCAGAAGTCATTCCCTAGAGATATCTTGAAAATTGATTCCTTTAGCGGGGCAGCTAGGTGGCGCAGTGAATAGAGCACCTGCCCTGGATTCAGGAGAACCTGAGTTCAAATCTACTCTGAGACACTTAACACTTCTTGGCTGTGTGACCCTGGGCAAGTCAACTAACCCCAATTGTCTAAGCAAAAAAAAGAAAAAGGAAAGAAAATTGATTCCTTTAAAATGTTGTTGCCACTTGGATAGACTTTTGGGAATGTCCTACTACTCTTTCAGGTTTCATTTCCCCAAATACCATTTCTTAATATACCCAGCACACTGATGTGGTCGACTCTGAGTGCAGTAGTTTCCCCAGTATCAAGGAATAGATTGGTATAGAAACACTGGCAGCTCTTTTGCATCTTAGGTATATTGTTGCCCTCGTTCCTGTTTTAATGACAAATTCCCTTGGAAAGATTGGTTAAGTAGTTTTCACGCCAAGTTCTCTTTAGACTGAATTTCTTTTCTGTTGCTTTTGCGAGGCAATAATGTTCCTTATCTTCTAATATCATCTTGCAAAATATTTACAAATTAGTTGGTATTTGCTTTTGGTCGACCCAACTCTTCACTTGGCAAAGAAGGGAAAGGTTTTCTGTTCAAGGTAATTTGGGGTAGGTGTTCTACCTCTCAGTTGTGGCGACTGTTTGGCGTTAGTCAAGCTTCAGCAGGCCAGAGTGCAGATGTGATTGATGGCTTTTCTTTTGTCACTTTTTCTGAATTGGCAGATTTTTAGAATAAGTCAGGTTGGAACCCATAGTAACTTCATCTCGACTCTATTTCTTTTTTCAAATGTGATTTTTATTTTGACCTATTTTCTAACTAGTCAATGACCTAACTACCCATGAATTGCCAATGTTGAAATGACTTCTAAATCAGCAACTAGTTGCTTATCAAGATATAACTTTCACCCAAGGAGATTTTGTTTTTAAATGGTCCATGCACATATGCTTACGACATCCAAGGCTTCAAACTTTCTCATTGATCAGAAGATCACAGATTTGGATCTGGAAGGAATCTAAGAGGTTTTTTAGTTTACCCTCTTCATTTGATAGATGAAGATGAAGAAACTGAGGTTCAGAGAGACAAAGTGAGCTGCTTGGGGCTAACAACTAGTAAGTATCAAAATGGAATTTGAACTCGTCTTGATTTCAGGTTGGGTGCTCTGTCCACTACACCAAACTGACTCTCTAATTTTATTTATTTATTTATATAAATATTATATATATATATATATATATATATATATATATATATATATATATATATATATATAAATACTGACTCTATTTACAAGTAGCTAGCTTATGAGCCCTTAGACTCATTTATTTAATTATCCAGAGCCATCTCTTCCAACATTTTTTTTCTTCAATATCCTTCCATGCCCATCTTTGTCAAGATGAATGTCTCTACTTCTTTATCTTTTACAAGAGAAACTGGAGCAGGAGTTTCAGTGGATGGATCAGAAAAGTCAAGAAGACCTGGGGGCGAACCTCACTCACCTCATACACTCAGATAGTGACCCAGGTTTTCACTTAAACCTTATAGGTCTCCAAGCTCTCAGCTCTAAAATGAGGGGTGAACTGCATGGTTTCCGAGCTCCCATTTAGCTGTCATAGATGTCCATGAACTTATGAAGTCACTTAACTTCCACAAATCTGGGTTTTTCTCATCTATTAAATGAGGGGTGGATTCAAGGTAGATTCAATGACTTTTAAGGTCCCTTTCTAAATCCCTAATTTTATGAATTGTTTTCACAGTTGCCGATGCAAGACAAGAAGGACAAAAGTCCCGTGAAATGATGTTTCTTGGTTACTTTTGAATACGAGACAAAATGAACTCCCATGGTCCCCCTGATGAGGGATGCCCCTCTGCGGCAGCTTTGCTGTATCTTGTTTTCATATGGAGCAAGAATGCCAATATGTTTATGAGTCATTTCCTCCTAATTTCCTCCAGTAGCGTCTGTGCTTATTGATCGATGGGTAAAAATGGCACATTTAGAATGTGAACAATTAAATTAATGCTTGCCTGTGTTCTGGAAGCTGGGTGATTCTTTGCACCTTCTATTTTATGGTCAGATTGCCACCATCACAAAAAGGGCTATTTTCTATTTTTATCTATGTCACGAGTTGTCACGGCCAAAACGTTCCTTACCTAGTGGCTAACCTTTCAGCTCCAGCCCTAAAGTTTTGTTATTTTCCCGATGGGACCCTTGATTGGAAATGGGGGTGGGAGATTTCCCTCCAGTCCTCGGTTTCCCCTATTAATAGCTTTCGGAATGCGCCTCCCCCATCCAGAGACTAGTTGTCCTTTCCTTACCTTAAGGGCTTGGGCCATGCGAGGTCCCTGGGGACTCCAGAGTTACAAATCGCCCAGGAATTAGGCTGTAATCAAAACTTCCTGTCACTGATACCCCTGATGCTTTGGCATTTCTGTAAACCTCAAATAAACGATTGGGAGGAAGATGCCAGGGGAAGTGGGGGGAGGTGGGTGTCTGAAACCCTCCACCGCTGATGGCATCAGTCAAAGGGACCATGAATGGAATGCCGGATCCCCATTAAGCCTGAAAGACTTATCTGTTTATTTGTGGAGAATGGCACTCAGGAAAAACAGCAGTGAGCAGTGAGGCTTGGGGACGGACGCTCTGCTCCCTAGCCCGATTCTGGGCCCCAATCCCTGGTGAGGAGGGGAAATCCAGGGTTTTTTGTCTTCATGGGACTGGGAAAGGGAGTATGGATTTTTTAGGGCAAACTCATCATTGTCCCTGGAAAACTAGCTGAGCCCACTGGCCCTACGGCTGGTCGGGGAACGGCAGCCTCTTTACAAATGACAGGCAGCAAACATTTGTCAATAATGCTTTGTACCGACTCCCACAGATACAGCGCAGTATTTACAAGGCTTCTTTGCCTAGGGTGTTTGATAATCAGTACAAACAGGGATGTAAATGGTAGGCTGGTTCCCCACATGTTGGCTTAGGAAAAAAAAAATCCATCTAATGCACATAGCCCTCCAAAGTTTAGGAAGTCAAATAAGGAGCAAGGCCATCTGCAAATGTCAGAGCAGGGCTCAGTCCGGGCTGGTTGGAGCTAACTGATTTTGTCAAGAGTGGCCCTTTTCAAATGGGAAAGAATGAGCATGCAAACACAGAAAAGATCTGCCATGTGATGGCCAAGGCAGATTAGCTCTGCAGAAGGATCTCTCGAGTCCCTTCCCCCATGAAAATCCCAATGGACTAAATAATTACTGACATTGCCTTTTAGCTCTGTGACCTCGTCCCTTCCCCCATGAGAATCCCAATGAACTAAATAATTACTGACATTCCCTTTTAACTCTGTGACCTTACGTGTGTGATCTCGGGTAATGTACTGCTTAATCTTTCTGGGCCTCAGTTTCCCCATATGTAAAGTAAGAGGATTCTATGGTCCCTCTAAGCTTTTGAGCCTAGGATTACCCCGCAGGATTTGGAGCTAAGGTAATAAGCATGGGGAAAAGAGCTGTTGAGTTTGGGGTCGGAGTATCTGAATTCCTACCCTTGTTCTCCTACGAGCTAGAGATCATGGCTAGACAAGTCATGGGGAAGTGTCACGGAGTTTGGGATCTCAGAGCAGAGGCCGAGTGACTTGCTCAGTCACATAGCTGGTGAGTATCTTTATGTGATTTGAATCTTTCTGACTCTGTATCCAGTCCCTGATCTCTCCTGACTTTACCTGATTCACATCTTTATTATAATGAAGAGGTTGGGAAAAACCAAAGCAAGAAGGATAAACTAAAGTCCTTTCCTATTCTCAATCTAGTTGTTATGACCTTATTATCACATATCATATATTATGGGCATCATATGTGATATATAATATCAGTTAACACATTAATCAGTGAATATGTTGCTATGACCTTGTGGTAAAATGTTAGGAGAAAGGAAGGATTAATTAAGAGTTTGATGTGGATCAAAAATGTTGAGAGAAATTCACTAGGTGGCGCTGCAATGGATAGAGCAATGGACCTGAAGGACCCGAGTTCAAATGTGACCTCAGACATTTATTGGCTGTTGAAGTCCCTTAAACCCAAATGCCTTCAAAGGCAAGACAATGAATAAAAAAAGTCAGGTGAGCACGGCAGGAGTCTTTCATTGTGTGTGGCCTATGGTTCAGTTAAACTGGCAGGGCACTCTCCAAATCCACTGGCTGGAACAAGTGGTCAACAGCGCTCTGACATTTTAGTTGAGTCTTTTCCCCAAGGGAGGACAAGGCTTTGTATTTCTTCAATAAATTAATTACACGCCAGAATTAACTAACCCTGACTTCTAATTAATCTATTAGTGGCTCTTAAGCATTTGGGTGATGAGTGTTCAGTTGCTAGACCAACCACTTAATGAATTAATTGATGCACCCATTTCATTTATCCAGTGCGTATTTATGGAATTCTGGTAGATGCACTGCCCTGAGTATAGGAGGAGATAAATGAGGATAGAATGACTCGGTTTCTCCCTTCCAGAAACTTGTCATGACTGAGAGGCAGGACGGTACCAGGGAGGAAGCTGGATTTGGACCAGAAGATCCAAATTTGAATTTCTCTTCTGTTACTACTGGGTGATCTCAGACAAGGTCCAGGTTTCTGTGATTGGCCCATGTGGCCTCAGAAGCAGAAGGCCAGGATGAAGCCCCCGTGCTCTGACGTCAAACCCCAGCCTCTTTCTGTGTCCCCGTGGGAAGGCTGGTGGAGTGCCCGTGGTGAGGAGCAGTGAGACAGGAGTGGTGGTGGGAGGAATAAAGAAGGCCCTTGGAAAGGGCTTGACGTCTGTGCTTGTTACATTCCCGGGGCTTAGCTGGCCACTTGGCAGACGTTTCATCCGTTCTTCTGGATTTGCTGATTGATTAATGAATTCTGACTTTGTTAATAGTGGAGAAACTCAGGAGAATTTTGAGCAAAGGAAGGTGACTGATTTTTTTTAAGGAACAGCACAGTGCTGGCAGATTGCAGAGGTACCTTTAATACTCTTCGTTTTAAAAATCAATTAATTTGACGAAAAATAAAGCACTCTGGGCTATACATTTACTCCAATTAGAAATGAAGAAGTAAGGAAGCATGTTTTAAGTAGAAGAATAGTGAGAAAAACCCGAGTTCAGATCCTTCCTCAGACATTTAACTGGGCAAGTCATCTAGCCAACCTATGTTAAATAACATCTATCTTTCAGGATTGTGGGAAGATCAAGTCAAATAATGACCATAATGTTTGCCACAGAGTAGGTATTTTATAAATGTCTGTTGATTGACTGACTGAGGGCAACAGCCTGATAAAGGAGTGGTTGTGGTACCTAGGTGAGAAGTCAGGAATTAATTTTGTGGGAATGTATTTGAAGAGGAAGGGGAAGAAGGACAAAACATTTTGGGGGAAAGGGTCCAGTCCTGTGATTTCCATTAGTTTGGAGAAATCCCTGGGAGAGGAAGCTCCACTTGCCAATGCAGATCAACAGTTGTTCTGCAGTATACAGTTTAGTCAATCACTTGTGTGGGGCTCGGAGAGGTGAAGTCATGAAGGGACATCATGAAGGAAGATTTAACAGGTTCATCAGATCATAGACTTGGGGCTAGCAGAGGCTCTTGGGCTTATCTAGCTGGACTCTTATTCTATAGACCAAGACATTTAAGGGAACAGAGGTTGCATGGCTTGGCTTGGCCAAAGTCCCACAGGAAATAAGGAGGGATTAGGATTTGAATCTGGGGCCTCTGACTTCAAATCCAGCATTTTTCCCAGTATGACATGTTGACTTGATAACTAAGTGGACACGAAGAATGAAGGGGATGAATGAATTAGGGGTGATTTCAAGGTTCAGGGGCTGAGATTGTGGCAACATTGATGGAAACGGGACAACGAAAGCTGGTTTGGGGGTTAAAGGAGGGGACCCATTTAGTTTGGGACTTGAGTTCTCTAATATTCATGAAAAAAAAACAATGAATATCTAAGAGAATGTAGGAGAGAGATGAGACTGGACTTTAGATGAGAGGTCAGCGACAGAGATGAAATCTCAAGATGGGATCCAGAGATCCAAGAAAAAGCATGGAAGAGGATGCTGAATTTCGAGCAACAGCCTCCATTAGATGACAGGAGGAGGAGAAGATGAGGACGAAAGATGCAGGGAGAAATATTCAGAGAGATAGGAATAGATCCAGGGGAGAAGATTGCCATGGAAACCAAGAGAGGAAGTGCTTTGAAGGGAAGAGTGCTTGGTTGATGGTGTCAGATGCCGCTCAATGAAGATTGGTGTGGAGACTGGACCAGTGGTTTATTAGCATAGAGAATTCTGGGAGAATGACTTCTACTGAGGCAGGTTGGTACCATCTTTGTAATATATGGTTGTTTTATTATTATTATTATTATTTTTGCTGAGGCAATTGGGGTTAAATGACTTGTCCAGGGTTACACAGCCAAGAAGTGTTGTGTCTGAGACCAGATTTGAACTCAAGTCCTCCTGCCCCAACTATCTGTCCCATAATATATGATCTTAAGAGTATTTCCTGCAGCACCAAGAGGCAAAAGAGTCACACAGGCCGTGTAACAGGGTTGGTTGATTGACTGTTGTTCTTTGTTCTTGAAAAGGACCAAAATGACATCACTCTTGGGGTCAAGGTATAGCATGTCTCATGCTGGCTGATTGGCTTAACCTGGGGGTAGACCCTGAACACAAGGCTGCAAAAGAGCAATGGGGAGGCAACATCCTGGCCCAGGAAGATCTTAGACTTCAAAGTTAGAAGACCCTCCCAAGTCGAGCCTCTGACACTTAGCAGTTGGACAACCGGGACTAAATCAGGCTTAGGCTATTCAGCTGGGAGGCAGTTTGTGAGCTGGGCGGCTGTGTTCTGGCTGCTCTTCAGAAAGTGGTCGTGCAAGACCTCGAAAGAAGCCCTGCGGCATGCATGGAGAATAAGAAATCTTTCAGTGGGGTCATGTTCAAGTAAAAATCCCTGCTTGTAGTTTAACAACTTAGAAAACCACAAATTAACATCATCGATGTCATATTGTAATTATATTTTTGTTAATCCAATTGTGTTTTAATCTGGTTCAGGCTCCAAGTTTTGCAGGCAGAGCCTTGAGTTTAATATCTCTCATTAAGAAGTAACAGAGACAAGAGGGTATTGAAGATATCGGGGTGACCTTGGAGTCATAAAGACCAGGGTTCAAGACCTGCCAATGACTAATTTCCTAGCCATATGTCACTCAATGTCTCCGTATCCAGGCAACTCTGACTCTAAATTAGAGAGAGGCCGTTGCATGGCATGGAATGACATCACGCCTGTACAGGTAGACATAATATACACACATACATGACATTCATATGTTCAATGCAGCACAGCTTGTATTGGTCTGATCAGCCACCGTCAGACAACCAGCTGACTTGATTGTAACACAGTGATATCATTTTGGTCCTTTTCGAGAAGGAAGGACAACAACCAAGGAACATACACGTATAGAAACATTATATGCACTCAAACAAACGAGACTGTACCTAATTTCTCAAGGGACGTGGGATTGACCCAAAGGACCAAGAAGACTTTGTGATATGAAGAAAAAGACTCAGTTTGGTTGCTCCCTTTTCTCTCTTTGGCCATTCTGACTTTTTGATTTAAAACAGGCAGTGCTGGGAGGTTGAGAGATGAATGATGGGGATGCCTCTGGGCAATGAAGAGCAGAGCCAATATTGGCCCAAATCAGTTGAGGACTAAGAGCTACTGTGACTCTAGCAGGCTCAAAGGGAGAGGGAAGAAGGTCACTTTTTTACCTGAATCCTTAAGCATGAAATAGAATGGAAATGAATTTTCTTCTCCCCATTTTTTCCTTATTAGCCAAGGGTCTTCATGCTAGGAAAATATCATCTGAATCAAAGACTGGGGAAGAGTCAGGTAGGAGGGGAAACAAATCAATTTTCTTTTGCATTTTTAAACCCATTTTATGAAAGTTACGTGATCAGGCATTGAAGCTTTGAATACAAAATGAAAAGGGCTGGAAGAGAGTATAATATTACATTGGGTGGGGGAAGTGAACTGAGAATATACAAAATACATTTCATATTGTAATATCTGAGCAATATTTCATCTCTAAGATTGGACTGGGAGGGTAGGATAAGGAGAGGATTTTTGTTTGTTTGTTTTAGCTACTTTTGCAATATGGAACCGGGAGCCTCCATGTCTGGAGAAAGGGACCAGACATTTGTAGACTTGAGTGATCTCTAGTGGCCAACCTTGAAACTGCAGCATGATGGAGGAATTCGCTGAGCTTAATGATGCCTGTAAGAGCACCAGCTTTAGGTAAAGCGCCCCTTGGTGGTTACCTCAGATATTGAGCTCTGAGCTCATTCAAACTCCTTGACCAGATTTTTACTAGAAGAGCACATAAGAAACCAATATTCCAAATGAATATCAAAATTGGTACATGTATATGTCAGTTATGTTTCTCTCTTATGATTTTGGCTATCCTCTGATACCCCTCAAATCTCCCTTTAATCCCTTCCCTTTTTATCCCTTTACTCCCTTTCTTTTTCCTCCCTCCTTCCCTTTCTCTCTCTTTTTTTCTCATTCCCTCCCTTCCTTTTTCCTCCTTCCTTCCCTATATTTCCCCCTCTCTCCCTCTTTCCCTTTACTCCCTCCTCTCTTTTTCCTCTCTCCTTTCCTTCCTTCCTTCCTTCCTTCCTTCCTTCCTTCCTTCCTTCCTTCCTTCCTTCCTTCCTTCCTTCCTTCTTCCTTCCTCCCTCTCTTCCTTCCTTCCTTCCTTCCTTCCAAAAATTTTGCTCATTTTTATAGCTGATGAGACCAAGTCTCAAAGAAAATAAAAGACTGGCTTAATTAGGGTTGAAGCTCTGATCTCCTCTAGACTATTAACCGTATATTTATTAAGTGCCTACTACATGCAAAACACTGTGCTAATATTGGGGATAAAAACGCAACAGTCCCTGTCCTCCAAGAACTTACATTCTCTGGTTTTTCCTGGTCCCAAGTAAACAGTGCCATTTCCATTATACACCACTGCCTTTTTAAAAAATCAAACTCCATCGCCTCATTCATTTCTGTAGATTTTCAGAACATTTCAAATTATATTGGCTCAGAGTAAACTTTGCTTTTGAAAAACTCCAATCTTAGTTGATTTTTATTATTATTATTATTTTTACTAATCTGGGTTTATGATCAATTTATTAGGGTGTGTGTGTACCTCTAGAGGCCAAATATATTTTGACAGTGAACAGACTGGTTCCAAAATTAAGGGAAGGGCTGGAGCAGACAGAAATGGGAAGCCAAGAGGGAAAGAAATGGGGCTACTCATGGATGCTAACTTTTCCTCACCTCAGTTGTTCCTTCATTAGATGGGAAAGAAGATCCCTAATCAACTCACCACACCAATAGAGAAATAATTATTGAACACGCAGTGTGGAACAGGATCTCCTTTACTGTCCTTGTCTTGAGGGGTGATTTCAAGGTGCCACCGATCCAGCATCACCTCAGAACTTTGCTCAATGTCCTTTAGGAGTTTGATCAAATTGCCACCTTCGTAACCTGGGGAGCATCGCATTCTATTAGCCAATACACTAGAAACTATCGACCTGTCAACAAAGACACATTCAATACATTATTGGCGATTGGGCAAAGGGATGCAAATGTTGTGAAGAACAATATGGCCTTGATAAGGATCAGGAGATAGATGATACATTTTGTTCTGGTCATATCATTTTTAGGTCTCTCTCCCCAAAATATCATAAGAGGGGAGAAGAAAAAGAGCTAACTATAATTTTTAAATCACTCATAACTGGTTTATGTTAACTATAATAGCAAAAACTGGTAAACAATCTCTATGACCAACAGTTTGAAAACAGTTGAATACATTTTAATTATATTGATCTAGTGGAATATCTTGAGTTTAGAAAGTGATAAATTTAAAACATTCGAGGAAATAAGGAATATGCTATGGAGCAAAACGAATTTAAAAGAAGTCTGTAGGACTATAGGAAAGAAAAAAAAAAGAGAAAAGAAAAGAAAGGGAAAAGTTATAAGTCCAATGGTGTTGGAACTTGGGTCAATTCCTGAATGGGACGTAGAAAACCAGTTTTTCCTTTGCTTGCTTTTTGCTGGTTAATTTATCTAGTTCTGCCTTGTTAAAGGCAAAGAGTTTGGGTTAAGAATATGATCTCTCTCTTGTTGGTTTGACTATTTGTGTTTGATAAATAAGTTGTTCAGCTGATAAAAGGGACATGAATTGAGCTTGTGAGTTCACTGACATAGGGAACTCCTGGGGAGGATGCTGGCTTTACCAAGGCAGCTGGCCCCTGCTCTGCATCTTTGGGTCCTAGAGCATTTCCTGAGGGCAATGGGAGATGAGTGATTAACTATGGGTCATACAGTCTCTGAGGCAAGGCTTCTTGGTGGCAAGCCCAAGAATTATGTGGCCTCTCAGGTTATAATTGCTAATAATAATCATTCTCAGCATAGGAGATACAGAATTGAACTCTGAGTCAGGAAGACTTGTGGTCAGGCCCTGCCTCTTATATTTCATGTCTGTGTGATCTTGGGCAAGTTATTTAATCTTTCAGACCCCCAGGCAACTCATCAAGACTTACAGAGAAGATGCTAATTCACACTGGTAAGTAAGGAAATTTTTTAGAGTGGCTAGGTGGCAACAGAGTGGATAGAGCACTGAGCCTGGAGTCAGGAAGGCTCATTTTCCTGAATTCATACCTGGACTCAGACTCTTCCTAGTTGGGATCCTGGGTAAGTCACTTTACCCTGTTTGCCTCGGTTTCCTCATGCAAAAATGAGCTGGAGAAGGAATGGCAAACCCCTCCGGCATCTTTGCCAAGAAAACCCCAAATGGGATCATCAAGAGTCATACGTGACTGAAAATGACTGAGTGAGAACAGCAGCAAAAATACACTCGAGTCAACGCTCTCGCGTGCCGTGTCAGGGGTGGCTACCTGGTTATGGGCTCCAAGGGATACCTGAACGCCTGTGGCTTTGGTGTACAAACTTATGTTTTTCAAGACTTTGGTAATTTGTTTGGTGATGAGTATGAGGGCTTGCGACTAATGAGTGCTTCATCAGTATTGGTCAACAAGCATTTATTAAGTGCCTACTGTATGCTAGGCATTGTGCAAAGTTTTGGGGACATAAAGACAGAAGACAGCTCCTGTTCTCAAAGAGCTCATATTTTAATTGGGCTGGGAGCTAAAATGAAAGCAAGAACATAGCTATAGAATCATCTTTATCTGAATTTCATTGAATATAAAGATTAGAAAAACAAAATAATGACGAGGGTGTAAACAATAATGATGACAATAACAATAACAAAAATAATAGTGAAGAGGGTCCCTCCTTATTCCTATTATGCTGAAGTTTGAATATGTGCTCACAGCAATTTTCTATATTATCCTTATCAATATAATTAAGCTAGATTCTTATCGCTATGGATAGATCCCCAATGGGAATAAAAGCTCACCTCTTCCCCAGCGGAGACACCTGGAAAGGTCATTTCCTGTTCCAAGAGGCAGGATTGCCACTTTTGGATGTTTGGCAAAATTAATCTTATCTATAAATCAAGGAATAAAAGGCACTGATGTGAGAGAGCATCAGATTTGGCCAATGGCTGCAATCCCATGAGTCACTGGCTCTTATCAGTGACTGACTCTTAATTCATAACCCTAGAGAGAGCTAAGATAGGACCAAAAGGAGAAACAGTGGGTTCTGGATCCCCATAATAGTTACCCCAACATGTGGTCCAAGTTGGAAATACACTTTTATTTTTCCTTAGCTGGTAAAATTATCTGTATTGGATTAGCAAACCTGTTAGAATTAAAGTGGGTGTAGTTGTATTTGATGGTTCCTAACCATTATTTAGTTTAGTCACTGAAGATAATGACCAACTATGAAAAGAATGACGACTCTGTATTTTGGCTCCTGGGGGAAGGAGACACTCAGTGAAAACCCCAAAATTGGCATTGCTAATGGTCATCAGTCACCATGAAAATCCTCTTCGTGGGATACTTGCCTCTATTGTGACTGCCTGTGGAATCAGAACTTCGCTCTCAGAAGGAGCTTGACTGTTGAATCTAGCTCTTTTTCGATCATCCTTTATATCAGACCTAACAGTTGGCCAGGCAGCTTCCATTCTAAAAGCTCTAGTGAAGAGGAGTCCATTCTCTCCCCAAACTGCCCATTTTACCTTTCATGGAAATTATGGGGACATTGTTCTTATATCAAACCGAGTAAGAGGCAGAATTTCATAATGGCATGGGAGAGCTGGCCGGGGAGTCAGGAAAATCTGTGTTCAGGTCTTGCCCTGTACACATACTGGGCAAAGCTCAGGGCTTTGGACGTTACTAAAATGCTAAGTCACCAAATAGTGGATTACATTGATAAATGGAGTTTCTTCACTGGGATTTTCATTAATTTTTGTGACCTCACTCAATTTTTATGGACCTCAGTTTCCTTGACTATAAAAGGGGCTTTTGGAGAGGCCTTAAAGTCTCTTCTATTACTAGATCAGGGTTTTTAAATTTGGGGTTCATGGACCCCTTGACAGAAATCAGATGATCTATAAACTTGAATGGAAAAAGTATTATATATTTATTTCAGTATTATTGGCTTCCTTTATAATCCTCCATGTTTTACTGTGTATATCGTTTTACATAAATTATCATTTTAAAACATAATTCTGAGAAGGGTTCAACAGACTTTACCAGACTGTTCTCAAGGAATCCAGAACATGAAAAAGGCTAAGAACCCTGCTCCAGATTTATGTTCCGGTGATATATTTCTGGAGGTAGCTGGTTCCCTCTCTCATCCTCTCTCAAGTTCCAGAAGCTTTCTGTATGGCCTCTTGGGAAATCAGATTTCCCTTTCTAGTTTGAGTTTCTAGTCTGCTTCTCTAAACAGGAGAGGCAACCATTCTTTTTCTGTTTACAAAAGTGAGCTATAATTATATTAGTAATGGAAATAACACGTAGTCCACGCTAGATTTTTCCTTTTTTTCAAATAGGGACTCTGCCCTTGACTTATCATCATCCCCCTTTTTCCCCACTTTGTTACTTACCGATACAATCCAGTACCCAACCGACAGTCCCATCTCCTCCACAAATGAGTATGCGGAAGTTTGGCACATAGCGGAAAAAATGCAGTCTGGGAAGAACAAGAAAAGTCAAAACAAGATGGTTTACTAGATAATACTAGATAATGGGATGCTGGGTAATTCAAGTGAAAACTTCCTTTCCTACATCTCCAGAAGTGTACCTGGGATGAAGAGACGAATTTGGAAGACACTGAAGGTCCTTAGCTTTTTAGATTAGGAGGGGCCCCTTTTATGGTCTCTATTCAGGTGGATTAAATGGGACTTTTGTGTATTATAAGATTCTGAGGGAGCCTCTTAAATGCCGGAAGCAACTTAGACAGTGATTTCAGTTGCGTAAGTGTTTTATTCTTTCCCCTTACACCAATGCTGGATGCCCAGACTGCTTGCCATCCCCTATTTTCCCACAGGTTCTTTCAGCTTTTTTGTTATCCTCTTTTCGCATCTCCAGAACTCAGCATCGCGCCTGGGATTTATCAGGTGTTTAATAAATATTGGAGCTGCTAGGTGGCGCTGCAGTGGATAGAGCACCCAGCCTGGCGTTAGGAAAATCTGAGTTCAAATCCGGTCTCAGATATAGTTGTAGGACCTTGGGCAAGACATCTAAGCCCATTTACCTCAGTTTCCTCATCTATAAAATGAGCCAAAGAAGGAAATGACCAACCACTATAGCATCTTTGTCAAGAAAACTCCAAATGGGATTAGGAAGAGTCAGGCATGACTGAAAACGACTAAACAAGACAATAAAGGTTTGTTGACTGACTGACTGGTGTTGGGAGCTGGATTCACCTTCCATACTAGTGCTAGGAATGGTATTGAGATAGTGTGATGGAGTCAAGATCCTGGGTCCAAAACCCACCTTAGATGCTTATTCCCTTTCTCTATCTTGTAGAAAGTTGTTTATTTTCCCTGGGTCCTTCCTCATCATCCAGCAAACATGTAATCCACTAAGTACCAGGCCCAAAGACAGGACTGAAACAGCCTCATGGAGGTTATATTCTTTTAAGCGCTTATTGTGCCAGGCCCAAAGAGGTTATATTCTATTTCTCTGGTAAATTGGAGAGATGGGAGCGAAGTAGAAGATTTCTGAGTCCCTAAATTCAGAAAGCAATGATTCTTCTGATAATATCAGAAGTCTTTCAGAGAAAGGCTGAAAGTATTTTTTATTATTTTCCTTCTCTAAGTGAGATTTACTCTGTCATAAGTAAAGATGACCATTGTCACTGGAACTAATGCAATGGTGAAGTGTCTCCACTTAGGAACTTAAAGACCTGGGTGTTGACCCCCACTCAATAGGGAGGTCACTTTGAGCAAATCACTTCTCCCTGCCCTGATATTTCAGTTTCCTGATTGGTCAAATAGGGGAAGGAATCCCTGTTCTACCACTTACCTCCCAGGGCCATTTTAAGCATAAAATAAATCTTTATGAGCCATGAAATACTGTTCATTTGTAAGCCGAAGCCTTGAAGGGCAGCGCGCCATAGGAGAGAGAGCTGGTCTCAGAGTAAGGAAGATCTATCCCGGCCGCACAAATCCACCTCTCGCTTCCCCAGGTGAATCTCTAACGCTATTAATTTCAGAGAAATTGGCCACCTGTATTGGTAGAGGGGCTTCTTCCCTGGAAGCTCCCCAAACTGGGATGAAATCACAGATCTAGTCTGCCCCCAAATGATGATTCTCATGCAGTTTTTGAGGTCCTTTGTGCTGGAGCTCTTGGAACTACTGAACCCAGAGTAAGGAGTATTTATATGGGTTCAAATGCAACTTTTGATGCTTAATAATACCTGAGTAAATTTAGGCAACTCACACCCTTTTCTTCATCTGCAGAATGAATAAGTTGGGCCAGAATACATCTCTGAGCCATAGATCTGAGATTCAGGGAGTTCAATATGTCAGACACAGGACCACATGTTGGGGTTCCATCCTATCAGACCAGCTTTTATTAAGAGGTGACGGGGGGGGGGTCAGGCCTTGGCCTAGGTGCTGGGGGCCCTGAGGGTCTACTTGCTGTTCTGTCAGTATACATCAAGCCATTCCTAAAATACCTGCAAGCTGACCAAGTCGCAAAAACGCCAACTATAGGTCCTGGCCAGTAGATGTCCCCAGCATGCTGGCCTTAGACTCCTACAACTTAACAAGGTCTCAAGCAATATAGATGGTTTCTGTCAGGAGCCAATGAACCAGGCCTTAGGATTCATGTGACTAGGGCTTCTGGGAAATGTGGAGGGAAAGCAAGCTGTGCCCACACTGAAACTGGTATCCATTCTCCTCTGACACTATTCCCACCTGGTGCAAACCCTTATCACCTCAAGGCTGAACTTTTGCAATAGCTGCTAGTGGGTCTCTCAGTCAAGATCCAGCCTACATTCAGTTGCCAAAATCAATTTTCTTAAAGTGCAGGTCTTGTACTGCCTGGTATATAGTAGGGGCTTAATAAAAGCATTATTGATTGATCATCATAAGAGTAACTTATCATATATGTATGTGTCTATCTGTCTCTATATCTATATCTTCAAAATTTGCAGAATTTTTATGTGTATCATCTTCTTTAACTCTTACAATAACCTTGTGTGGAAGGCACCATTAATAATTTTTATGTGTATTATCTCCTTTAACTCTTATAATAATCTTGTGTGGAAGCGTTATAATTTTTATATGTATTAACTCCTTTAACCCTTACAATAATCTCTTGTGGAAGGCACCATTAATAATTTTTATGTGTATTATCTCCTTTGACCCTTACAATAATCTTGTGTGGAAGACACTATTAATAATTTTTATGTATATTATCTCCTTTAACCCTTACAATAATCTTGTGTGGAAGCATTATAATTTTTATGTGTATTATCTCCTTTGACCCTTACAATAATCTTGTGTGGAAGACACTATTAATAATTTTTATGTGTATTATCTCCTTTAACCCTTACAATAATCTTGCGTGGAAGCATTATAATTTTTATGTGTATTAACTCCTTTAACCCTTACAATAATCTTGTGTGGAAGACACTATTAATAATTTTTATGTGTATTATCTCCTTTGACCCTTACAATAATCTTGTGGGGAAGACACTATTAATAATTTTTATGTGTATTAACTCCTTTAACCCATTACACTAATCTTGTGTGGAAGGGACTATTATTATTCTCATTTTACAGATTAGTAAACTGAGGCTTGGAGAAATTAGATGATTTACAAGGACAAGTTCTTTCAGTGTCCCCTGTGGGATTAGGACCCAGGGCTCCTTGACCCCAAGGCCAGAGCTCCATTCACTATAACACACCCTCTCTTACTATGTGTCTCCCTGCTCCCCTGGTATTTTGAACCATGTCTATCCCATTCCTGACTAATAGCTGCTGGCCTCTGTCCCATCTGGGTGTGTCCTGTCCCCTTTGGAAGGACGCTGGTTTTCAGATCAGTCTTTCCTTGGGTTCTTGTCTAAGGCACTGTGTTCTGAGGCTCTTCCTGATTTGTCTCTATAGGGCATCAGCTATGATATATCTTTTGATAATCCATCTGCTCCTGGGGAGAACAACACATAAATCCTAAAGATCCAGGTCCTCCTTTTGGCTACTGTAGTAATTTGTACTTCATCCCCAGAGATTCTGGAGTTAGGGGGCCTTGGTTTAACATCCCACCACTAAAGCTTGGACAAGCACCTCAGGTTCCTCATCTTTAAAATAGGGGAGTTTGGCTAGATAACCTCTAAAGTCCTTTTTGGTTCCACATCTTGGGCCCTGTCAACCTGTAATTCCAGGAAATTTCTCCACAAAACAGAAAGGTTAAAGGTTTCCTTGCTTGCTTTGCTTCTGCTCAGCTTTCTGGTCAAAGCCTCGACAAAGAACAAAAATCAGGGAGGAGATAGTGGACAAATCAGGGGCTTGATGCTCCCAGAATGTGGAGGAGCGAATTGTTGAGCGTATGACTCATTACTCTGCTATTTAATTTTCACCTAAATTTACTTGGTTACAACTTGTAGAATATGAGTCAATACTTATACAATACAAAGGAATTTACCAGCCCACTATACCTGTCAATCAAATAAATGACAAGGGCAGTTTCCCCCTATCCATTATTTTGCCAGGAGTCAAGAGGCTACTTCCAAAATGGAGACAGTTAATAATATCTGTTCCTGAGACTCTCCAGAAAGAGAAGGTGGAAACTGAGGAGTTTTTGAAGAAAGGGAGAGGAAGAGAGAAAAATAAGTGGGAAAGATGACGTAAAAGGGAAGATGGAACATCAGAAAATGGCATATTATGGGATGAAAGAAGAGAAAACTTAATAAGTATCAAAGGAGATAGCATCTTCATACCCTGGAGTAGGCCCCGTTTGCGCCAGGTTGTAAATTTGTCTGGGGTTGAGCAGATACTGGAATTTCCGAAGGACTCTATAGGAACAAAACAGAAGGGAGAGAAAAGCAGAAACAGAAAGGAAATGTCACTGGAAGCAGTTATAGCAGACAGGTGACCTCATCAGTCCACTTCCAACCTACGTGATGAGGATCTTTTCAAAAAGCAGAGAGACTGGATAAGCTGAAGCCCATGGCAGGTTCTGGACCCCTGACCACTTCACCAGGAAGAGAGCTGCCTCTCCCTTCCAGGAGAGGAGTGGAATGATTGACAGCCTTCTGACCTGAATGTTCTTTTTTCATCAAAGCACAAAAGGAGCCATCAGCAAAAAAGACCATGGAACCCCCATTTTGATAGTTTTTTTTCCTTCTTGGGGGTCCTATTTATACTTTTGGTGGTGTGACTGCCCATTATGCATGGGCTTTCAAAGCATGGGAGAAGGCTTTGGATCATGAGCCTTAGGAACGAGGAGGGAGGACCGAGTTAGAAAGTACCAAATTTTGAGTTGTTTTTAAGTATGAAGTTTAAGGCTTATGGAAACTCAGTGTAGAAGGCAGAGAGTCCTTCCCCGAACCTTCCTTCTTTGTCCCAGTTTGCTTCCATTTTAAACATAGTTGTGAAACTTAGCTCTTGGTGGCTATGTTGCAATGACCTCTGCCCCCAAACATGGCGGTCTCTGTGACCAGCAATGAGAAACTACTTCAAAATATTAATTTTCTTTCATTCTCTGCTAGAAGTCTCTAAAATATGTCCAGATGGATTCTTGCTGATGAGGTGAACACCTGCTCTTCTCAAAGACACGTCTCAGGCAAGTTGGTCTGGCGAAGATTTCTTTTCTTGGCCTTTTTTCTACTCTTCACATCCCTCTAACTGTGGTCCAACTTCTGACTCTATCTGGACCCAAGACTATAGCTTATTTCCAAGAATAAACTCACCAGATCACTCATCCCCTTAGTTCTTTTTATAGTTTTGAGTAAGAAAGGTGTTGAAAAATAGGGGAGAAGAAGGGGTGCCTCTGCAATTTCCAGTGACATAAGAAGCTTACTATAAGGGATTCAAAGATGGCTGCTTTACAGGTCTTTCTTCTTGAAGAAAATAATAATAATAATAATAATACATACCTTTCTCCTTGTCTTCCTCCACTCTTAGGATTGAGCAAGACAAGCAGGGGATGTGTGTCCTTTGGTGGAATAATCTGAAATACATGGGTCAAGAAAACGCTTACAGAATCCCAGAACCTCCGAGATCATCTAAGCCAGCTCTCTCCTGAACATACCAACAGGCAGTCATCCAGTTTCTCATTTGAAGGTCTACACTGATGGGAAGCTCACTACCTCCAGAGGTTCCTCTAATAGGAATATGTTCCGGGCATTCCTGTATCTGTTTCTGAGGCAGAACCATCTGTAAATGTCAAGGACTCTGGTGGGGGATCTTTCTCTCGGGGTTCTCTGTAGCTGTGGTTGCTGACATGTCAAAGGGCTGCTGAACCTGCTAAGGTAGTTGCCAGGTCAAATTTCTTTCTTTTTAAAAAATTATTATTTTATTTTATTATTATTATTTGATGGGGCGATTGGGGTTAAGTGACGTGCCCAGGGTCACACAGCTAGGAAGCATCTGAGATCAAATTTGAACTCAGGTCCTCCTGACTTCAGGGCTAGTACTCTTCCCACTGCGCCCCCTAGCTGCCCCACCAGGTCAAATTTTTACAAGGATGCTCTCTCTTGTTAATGCTACAGGGATACAGTGGATACAGGGTTGGTGACACATTTACCAGAGTGTCGGTAGAATAGGTTGGTGGCTAGTGGCTGTGGGTGGTGGCTCCACAAGGGATGCTTCCCTGGATGACAGCCATGGAGCTGGCTGGATGCAGGGCTGGTTGGCAGGGTGTTCTTGTTATTTCCAGGACTTTGGGCACAGGCTTCTAAGTCATCTCCACCAAAGTTTTTGGGTGGGAATGGTTTAACCTATCTGGCACAAACCACTTCCTGCCTTTTTTTGAAAGCCAATCAGATCTTGGCTGACTTTCCCTATAGAATTTTAATATATGGGATGCAAACTATCCTTTCTCTGAATTTTTTGAAACAATCTTCAGACATATCCCAGATTATGTTTCTTTCTTGTTCTTTATCACATATTCTAAAGGGAGCTCATTACCTTCTCATAAGGTTGTCACTTTTTCTTTGTTATAGACCAAGATCAGCTACAGAAGAACAGTTCCATTGTTCATTTTTTCTTTTTGAATGATGAGATTATTAGGAAAAGGTCTACTCACCTGCTTCCCCACTGCCATTTTCAGACAGCTCTTTTGCCACTATCACCCAGAAATCTTTGGTTTTCACTCTATCCATTCAACTACAGCCTAACGTCAATCACCAAGTAGTTATTCTCTCAACTTTTTCAAAGAGCTGAAGATCTAATTCGCATCTTCTTCCCCACCCCTTTTACTTAGGGACATCAGTACACATATCAGTCTGGCCAGCTTATTAATCACCTCAACTCACAGTCATAGATTCAGAGCTGGAAGGGACCCCTCACTAGTTTTACAGATAAGTCAGGAAGTAAAGTGATTTGTCCAAGGTCACACAAGTAAGGCCAGCTTTGAATCCACATCCTTTGAATCCAGAGCCAGTGTTCTTTCCATTGTACCACACTGCCTCTGTGACCTAGATCTTTATCCCCTTAGGCACCCACAGGGATAGTCATATCTTGATCTCATCATCATGCAGAATCTTACTACTTTTGAGGTTGTCTTTCTTCTACTCTGTATCTTTCCCTTCTTAATGAAAAGTCTGTGAGGTCTCTCTCTCCCCCTCTGAATCTCTCTCTTTTTCTGTACTTCTCCCTCTCTTTCTATTTCTCTCTGTCTCCCAGTCTCTCCCCCTTTCTACCTCTTTCTTTCTATCCTTCTCCCCTTCTATCTCTCTCTTTTCCCCCTCCTCCCTTTTCCCCCTCTCTTTCTCTCCTTTTCATTTTTCTTCCTTCCTCTCCTTTTCTTTAAGAACCTTTCCTGTTTCTCCCTTCTCATTGTGGAGATGCACAGGGGCGTTTGTTACTAATTAAACTCTGGCAGTAGCCTCCTGGCAGAGACAAAGTAACAGTGATGTGGGTGGGAAAAATTGTCACCATTTACTTGATTGACAGGCAAGGCATGTTGGTACATTCTTTGAGTTTATCTTCGAGACTACGTTAATTTTCCAAATGAATTATGGGAGGCACAGGCAAAGGAAACAGAACCGCCTTACTGTATCGCTTGACTTGCATTTAAGAACTAAGTTCTACAATGCTGTGGCCAGGAAAAGATAGAGAAACAGATAGCAAGGTAACTGCTCACATGCAATGTCATTGCTCATTTTTTCCCAGTAGTTTCCAGTTGAGATATGGCTCAAGCCCCCAGCCCAACCCCTCTTCCTTCCTGACTCTGCTTTGTGGATCTCATTGCTTGTCACCCATTCATCCAGAAGACTGGGCAATGCCCCATTAGCCCTTCTGCTTTGTGACAGATTCTTAGTGAAGCATGTTGGGAGATAAGCAAGGTGTACTACAGTAATTAAAGGGAGACTCTCAAGCCATAAGATTTACTTATCCCTCCATCCATGAGCAGAGATGATTAAGAAAGATAAACCACTTGATGCCTTTTTACTTCTTTTTATTCCCCATTCTGGCAAGGTAGAGCAGAGGCTCAGAATGCTGGGGTTTAGACAAGAGCAGAGGAAAGCCTGAGAATGAATATTTACCTTAGACCACTGGCCAGAAGCCACGTGATTTCTGAGAGACATAGAATCTCAGAGTTGGCAGTGATCTTTGGGCCGTCTAGTTCAAGTAGCTACTAATTTAGAATCCCTATTAAATCCCTGAAGAATGGCTTGTAGATGCTGCTCAAGGTCTTAGCTGAGGAGATAATCTGCTGTTGGGCATGTGCTGCCACCAGTTCAGGCAGGTTGCTGAGAGCTGATTGTTAAACTCTCACTGAGAATATTTACATCTTAGAAATGGATGAATGCTAAAGGTTAGGGCTTGATTTTTGTTAATTTTTTGGTCAATTATCTCAATTTTAGGAAGTAAGGGAAATGTTAATGATGCAGGTTAAACTTAAAAGTGTGTCAATAAAACTTTTTTCTTTTTAAAAGCCAGTTAAACATTTATCAAGATATTCCTGTCTGCTCCCAGATTATTCTAGTTCTCCAGCATCTTCTTAAATTGTTTCTCTTTAAGCCTCACTTCAGTTTGCTTTTCCATCACTTCTATTCACTGTTCTGAGTTTTGCTCAGACAACAGGATGAATCAAGTCCCCCTACTACTGGGCCTTTTGAAGGCTTGAAGATTGCTATCATAGCCTCCCAAAGCCTTCACTTCTCATTATTTCCTTCTGTGGATCTCTGGGGAGACTTTAAGGGTGGGGAGATGATTCCCCTCATTACCATTCTGGACAATCTAAAATTTGTTCATGTCCTTCCTTAAGGGGGTACCGTCAGAAGGACACAGCATCTCACATAGTGCTTGGCCAGGGCAAACCCCAAGTGGATGATTCCCTCCCTAATTCCACTCCCATTTCCTATATTAGGCAAGGAAACTAAACCCTACGTTGCTGTCTAAATGGCCCTAGGTCTGGAATCAGAAGAGACTCTGCCACGTATTTCCCAATTCCTTCAGGAAATGTCACTTCATTTGTTTTTTAATCTGTAAAATGAGAGTATTGAAATAAATAACCTCTGAGGCCCTTCCTAGCTTCAAGTCTATATTCCTATGAGCTTTTCCAGAAGACCTGGGTGTGAATTTTGCCTTTTCCAATTAATTATCTATATGGCCTTTGGTCAGTCTCTTCATATCTCTGGATCTCAGTTTCCTCTTCTGTATATAAAGAGGGGCTAAAATGGCCTCTGGGGTCCCTTCTCGCTTCAGATCTATGATTTTATACTATTATTTTTGTCTGGCGCGTCACATCCTGAAATCCCATTTTGTCCCATTGCCTGCCCACAGCTTGGATTTGGATCTTGGCAGTCCTACTTTGGGTATCCCTTCTTGGTTGCCAATGGAAGGACCACATAAGACTGCCCTTAAGAAAAGGAAGTCGGGACATGAGTCCAGGGAGTAGTACTTTAATATCCACTTTTGTATGGGCTGTGTTTATGTAGCGAGTATTTCTATAGTGATTGTGGCAAATGGATGGGCATTTTAGGTTTCCACACTTATAAGAATTAAATTGGAGAAATGGAACATAAATTAGAAAACTGAAACCCACTAGAACATCAAAGAGTGATCAAGAATGTAAGCTCCTTGGGGCAGGAACTGACTTTTGCAATCAGGAGTGATGGCCTGAGATTTGAAAAGAATCTTGTTCTTTGTCCCTAATCCTCCCCTGTTAGCTTTCCCCTTCTAGAATGTAAGCTCCATGGGAGCAGGGCCTGGGCTATGTCATGAGGGGTGGATGTTCATGTGGTGTAACTTCTGTAACATCCAATTAATGAGGAATGGGGGAGGGGGAACTTGTGCTTCAGGACAGGAAATAAAATGTCGCCTTTGGAGTTTCAAAGGCACCTAGGCACCCATTCTTGCAAGAATTAAAATAAACTTTGCTGCGTTTATCAGTGAATCGGTGGAGTTCTTGGTAAGATATTTTGTTTCTTCCAATGATTTATCATTTACAAAATATATATTATCTGATTTGATATTCACAACTACTTTTGGTAATTAAGTGCCAATTTCCATTTTACAGATAAGGAAACTGAGATCAAGAGAGGCTAATGGATTTTCCAAGAGCAAGTGTCTGAAGTTTATAGACTTTACGAAGTGGCAGGATAAATGGCAAATAAAAGATTCCAGGCAAATTCCTGTACCTGTAATCCATGTCCATCCATCAAGGAGGGGTGGATTGGTTTATTCTCCGCGAGAGTAGCCTTGGAAATGAAGCATTTACGCAAATCATTCCCCTCTTCTTTGACCTAGAGAAGAGGTAGGAAAAAAGCCAACCATATGTTAGATCAAAGATGGTTAATACAAAGAAACACACTATGGTGGGCTAAGGAACTTTCCAAAGAAGCGTTCTTTGGCCAACTCAAGCTTATTTCCCTGACCTCTCCTACTGCAAGATCGTACCTTAGTTTGTAGGCTTTGGTTGTGGTCCATGGAGGCAGAGATTGACAAAAAACAAGTGAAAAAGGAAATATTTCCCCAGGAGAATGGTAGATTCTCCAGGTCAATTTTTGTCCTTTTATCCCCAAGCTTCTTTTTTCTCTCCTCATCCCCCCTAAATATAAACTAGGGCAGGGATTATCTCAATTTTAAAATTTGCATTCTCACAGTATAGCCCAGTGCCAGGCACTTTGTAGGAACTTAATAAATGCTTATCAATGACTTGCTATTGAGTCCTTTCAGAGACAAACGTCACAATGCTTTACGCCTGACTATGGGTTTTCCTATTCTATCTTTGTTGACTTGTTAATGGACTGGATAAATAAAGAACATTTTTGGGAAATCAGGACACTTAAATTCCAATTACTTGGTAATATCATAATGGGCTCAGGGCAGGACAAGGCACATTAGCATCCAGACTTGATAATGAATCTCTGATGTATTTTAATCTAAGGAGGTCAGTCACAATGGAAGAACAATGGAAAATGCTGAGCAAGCAACTGTACCAGAGACTTAGTCCTTATTGATCTCCTGAAGTGCACCATGGTTCTGTCTTTCCGTAAATATTCTTCCTCAGACATTTCTTCATACTCCTTCATGGAAAGAAAAAAAAAAGCCAGCCAAATCTTAGCACTGTGTTAAATACTGGAGATACAAGGGAAAAAAATAAAGAAGAAAAAGAAAGAAAGAATTCCTGCCCTCGAGGAATTTCCATTCTAACAGAGGAGATGACATGAATATAGATGATGGGAGTAGAAGAGTTCCTGTCTTGTCAGGAAATATACTCCCTCTATGTAACAATTCAGTTTGAGTCCACCCTAATGCGGCTTCATTTACACAAAATAGCCAGTTACACTGATGTATGGGATAAACTGAGTGAAGACCTCTCATGGGAATATGGCCTTGAGACTTTGCAATAAGTTGATCTATATAGCTAAAAAGCTGCAGGTGTTTGACTGTTTTAGATGAACATTTCCCCCTCCTGTTCCCCCCACCTCTTAATTAGTATTTAAGTACTTTTAGAGGCAATACTGGCTTTGGGAATTCAGGTAACAGAATTCTCTCCTCCAAGAATATCTGCTTGTATATGTTTGTTTGTTATTAATATTCTTTTGTTTCTGAGATAGACTTCTTTGTTTAGAGAGTAAATCTGGATTCCCCCAGATAATGGGAGAAAAAGTCGGGGATGGGGAGGAGGAGAGGTTGGGTACTTTTGGTCTATTTAATTTTATCTTTTGCCGTTTGTGCTTTGCACTCCGCTACTGACGCATTGTCTATTGGGAGTTGCCCTTTCTCATGAGATCATAATAAATCCCTTTCACCTTTTTTTTACCTTGAGAGTCTGGGTAAGGGTCACCGTCCCATACAAATGATGATTCTTTTAGATCTTAAACAAAACTATTGGCTTAGCAATAAGATCCAAGAGTTAATGTCACAGATAAGTGTCACAGATATTCACATTAAAGTCAGTACATGAATCCCAAAGTTCAACACATTCTTCATATAAATGGGTCACATTCTCCCACCAATTCTCATAGTATCTGTGAGGGAGAAGTGGGACACAAGTATAAAAACCTGTCCAGGAGGTCCGTGGGTGAATATAACTCACAACTCTGCCCTTGTAAACGTTAATGTCTTTTTTCTAGATAGATAGATAGAAAATGTCCAAAAAATTTCATGATGGACATAGCTTCTTTGTGGAAGCTTCATGTTCCTTTTAGTTGATTCACACAGTGCTTGACTAACATCTTCTTAGAATAATATCTCATCCAAACTATCTGATTTGCTGAGTGAATTCAATGATTCTTTGTGTTCAAGATATTTCTTTGCTCAACTGGACCTATTCTTCTATAACAACTGTTGTATCCGTCACTTCCAGTTTCATATTTAATTATGCAGGTTGGAAATCTGTCCTTTTATACCTCCTTTCTTTCTGTTTATTTCTGACCTATTTGGGTTCAAACTCTGAAGACACACTTTATTTCTCTCATGTCCTAGAACAGTGCTGGGGTACTACAGTTTGTCACATTTAGAATGAACAGTTGTTTCAGAACTCTGACTCAGAATAACTTTTTTCTTAGAGCTCTGAGCAGATTTAGTTCAACAACAAACTGGTCCAAATGAAAGGGCAGCATATTAAAAATAAGATGATTTATACTTAAAAATAATTTATTTGAACCCAATTCTCATTCTATATCCCTTATCTCTTTCATGGTTAAACTTGGGAGAATGGCCTATAATCAGCATGCCTATTTTTCCTCATTTGTTTTTAGAGGCAATTGCCCAGGATCACACAGCTAGTAAGTGTCTGAGGCTGGATTTGCACTCAGGTCCTCTTGACTCCATTGTGCCATCTAACTGCCCTTCCTCACACTCTTCTGAACTCTCTACAATATGGCTTCCAACATCATCATTCAAATGGAAGTGCTTTCTCCAAAGTCACCAATGGTCTTTTAATCGTCAAATCTAATGTTTTTTTTCTCAATCCTCATCCTACTTCCTTCTGGACGCTTTCTCCTCCATGTCTTAGTGACCTTGCTCTCTCCTAGTTTTCCTCCTGTCTGCTCCTTCTCATTTCATTTGTTGTTTAGGTCATATCCACTAATCTTGGGTATTCTTCAGGCTCTGTTGTGAACCACCTTCTCTTGCCATCCTATACAGTTTTACTTGGTTATATCATCCCCTCCCGTGAGATAATTTCCAGATCCATGCATCCAGCCAGAATCTCTCTGCTGAACTCTCATCTTGAATCACCACCTTTCTTGGACATCTCAAACTAGACATCCCATGTGCATCTCCAACTCACCATGACCAGGACAATATTTCTCTTTCCCCCTAAACTCTCATCATTTATGAATTTACCTAAAATTCTCATTATTTCACCAAGTATCCAAGATCATCTTGTTATCTAAGTGTCATCCTGGCTCTCGCCCCTTCCTTCATATCTAATCTGTTGGCAAATCTCATCCTTCAAGCCAGTTCAGATCCAACCCTCTGCTGAAACTCTTTCCTGGTCTCTCCACTTTCCCTTTGGAAATGATCTTGTTGACTCGATAGAAATCTTCTATGTGTTCCTATGTATGATTTTCATGTCTGTCTTTCCTATTAGAATGTAAATTCGGGTGGTGCACTGAGCCCAAAATCAGGAAGACCTGAATTCAGATGTGGTCTCAGATACTTTGGTGTCCCTGAGCAAGTCACTTAACTCCAATTGTCTCCTGTCCCCTCTCTCCCATCAAAGAACATATGCTCCGGGAGGGTAGAGGTTGTTTTTTGCTTTGCTTTATTTCCCCACTGATTATTATAGTGACATAATAAGCTCACTTGAAGAAAATACTTCAGAAAATTCTGGTTTTATTAGCTTTGTCCCTGGGTGGGAGTTGGGGCCTCTTTCCTCTGTTGTAAATTATGATTTGGTTCTTGTTACCTCATAATGACCTTGCGCTAAGTCGTGTGAAGATTATGATGATGAATGATCATTATGTGGACCCATGATTCACTGGGTTAGGGCACTCTCTATTCTTCTACCAAGGCAGCTCAACACCTGCTTGGTAACTCTGGTTTCTGAGTTGTTTTCTGGGATTGTCCAGAGTCCCACAGCCTCTACGTCTCAGAGACAGGACTTGAGTGAAGGCTGTCCTGACTCCGAGATTAACTGCTTTAGAATATAATTATTCACGTTCCCATTTTGCAGATGAAGAAACTTGCATGGAGCAGAGCTGGAACTAGAATTTGGGTTTCCTGAACTCAAGTGTATTTATTTAATGTCTCTCATGTAGGAAAGTAGCAGCACTGAAGAGCGAGGGGTCAGGACCATCAAATCTAATGTCTTCATTTTACAGGTAAGGAAACTGAGGCAAGGGGATATGAAGGTCCCCTGAAGGTCTAAAGGGCACACAGTTAGGAAGTGTTGGAGATGACATCTGAATCAGCTCTGGTGATTCTCTCGAAAGGCTCTTGGGCATCTGCAAAGACACTGGCCCTTTCTACAAAGAGCTTGCCACTTAGGACAGATAGCAGGATGGTCACTTAGGCAGATTTTTGCAAGGGAAAGGGGCGATACGCTTGAAGGCACGGAGGGAAAAAGGGTTTGGAGGGTGTTTGCTTCGGGACTGCGTGACCCAATAAATAGTAATTCAAAATATGCCTGGCACGTAGGATAGTGAAGAAATCTCCCGCTCATCTCCCTCGCTGCCATGCCCCTGTCGCTTGCTTTTCACGTGTTCACCTTTTCTCAGAATGGATCAATGCCCTCTCAAATGAAGTGGCGCATCCTCCAGATATGCTTGGTTTCTTTCCTTGGCTACTCGAAAAACAGTATCTCTCTCTGTCTGTCTCTCTGTGTCTCTGTCTCTGTTGTCTCTCCTTTCCTCTCTTCTTTCCCCTCCCCTCCCCTCTCCCTTTCCTTCTCCTCCCTTCCTCTCCCTTCTCTTCCCCTCTCCTCTTCTCACTTTTTCCTCCTCCTCTTCTTTTCTTTTCACCTGTCTGTCCATCTGTCTGTCTGTCTCTCTCTCTCACGCACATACCCAACTCTTTCTATTTGCTTTTTAACTTTTCACTCAGCGTTTGCATAAAGACTTCAGGTAAAGGGGAAGGACTCGTTGCACTTTGGGAAAACACTGATTCTTCACAGGTTTTCCGGACATCGAGCCTGGAGCTACTTTGTGACATTTCCACTGAGTGTTTCTATATCTGCCCTCTTGGGCCCATCAGTGTGAGTAAACAGCCTCCCTTCAGATTTAGGGAGATGGCTACAAGGCCCCTTCTAATTTACTCTTCTCTCCTCTAAGCTCATTCTGCTCCTTCAAGTGTTTCCAAGGAGTCTTGAGTTGTCGACTCACTTTCCCCCCTTCCTCCATTGTTCTCCTGTTAGTCAAAGTCCTTGCTTAAACATGGCATGTAAATGGAACCCAATACTCCCAGATGTGGTCTGAGGAGGGGGGGGGCAGACAGCAGATCCACCCTCCCCCTCTTTCAAAATGCCATCCCCCTCTAAGGCAACCCAGACCTATAAGAGGCAGGACACAAAGTATTATCTTGGGCAAGAATCTAGAAGTCCCAGGTTCAAGAGTTCTGTAGGTAAAAATGGCTGTGTGACCCTGGTCAAATCATTTAACCTCTGCCTCAGTTTCTGAAATTATAAAATAGAAATAATAATAACACAACTTACAAGGGAATTATGGGAATCAAATGATTTATAAAGTCTTTAGCAGAGTGCCTAGCACATAGTAAGTACTTCATAGTTTCTTTCTCTTCTCACTTAACCCCACAGTACTCCAGGAAACTAACTCTCTAAGAATCTAAGCTGCAAATTGGTGCTGATCTTCATGGGTGGAGGGCATTTCCTCACTGGGAGTCCCTCACACCAATAAGATCCCAGGTCTGCTACTCCTGAGAGCCTTTAAAGCTTTTCTGCTTGTCCTGCAACATTGCTGACTTCTATTGCTCTCTGTGGCCCAGTGAGCTCTCAATGAACAGGGAAAATCTTCAGCCCTGTTGGGAAAACACAAGCAAATTGGGAAGCCTCAGTACTAGGGCTACTGCTCTCTCCCTGAGAGAGGGCAGAGCTTTGGGAGTGAGCTCCTGGGTGGGTCGGGAGATAGCACTAAGTGGGTGAGTGAACTGAAAACAGAATTACCTCAGATTCCTCTTCATCTGTGGTGGATATTTCTGTTGGTATCTCACTTAAGGAAAAGTCAGGCGTAATGGTAGACATAGAGACTCTGGTGGACCCGCTCATAATACTGCTTTTCTTTCTCTTTGAGGAAAGAAAAGAAAAAGTCAATAACATTAGCAACAAAATCAAATAAAAAGGGATTTCCTTGGACATGTATTTACTTAGAAAATCACAAAGGAACTTTATCTCTGTTCTATGTATTTTTATTTATTTTGTTAAAAGTTTATATATATAAATATATATACATATTATGTATATATATAATTTATACATACATATATATATATATATCTGTATTAAAAGTCAAGGCCCGTGGGCTTGAGTTTGATACTACTCTTCCTTGGCTATAAATCCTTAATTCAGATGAAAGAGCAGGGGAGGGAGAGAAGAAAAATAGAGAGAGAGAGAGAGGAGAGGAGAGAGAGAGAAAGAGAGAAAGAGAGGAGAGAGAGATCTGTCTATGATGTAATCAGGAAGAAAAGAAAAAGAAGAAGAGAAAAAAGAGGAGGAGGAGAAAGGGAGAGAGAAGGGAGAGGGAGAGGAAGAGACAGCCTAAGTGACCAAGGTCTTCTGACCCCAGAAGTTCTTTCTACTTTATCATGTTATAAATTAAAGAAGGTCTAAAGGGACTTATCTAGGAACTCTTAAGGCTGTTATGCTTGTTGTTGCTTTAATTTGAAGATCCTGACTATGGACCATTTGGGATAGACATTGATGAACAAGAAGGGGGAAATGTCTAGGAAACAAAATGCTACAGAACCAGAAGATATTGCAAAAACAACAGTACCTTTGATCTCTGCGAATCCATGCTTATGGTACTTTCACGACCACGAGCATCAGGAAAGTCTTCGCCCCTTTCCCTCAAAGCGGCTTCCCTCTTTGAAAGAGAATATAGAAAGACAATAACATTACTAACAAACTCAAATAAAGAGGGATTCATCTGGCCACACATTTACTCAGAAAGCCACAAATGAACATCATAGAAGTTCTACTGTATTTAAAAAGATTTTTTAAAAATTCCATTTATATTTTAACCTGTACTGGGAGTAAAGGCTAATAGGCTTGAGTTTGACACATTTTTCCTAGACTATACACATTTCATTCAAATGAAAGAACAGAAGAGAGAAGGGAGAGAGAGAGAGAGAGAGAGAGAGAGAGAGAGGGAGGGAGGGAGGGAGGGAGAGAGAGAGAGAGAGAGAAGAGGAGAGAGACAGAGACAAAGAGAAACACAAAGAGAGACATGGAGAGAGAGAGAGAAGAGAGACAGAGAGACAGAGACAGAGACAGAGACAGAAACAGGGATGAGGCAAAGAGAGAAACACAAAGAGAGACATATGGATAGTCAGACAGAGAAACAAAGGGAGAGAGAGACAGACGTAAACAGAGAAACAGAAATAGAGATAGAAGCCAAGAGAGAGACACAGACAGAGACAAAGTGAGAGAAACAGAGAATGGGAGAGAGTCAGACAGAAAGAGAAACAAAAACAGAGACACACACAGAGAGACACAAAGAGAAAGACAGAGAGGAAAGAGAGACAGAAAGACAGAGACAAAAAGAGAGACAGACACACAGACAGATCGTCAATGATGCAGTCAAGAATTCTCCAAAGCAGGATCATGGACTGAAAAGCTGGAAGGGACTTCAGAACCCAATCTAGTTGGATTATAAGGGGGAAAGCAGATGGAGGTTCTGGGAGCTAAAGTAAACTTTCCAAGGTCACACAGCTAGCAAGTGACTGTGATTCTGCTTTGCTCACAGAGCACAGTGCCTTTGCTGATGAGGGCATGCTATCTGGGTGATCCTGTGCCAGAGCTTCTCACATCCCACAATCAGATCCAAATTTCTTCTGAGACGTCTTGACAATGTTCTGGCATTGCTGCTTCTGTTCTGTGTGAGCACTTGCCTTATAGGACTTCTCTGTAAAAAATAGTCTTTTAGGCAAGCCTACATTTGGCATTCAAACAACACACCAACTCATTGGAGTTGAGCTTTCTGCAGTAGAGTTGGAACACTTGGCAGTTCTGCTCAGGAAAGGACCTCAGTGTCCTGGTACCTTGTCCTGCCAGGTGATCTTCAAAATCTTCCTAAGACAATTCAAATGGAAGCGATTCAGTTTCCAGCACGGCGCTGATACGCTGTCCAGGTTTCACCATCATAGAACAAGGACAGCAGCACAATGGCTCTGAAGACCTTCAGTTTGGTAGTCAACCTAATACTACCCTCTCAAAGCTTTCCAAACACTGAGCTATTTTTGGCAATACAAGTGTCAACCTCATTATCTAGGTGGACATCCCTGGCAAGTACATTACCGAGGTAACTGGACTTATCCACAACATTAAATATTTCTCCATCTGCTGCTATCAATGGTTCCACATATGGTTGTTTGGGTGGAGAATCTGTGTCAGGCCACAATTAGCACAAGTAGCAGAAAATCTATCCATACTCTGGTGCATCTCAGCCTCAGAGAATGCATTGAGCGTGCAATCAAATGTGAACAAAAAGTTACATTCCCCTCTCCTGGTGCTGACTTGTAGCTTTCCAAGTTAAATAGTTTGCTGTCAGTGTAGTGGTTGATCTTGATGCCATTTTTTTCATCCTTATTGAAGGCGTCTAACAACATTGCTGAGAACATTATGTTAAAAAGCATAGGAGCAAGTAAGTATGCAGCTTCATTCCACTGATGCTTGGGAAAATGTAAAAGTATATCTACTAAATTTTTTAAAATGTCAAATATTAAACTTTTAACAAAATGTCAATATAACATCCTTAACTTAATGGCAATTTACAATTAAATTTAGTGCATAACCTCTCAACAATTTTTAATTTTTCTGTTTACATCTGCTTTCTTTGTCCTGTCATTTTTTCCCAATAATATTTTATTTTTTTCACTAAAGATAGTCTTCAACATTCATTCTTGTGTTCTACTTTACGTTCTAAATTTTTCTCTCTCTTCCTTATCTCTCCCCTCCCAAGAGAGCAAGTAATCTGATATAGCTTATTATGTGCAATTCTAATATATTTTCTTATTTGCCATATGTGCAAGAAAAATCAGATCAAAAGGGGGAGAAAACCACTAGAAAGAAGAAGAAAATAAACAATAAAAAGTGAAAATAGAATACTTTGATCCACATTCAATCTCTATAGTTTTCTCTCAGAATGCTTGATATTTTCCATCCTAAGTCTATTGGAATTGCTTTGAATTACATTGTTGAAAAAGGCCAAGTTCATCACAGTTCATCATCAATAATAGTACTTACTGATACTGTGTACAATGTTCTCCTGGTTCTGCTCCCTTCACTTAGTATCAGTTCATGTAAATCTTTCTAGGCTTTTCTGAAATCACAGGCAACTAAATTTTGCCATGATTTTCCACAAGTCCTCTTAAAGGACAGTATTAAAGACATCTCCACTCCAACTGTTCCTATGGACTTCTCTGTAATTTGTGCTGATCTGTGATAGTCTTCTGAGCTCATATTGGTTTGATCAGCCACAGTTGAACATGATACACTGTGTTGTCATTTTGTGATGTCATCTTGAACCTCTTTGAGAATGAAAGACAATAGCCAGTAGGTGACCAAAGTAAGGTTTGAACCAGATCTTCTGGTCCCAGTAGTTCTTTCCACTGTGCCATGCTGTAAATTAAAGATCTAAAGGAGCTTATCCAGGAACTCTTAGGGATGTTAAAGCTGACTGTCCTCAATTTAATTTGAAGACACTAACTATAAATTATTTGGGAGAGACATTGATGAATAAAAAGGGAAAAATGCCTGGGAAGCCAAATACTACAAAAATACAGCCATGAATTTGGGAACCATCAGTTTTATGGACTTGGGCTCTCAGTAATACGCTCAAGTTCCTTGAGATCAGAGATTCTGATTATTCTTTTTATTTGTATACCATGTTAGTATACCAAGCACGATATGCCTGACAGAGCCAGTGCTTAATACATGCTTGTTCCTTTCCAATTCCTCTTAACCCCAGAGTGCTCTAGGAAACAAATTCTCTACAGAATAGGTACTGATCTTTACGGATGAAGGACATTTCTTCCATTCCTCATAAGGAGGAAGCAGCATGACGTCCAGATAGCCAAGGTAAGTTTTTCCAAGGTCACGTAGCTAAGAAAGCTGTGATAAGGCTTGAACCAGACCTTCTCTCCAGAAGTTCTTTCTATGGTACTATGTTGTGAATTAAGGAAGGTCTAAAGGGATTTATTCAGGAGATCTTAAGGCTGTTATGCTTGTTATCCCTTATACTGATAAAATCACATATCTGATATCATCCTGAGAGTCTATTATAAGCTTTTCTGCATGCTCTGAAACACTGTTGACTTATCTCTATCTCTGTCCCTCTCTGTCTTTCTTTATGTCTTTCTGTATGTTTTTATCTCCATGTCTGTCTGTCTCTCTCATGGAAGGTTATGTATGCCTTCTGAGCTGTCAATGGAAGAGCAAAATCATCAACACTCTTGGGAAAACGCAAGCAGGCTTAGGAGACCTAAGCACTAGAGATGCTGCCATCTCCCAATGGGACCAGGTCAGGGATCTGAGGAGTATCTTATCATTGAATTTTGTGAGTGAATTCTTGGATCAGGGTTTGGAAATTCTATAAAACTGATGATTGAATTAAAAACAGAAGATTTTGCAAAAACTATGATACCTCTAATTCCAGCTTTATGGCATCTGCAAGTCCAGGAACATTCGCTAGTAAGTTGAACAATTCATTATCATAGTCTTCCTTCTCCTTTAAAGAGAGAAAATAAAAAGTCAATAACATTAGTAACATACTCAAATAAAAAGGGATTCCTTTGGCAATGTATTTACTCAGAAACCCACAAATGAACATTATAGAGATTCTGCTGTGTTTTAAAGATGATAAAAATTTCTCATTTATATTTTAATCTGTATTGGCAGTGAAGGTGTATAGATATGAGTTTGACTCAAACTCTTAGACTTTTCCTAGACTACAAATATTTAATTCAGATGAAAGGGGGGGGGAGAGAGAGAGAGAGAGAGAAAAAAAGAGAAAGAGAGAGAGGGAGGGAGAGAGCATATAATGTAATGAGGAACTCAGGAACTTTCCAACGCATGATCACAAACTTAGAGCTGGGAAGAACTTTAGAACTTAGTCTAGTCTAACATTCCTCATCTCTTTCTTTCTTTCTTTCTTTTTTTAATAATAGCCTTTTATTTTCAAAATATATTCAAAGATAGTTTTCAACATTCATCCTTGTAAAATCTTGAGTTCCAGATTTTTTTTCTCCTGCTCCTAGATGGCAAATGATCCAATATATGTTAAACATGTGCAGTTCTTCTATACATATTTCCACAGTTATCGGGATGCACAATAAAAATCAAATCAAAAGGAAAAAAATGATAAAGAAAACAAAATACAAGCAAACAACATCAAAAAAAAAATGTTGTGATCCACTCTCAGTCCCTACACCTATTCTCTCTGAGTGTAGATAGCTCTCTCCAGATGATTCTATTCTTTGTGTGTGTGTGTGTGTTTGTTTATCCCAAGTACTAAGCACAGTGCCTGACATAGCAGGTACTTAATAAATGCTTATTCTAAATTTCAGATGAAGAAATTAAAGCCATTTTGAGTCATATAAAATGCTCCAAATCATTATTGATTAGCAAAATATAAATTAAGACCAGTCTGAGGTACCACTTCACACCTCTCAGATTAGAAGATGATGGGAAAAGATGATAAATCTTGAGACATGGGAAAACTGGAACTCTATTGCATTATTGACAGAGTTGTAAAACAAACCATTCTGGACAGCAATTTGGAAATATGCTCTCAGAGATAACAAACTGTGCATACCCTTTGATTCAGCAGTGTCACTACTGGGTCTATGTAGCAAAGAGATCATAAAAGAGGGGAAAACACTCATATGTAAAAAAATATTTGTAGCAGCTCTTTTCATAGTGACAAGGAACTAGAAATTGAATAGATGCTCACTTGTTGAGGAATGGCTGAATAAGTTACGGTCTACAAATGCTCTATAAGAAATGATGAGCAGAGTGATTTCAGAAAAGCCGGGAAAGACTTAGATGAATTGATCTGAGAGGAGTGAGAACCCTGTTCATAGTAACAACAAGATTATGGGATGATCAACTATGATAGACTTGGCTCTTCTCAACAATGTGGTGATTCAAGGCATTTCCAACAGATTTGGGATGGAAAATGCCATCCACATTTAGGGAGAACTATGGAGATTGAATGTGGATCACAGCATAGTATTTTCACCTTTTTTTTGTTTAATTTTTTCTTTCTCATGTTTTTTTTTTTTTCTTTTGGTCTGATTTTTCTTGCATCTTGGAGAGAAGGAAAGTAAGGGAGGGAGGGAGAAAATTTTGGAACATAAAATCTTACAAAAATGAATGTTGAAAACTATCTTTGGGATAGCTAGTTGGCGCAGTGGATAGAGTACCAGCTCTAAAGTTAGGAGGATCTGAGCTCAAATCTGGCCTCAGACATTTAACACTTTCTAGTTGTGTGATTCTATGCAAGTCACTTAACCTCAACTACCTCAGCAAAAAAAAAATTATTTAAAAAAATTTAAAAACTATCTTTACATGTTTTTGGAAAAGTAAAATACTGTTAAAAAAATAAATGAAATATTTTGTGCCCAGGCATTGACCATTAATGGTAATAAACTAATGAACATGTTCCTTTTTAATTGCACATAACTCCAGAGTGCCCCCAGGAAACTAACTCTTTAAGAATAACAGCAGCAGAATAGGTATTGATCTTGGAGGGTGGAGGGCATTTCCTCATTGGGAGCTCCTGACATCAATAAGATCATAGCTCTGGTACCATCCTGAATGGCTATTAGCTTTTCCGCTTGCCTAGAAACAATGCTGACTCATGTTTCCCTCTCTGCGGCCCAGGATTACATATACCTTCTGAGCTATCAATGGGAAGGCTAAATCATCAGCATTCTTGGGAAAACACAAGCACTTTGGAAGGCCTAAGCACTATAAATTCTGCCATCTCCCAGTGGAACCAGGTCAAGGATCTCAGGATTTAGAAATTCGACAAAAGTGGTGAATGAATTAAAAACAGAAGATTTTGTAAAAACAATAGTACCTGTAATTTCTGTATGTCCATTTTTATGACTTTCACAAGGCTAGGAACATCCACAAATAAGTTGATCAATTCATTATCAAAGGCTTTCTTCTCCTTTGAAAAAAGAAAACAAAAAGTCAATAACATTAGCAACAAACTTGAAGAAGGGATTTCTTTGGTTACATGTTTGCTCAGAAAACCCCAAATAAACATAGATTAGGTTCTACTATGTTTCCCATTTTTTTTAAATTAGTATTTTATTTTCCCCAGTTGCATATAAGAAAATTTCTAACATTTATTTTTAAACATTGAGTTCTAGATTCTTTCTTTTCCTCCCACTTTGCCCCTCCCCCATTGAGAATTCAAGCAATTAATATAATTTGTGTAGTCATGCAAAACATTTCCATGGTAGTCATATTGTGGAAGAATAATACAGACCAAAAAAAAAATCCTCAAACAATAAAGTTTAAAAAAATATGCTTCAATCTGCATTCAGCCACCATCAATTCTTTCTCTGTGAGGATAATATTTTTCATCATTAAATCCTTCAGAGTTGTCTTGGATTATTGTATTGCTGACAATACTTGTGTCATTTATAGCTGATCACCTTATATATAATACTTGTGTTTCTTTTTATACAGTACATTTCACTTTACATCAGCTCATGAAAATCCTTCCAGGTTTTTCTCAGAGCATCCTGTTCACCATTTCTTACGGCACAATAGTATTCCATCATAATTACATACAACAGTTTATTCACCCATCCTCCAATTGATGGGCAACTCCTCAGTTTCCAATTCTTTGCCCCCCAAAAAGAGCTGCTATAAATATTTTTTTGTACAATACGTTCTCTTCTTTTGTTGTTTTTTATCTCTTTTGGGATACAGACTTGGTAGTGGTATATGTGGTTTTATAGCCCTTTTGGACATAGTTCCAAATTGCTCTACAGAATAGTTAAATCAGTTCAAAACTCTACCAACAATGCATTAATGTCTCATTTTCCCCACATCCTCCCAGCATTTGTCATTTTCCTTTTATTTCTATTAGCCACTCTAATAGATATGTAGGGGTACTTCAGAATTGTTTTTTTTTCTTATCAATAGTAAGTTAAAGCTTTTTTTTCATATCTCTATAGATAGCTATGATTACTTCAACTGAAAACTGTTCTTTTTCTTTTCTTTCTTTTTTTCCCTAAATTTATTTTATTTAAAGAAACAGAATAAGAAAAAAATAAAGAAAAACAGAAAAGGAGTACAAAACAAAATGAATCAAAATAAAAGAGAACATTGTCATGTGCCCAGAAGAACATCAGGGAGAATTCAAAATGTATAACAAATCCCAGTTCAATAAAGTATATATCTATTAGTAGAAGAAATTATATTCATGAGTGTCCATCTTTTCTTTACTTCCTTGTAAATTATTCTTTGGTTTTCTGCTACATACTTTATTTACTTTATTCTTTTTCCCCCTTTCATTCCACCCCATCCCCAAGCAGGCTATAGTTAAGAAAGGATATATTTATATATATTTATGTGCATATATACAAACACACATACAACCAACCTCACACACACATAACACACAGACATAGCTTTCCTATCCCTGCTGACCCTTTGCTTTACTCCTGCTCCTTCACTTGCCTTGCTATTAATCTCTCCCCATCCATGTCTTCATCCCTCACCCTTTGCTTCCCTGTCTGCCAATCCCTTCCCCCTTATTTCTTTAGAGATTTTGGAGGGTGCTGCACCCTTTATATTATATATGTAGTGTTGCCGATTTAACTCATTCCTGATGTGAGTAGGTTTTCAGAACTATGAGCCTCCCCCCCACCCCAATCCCTGTCAATGTCTTTATGTCTCTTTTTCCTTTGTGCCTCATTTGTATAACATGATTACTATTTTTACCTTAACTTTGCCCCAATTTTTTTGAGCTGCCCTATTGCTGATGTCAATCTTAAACATATGTTATACATTTCCCATGTGAAAAAAATAAACAATTTATCCATGTTGAGTTCCTTGAAATTGCTTTTTGCTTTTGCTTCTTATATGTTAAATTTTCTATCAAGTTCAGTTGGTTGATAGAAAGTTTGGAAAATCTGCAAGTTCATCTGATGTCCATTTTTTTGTTCAATATTATAGATAGTTTTGCCGGATATGATATTTTTGGTTACAGGCCTAGTTCTTTTGATTGTTGATAAGAGATGATTTCGGGACCTGTGGTCTTTTATTGTGGTTGCTGATAAAATCCTGTACAATTCTAATTGTAGCTCTAGCACATTTGAATTGTTTTTTTCTTGTTTCTTGCAAAATATTCTTTTTGATCTGGGGTTTTCAAAATTTGGCAATAATGTTCCTATATGTTTTTCATGAAGGATTTTATTGAAGTGGTGATCAGTGGATTTTTTCTATTTCTACTTTCCCCTATCACTCCATGACAATTTTCTTGGATTATTTCTTGCATTATTGTCAAGGTTCTTTTTTTGGTTACAACTTTCAGACAGTCCAATTATTCTTGTATTTTCTCTTCTTGATCTGTTCTCCAGATCTGTCATTTTTCTTCTGTTTTGCATACTGTTCTATTTTTTCATTCTTTATAATCTCTTTTGTTATTTCTTGGTCTCTCCTAGTTTCACTGGCTTCCCCTTACTCAATTCTAATTTTCAAAGAGTTACTTTTGTCTTTAAGACTGTATCTCCTTTTCTAGTTGGTTAACTTTTTTTCATGATTTTGTTTTTCTTGAATGGTTTTTATTTTTATTTCTTTTTAATTTTTTCCCTAATGTCTCTCATTTGACTTCTAAATTCTTTTTTGAGTTCTTCAATAAATTATCTCTGGGTAGGGAGCCATTTTATATTACTCTTTGGGGTGAAAGCTTTTTTTTTTTTTTAACTTCATTGTCCTCCTCTGAAGATGAAACTTGGTCTTTTCTGTTCCTATAGTATGTTTCTTCTTTGCTGGTTCATTTTGTTCTTTAATAAAAAATATTAATGTAAGCACCTCTAATCCTGGGGTGGAGGGGATGGTATCTCTGATTTCACGTCACCTTTCTCCTCTGATCAGGAACCCCAAAGCAAGAGCTCTCCCCTCCAGCAAGTGCCCATAATCAGCAGCATCCCTGCCCCACTGCCTCAGCACTCATGGGTATACTGGTTCCTTCTTGACCAGGGCCAAATTCATTCAGTCTTCCCAGACTCAGACTCATATTCCACAAGCGGTCCTGGAGATAAAAAAGTTTCTGTGGTTCCTTATGAGGCTCTATGAGACTCTAACCACACTCAGCTCGCCCCAGACTCCCCACTTGGTATTTCTGTGGAGCTATCCCTGAGATGTTAATTCACAGGTATTAATCCTGGCTTTGGGTCTTTCTTCTTCTTAGGTTGTATCAGGAAGACCCCTGTTCTTCCTCAAGTCTTCTTGATTTTTCACCAGTCTATGTGTGCCTTAAGGCACAAATTTGTTATATTTGTGGCAGAAATTGGGAGACCTTGAAATTTACCAACCTACTCCGCCATCTTCCCAGAATCCTTGTGTTCTTACTTTTTGATCATTCATCAGTTGAGAAATGGCTGTTATTTTTTATAAATTTGACTCATTTTTCTGTTTGAGAGATGAGGCCTTTATCAGAGAAATGCTTCAAAAATTTTTTTCACAATTATTTTTGCTAACTGCATTTCCCCTTTTTATTTTATTCTCTCTTCTTTTGCCATTCACTTCCTCAAAATGTTTTCTTTTGACTGCCCCCATCCCCCAAGTTGCCCTTCCTTCTATTACCCTCTACCCAATCCTCTTCCCCTCCAGTATCCTGTAGGATAAGATAGATTTCTAAATTCAATTGAGTGTGCATGTTATTTCCTCTTTGAGTCATCAGATGAGAGTAAGGTTCGCTCACTCCCCTTTACCTTCCCCCTTCCCCTCCACTGTAAATGTTTTTTAATAATTGCTTCTTTTATGTGTGATAATGTACTTCATTCTATCTCTTCCTTTCTCTTTCTCCCAGTACATTCCTCTCTCACCTCTTAATTTAATTTTTTAGATATCACCACTTCACATTTAACTAACACCTGTTCTCTCTCTCTCTCTCTCTCTCTCTCTCTCTCTCTCTCTCTCTCTCTCTCTCTCTCTCTCTCTGTCTCTCCTTCTCTCTGTTTCTCTGTCTGTCTCTCTGTCTCTGTATGTGTATATGTTAATAATCTTTTTAATTTCCCTGATAATGACAACATTTTTTTGAGTTACAAGTATCTTCTTCCCTTGTAGGAATGCAAAAAGTCCACCCCCATTAAGTTCTTTCTGATTTCCCTTTCCTGTTTACCTTTATTTATTTTTCTAGAGTCTTATATTTGAAAGTTAAGTTTTCTATTCAGCTCTGGTCTTTTCATTAAGAATGCTGGAAAATCCTTTATTTCATTTAATATCTTTATTCCCCTGAAAGATTATACTCATTTTTTCTGGGTAGATGATTGTTGTAAGTCTAACTCCTTTGCCCTCTGGAACATCATATTCCAAATCTTGTGATCCTTTATTGCAGAAGTTGTTAAATCTTGTGTTATTATGATTAAGGCTCCCTCATACATGAATCGTTTTTTTCTGGCTGCTTGAAATATTATCTTTTTGACTGGGAGCTCTGGAATTAGGCTATAATATTGTTGGGAGTTTTCATTTTGGGATCTCTTTCAGGAGATTATTGGCAGATTCTTTTAATTTCTAGTTTACCTTCGGGTTCTAAGATGTCAGGGCAGTTTTCCTTGATAATTTCTTGGAAAATTACTTGTTTTTTTATCATGGCTTTCAGGTAGTCTTATAGTTTTTAACTCATCTCTCCTGAATCTATTCTCCAGTTTGGTTGTTTTTCCAATGAGATATTTTACACTGTCATCTTTTTTGAAAAATTCTTTTGATTTCGTTTTATTGTTTCTTTGTTTTTCATAAAGTCATTAGCTTCTACTTGCTTAATTCTAATTTTTAAGGAATTATTTTCTTCAGTGAACCTTTGAACCTTTTTTTTTCCATTTTTCCAATTCTACTTTTAAAGGAATTGTTTTCTTCAGTGGATTTCCCCCCCCCCCCATTTCCCCCCTCTATGATTTTAAGGCATTCCTTCTTCATCAGCTTTCTTCTTTTACCATCTGGTCTAGACAGTTTTTTAAGGGATTGTTTTTTTCATTTTTTTGGTATCTCCTTAATTAAACTGTTGATTCATTTTTCACGATTTTCTTGTGTTGCTCTCATTTCTCTTTACAATTTTTCTTTTCTTTCTCTTACTTGATTTTCAAAATCTTTTTTGAGCTCTTCCATGGTCTGAGATTTTCATATTTTTCTTGGAGACTTGGGATGTAGAAGCTTTGACTTTATTATCTTCTGAGTGTGTTCTTAGATCTTCCTTGTCACCATAGTAATTTTATATAGTTAGAATCTTTCTTTGCTTGCTTACTTATTTCCCCAGACTCAATGACTTTTTATACTTCTTGTTAAAGTAGGACCCTGTTTCCAGAGTGGAGTACTGTCCCAAACTTTAGGGGTTTTGAAATGTAGCTGTTTTCAGAGAAACTTTTAGGGAAATTGTAAGTTTTCAGTTCTTCCAAGGCGCTGTGATCTCCTGGCCTGTGCTCTGGTCTGTGAGTGACCACAAGCGCTCTGATCTGTACTGTAACTGTGAGAGAGTTCCAGTTCAACTATGGCTGCAGACTCTGATGTGTTAGTACTCCAGCTCATCCTGGGACTGCCACCCAGGACTCTAACCGGGATCCACATATAAGCAAATACAGAGTCCTGTCTAAGACTAGCCAAGACCCCTTTAATGCTCCATATATGTATTTGTTCTAACCCCTTACCACCTGATTTTATTTTTAAATTTTCTTAAAATTTTCCAATTTATATTTTAATCTTTACTTGGGGTGGAGGTCTGTGGACTTGAGTTTGACACTTCTTTTCCTAGACTACAAATATTTAATTGAGATAAAAGAACAGGAGGGAGAGAAAGGAGAGAGGGAGGGAATGAGAGACAGAGGGAGAAAGGGGGGCAAGACAGACAGACAGACAGAGACATCAGAATGCTACAAAACCAGAAGATTTTGCAAAAACAACAGTACCTTTAATTTCTGTATATCCATGTTTATGGAACTGGTATCTTCAGAACGACTAAGCAAATCCAGTTTTTCCAATTCATTTAAGAAATTTTGCTCCTTTAAAAAGAGAAAATAAAAAAGTAAATAACATTAATAACAAACTAAATAAAGAGGGATTCTTCTGGCCACACATTTACTCAGAAACCCACAAATGAACATTATAAATTTTTTATTCTATTAAAAAAATTTGTTAAAAATTTCCCATTTATATTTTACTCTGCACTGGGAATGAAGGCAAATGGAACTGAGTTTGACACATCTTTTTTTAGACTACAAATACTTAAGGATGAAGATGAAAGAACAGAAGAGAGAGAAGGAGGGAGGGAGGGAGAGAGACAGACAGAGAGACACAGAGAGAAACACAGAGACAGACAGAGACAGAGGAATAGAGACAGAGAGGGACAGAAAGAGAGAGAGTGCTGCTTATGATGTAATCAGGAACTCTCCAATGCAGGATCAGAGACCTAGAGCTAGAAGGGACCACAGAACTTAGTCTAGTGTAACATCTCTCATTTCATAAAGAAGGAGCAGCCTAAGGTCCAGGGGGCCAGGGTAAGTTTTCTAAAGTCACACGGCTAGTAAGTAACCAAAGTAAGATTTGAACCAGCTCTTCTGACCCCAGAAGTTCTTTCCACTTTATCATGTTGTAAATTAAAGAAGGTCTAAAGGAACTTATCTAGGAGCTCTTAAGGCTGTTATGCTTGTTGTTGCTTTAATTTGAAGACCCTGACTATGGACCATTTGGGATAGACATTGATAAACAAGAAGGGGGAAATGTCTGGGAAATGCTACAGAACCAGAAGATGTTGCAAAAACAACAGTACCTTTGATGTTTGTATATCCATGCTTACGGAACTCTCATGCCCATGAACTCCAGCAGATTTGGAAGTCAGTTCATTATTGGGGGCTTCAGCAATCTTTGAAAAGAGAATATAATATCAGTAACAAACTCAAATAAAGAGAGATTCCTCTGGCTACACATTTACTCAGAAAACCACAAATGAACATCATCAATAGATGTTCTACTGTATTTTAAAATTTTTGTTAAAAATTTCACATTTACATTTTAATATGCATTGGGAGCAAAGGCAAATGGGTTTGAACTGGATGCATCTTTTCCTAGACTACAAATACTTAAAATAAATTTGAAAGAACAGGATACAGACATACATATACACACACAAGGAGGGGGGAAAGAGATAGAGACAGAGAGACATAGAGAGAGCCTATGATGTAATCAGGAACTTTCCAATGCAGAATCAGAGACCTAGAGCTGGAAAGGACCGCAGAATCAATTTAGTCTAATAATATCTCTCATTTCATAAAGAGGGAGCAGCTTGAGGTTCAGAGAGCCAGGGTAAGTTTCCTAAAGTCACCAAGCTAGTAAGTGACCAAGGTAAGTTTTGAATCAGGTCTTCTGACCATAGAAGTTCTTTCCACTTTACCATGTTGTGAATTAAAGGAGTTCTAAAGGGACTCTTAAGGCTGTTATTCTGGTTCTCATTTTAATTTGTAGACACTGATGAACAAAAAGAAGGAAATCCCCGGGAAACAGGATGCTACCAAACCAGAAGATTTTGCAAAAACAACAGTGCTCACTTCACAATTCTCAGATTTGCTAAGATGACAGGAAAAGATAATGATATATGCTGAAAGGGATGTAGGAAAATTGGAACACTAATACATTGTTGGTGGAGTTGTGAACTGATCCAACAATTCTGGAGAGCAATTTAAAACTATGCCCAAAGGGCTATCAAACTGTGCATACTCTTTGATCCAGCAGTGTCTCTATTGGGCCTTTATCCCAAAGAGATTATAAAAAAAAGGAAAAGGACCCATATGTGCAAAAATGTTTGTAGCAGCCCTTTTTGTAGTGTCAAGGAATTGGAAACTGAATGGATGCCCATCAGCTGGGGAATGGCTGAATAAGTTGTGGTATATGAATGTCGTGGATTATTATTGTTCTGTAAGAAATGACCAGAGAAAGATTTCAGAGAGGCCTGGAGAGACTGACATGAACTGATGCTGAATGAAGTGAATAGGACCAAGAGAACACTGCACACAGCAACAAGATTATGTGATGATCAACTGGGATGGATCAACTGGCTCTTTTCACTAATGAGGTGATTTAGAACTATTCCAATAGACTTGGGATGGAGAAAGTCATCTTTATCTAGAGAGAAGACTATGAGGATTGAATGTGATCACAACATAGTAATTTCCCCTTTGTTGTTGTTATTGTTTGCTTGCTTGTTCTTTTCTTTCTCATTTTTTTCTTTTTGATCTGATGTTTCTTGTGCAGCATGATAAATGTGGAAATGTTTAGAACTGAACATGTTTAACTTATATTGGATTACTTGCTGTCTAGGGGAGGGAGTGGGGGAAGAAAAATTTGGAACACAAGGTTTTGCAAGGGTGAATTTTGAAAACTATTTTTGCTTGTATTTTGAAAAAAAAAAACCAATAGTACCTCTACTTTCACCTTATCCGTGATTTTGGAATTCTCATGGTCAGGAATCTCACCCAAATCACTGTTCAATTCAGAATCAAAGGATTTCTTCTCCTTATCCTATAGGGATATAAGGATAATACGAAACGTCAATAATATTAACAACAAACTGAAATAAAGAGGGATTCCAGTGGTCACGCATTTACTTTGAAATCCACAAATGAACATCATAGATGTTCTACTTTATTTTTATTTTTAAAATTTTCGTTAAAAATTTCCCCCATATATTATTTGGCACTAGGAGTGAAGGTAAACGGGCTTGAGTTTGACATTCTTCTTCCTAGACTACAAACATTTAATTAGATGAAATAACTTGAGAGAGAAGATGAAGAAGAAGATGAGGGAGGGAAAGGAGGAGGAGGGAAAGAGGAGAAGGACTAAAAGGAGGAGGAGGGAAAGAGGAGGAGGAGGAGAAAAGGGGAGAGGAGAGAAGAGGGGAGAGAGAGAGGGGCGGGGTGGGGGGAAGAGCAAGGGAAGGGGGAGAAAGAGAGAGTGCCTATGATATAATCAGGAATTCTCCAATGCAGGATCAGGGACCTGGAAAAAGATCTCTGACCTCAATCTAGTCTAACATCCCTCATTTTATAAAGAGGGAGCTGCCTCAAGTCCAGGGGCAGCCTGAAGTCCAGGGAACTAAGATAACTTTTACAAGGTCACACAGCTATTACGTGATCAGAGTAAGGTCTGAACCAGGTCTTCTGATCCCAGAAGTTCTTTCCATTTTGCCATGTTGTGAATTAAAGGAGATTTAAAGGGGTTTATCCAGAGGTTCTTAAGGCTGCTATGCTTGTTGTTGCTTTAATTTGAAGACGCTGACTATGGACCATTTGGGATAGACATTGATGAACAAAAAGGGGGAAATGGGGGGGGGAAATAAAATGCTACAGAAGATTTTGCAAAAAGAACAGTACCTCTAATTTCTCCAAATCCATGTTTATGGAATTCTCACGGCCAGAATCAGCAAATTCATCACTCAATTCATTATTGAGGGCTTCCGAGCTCTTTGAAAAGAGAATATAAAAAGACAATAACATTAACAAATTCAAATATTGAGGGATTCATCTGGCTACACATTTATTCAGAAAACCACAAATGAACATCATAGCTTGGAAGAAAGTAGTCTAGGAAAAAATGTTTCAAACTCAAGCCCATTGGCCTTCATTCCCAGTAGAGTTTAAAATATAAATGGGAATTCTGAATAAGATATCATATCCAAGATAATTAAGGAAGCAATTAAAATTTATAAAATTCCATCTCTCAATAGATAAATGGAAAAAAAATATGGACAGACAGTTTTTCAACTGAAAATCCAAGTTATCAGCGATCACGTGAATAAATGTTTTCTATTGTCAATAAATAGAGAAATGCAAATTAAACTAACTTGGAGGTTCTGCCTCATGCCCATAGACAAAAATGACAAAGGAGGAAAATGACAAATGTTGCAAGAGCTGTGGGGAAACAGGCATACTAATACACTGTTGGTAGAGCTGAGAACTGGTTCAGCCATTCTGGAGAACAATGTGGAACCATTCCCAGAATGTTAAATTATCCGTATTTTTTGATCCAGCTACATCACTTCTAGGCCTATTCCCTAAAGAGATCAAAGAAGATATCCAAAAATATTTGGATGTAATAGCCAAAAATTGAAAATTAAGGGACTGTTCTATTGAAGAACAGCTAAACACATTTTAGTGTATGAACACAATACTCTTTATATTTTGTTATAATGTTACATATAATATTTTATTACATAAAATATAAATTTTTATTATTATACCATAAGAAATTATGAAATGGATAGCTTTGGATGAAACTAAGAAGATGTCTATGAACTCATATAGAATGAAGTGACCAGAACCAGGAGAATCAGTTATAGAATAATAATATATATTAGAATATAGAATAATAATATATTATTATCAATTAATTAATTAATATTATTATTATTATATATTTTATTAATTAATATGGGGCAGCTAGATGGTGCTATAGTGGATAGAGCACTGGCCTTGGATTCAGGAGAACCTAAGTTCAAATCTGATCTCAGACAAGTAACATTTATTAGTTGTGTGATCCTGTGCGAATCACTTAACCCCAATTGTCTCGAAAAAAAAAAGGAGAAAAAAATAACGTTATGGGAGAAAACAACTTTGAAAGACATTAAAATTGTGATCAATGCAATGATAAACCATATGCTCAGAAGACTGAAGATGGAACTCATCAATCATCTGTGAGTGATGATAAAATTAAAATACAGAGACAGACATTTTCAGAAATGGCAATGTGGATATATGTTTTACTGGACTGTGGATGTTTATACTGAGGGTTATGTTTGCTCTCTTTTATCTCTCTGTCTCTGCCTCTCTATCTCCCTCTTCTATCTCCCAACCAAGTTTTTCTCTCCCTCCTTCTTTCCCTCCCTCCCTCCCTCTTTTTCTCACTCTCTGTTTCTCTCTCTGTCTCCCTCTCTCCTTCCTTTTTCTTCTGTTGTTCAGTGGGGGAATGGGAAGGACAGATTATAAAAGTACATACAAATAAATGGAGGTGATGTGGAAACAAAAGATAACCACAAAAATTACTTTAAAAAAGAAAGAAAGATGTGCAACAAATTAAAAATGGAAGCTTCAGAGCAAGTTATTATACCGTCTCTTCATTTGTATCCTTGGTAAAATAACTGACTTTGTCTTCATTTGTGCGACTGTCAAGGCTTGAATCAGTTGAAGAGATTTTGCTACCGGTGATTTCTTCTTTCTTCTCCTTTGAGGAGAGACACAAATAAAAAAGAACATAAATACGGAATACCATAAACGTTAACATCAATATTTAGTACAATTGAAACAGAATGCAATCAGCAAGGAAAATATCCTATGATTTAGTAAAGCACTTTCCCCAATGAAGAGTCATCCACTGGAGACTAAAGGATGCCTGCAGTAGTTTATCCTGATGTTCCTCTATACTTGGCACTTTCTATACTTAGCCTCATATTAAATTGTTATTTAACATTTATTTATTAGTTATTAATTGTATTTAGTATATATTGTATTTAGTTATTATTATTGTATTAAATGGTATTTAGTATAAATATATAAATTGTATTTCATATATATAATATGTGTGTGTGTATATAGGTAATGAGAGGAAAAACACTGATGTACAAAAATGAATAATGAAATTTAGGATTAAAGACAAACATAGTCCTTGACAGTAAAGTATTTTGAAAACCATTGGTTTTAGTGGCTTTGGACATGAACAGTAAATCAAAATGATTTGACATTGATAATGACTTCCATCTTATAATTTGATTTATAAAGATGATTGGTAGAAGCAGAAAACAGGAATATGGAGGTAGAAGAACAAATATTAAAACAAAATTAAATGAGTAAAAATGGAAGAATTCATTCATTTAAAAGCAAACAAGTTTAATTTCTTATTCTGGGCTTTTCTTTCTTTTAAACTTCCTTCCCTGGCCTCTTTGGTCCATTTAAAAATATTTTAACATCCTTTTTTGGCCCCACTATTTCTAAGTCCACTTTCTACCATGTCCTTCCACCAAAACAAAACAAAGCAACAAGAACTAAAAACAACCCACAAGAGAAAGGAAAAAAAAATAAACCGTTGTGACAAAGAGGCATAGCAATGTCCCTTCCCCAAAATGTATGTTTTTTCTTGCATCCTGAATCCTGAATATTTCTACAAGAAGGGGAACATGCTATATTGCAGGTCCTTTGGAAACATAGTTGGTCATTAAGTCTTTAAAATTTTTTTTCTTTAATAATGTTCTTCCTCCTTTAGCATATTCTACTCTGTGTCAGTTCATGTTACCCAGTACCTTTTAGAATAATATCTTTCAGAATTTTTTTGTGAGACTTGAATAGTTTGCAATATCCTTGTGATATAGACAATAAAATTTTCATACGATCTTATAATGAAGGGCAGCTGGGTTATGATGAGGGGCAGCTGGGTGGTGTAATGGATAGAGCAGCAGCCCTGAAGTCAGGAGGACCTGAGTTCAAATCTGACCTCAGACACTTAACACTTCCTGGCTGTGTGATCTTGGGCAAGTCACTTAACCCCAATTGCCTCAACAACAACAACAACAACAACAACAACAAAAAACTGAGACTTTGAATTGCTAGTACATGTCATATCTCCTCCATATCTAGAGTTCTTCCCACAATATATGATATGCTCAATTTAACATTTATTTAGCACATACTGTAAGTAAAGTTATGTATTAAGTACTGGGGGTCCAGTAAAAATTAATAGGACACTGAGTCTGCCCTCAAAGAATGTGATATCACTTTACTGTTTTGTTTCTTTTTTATTTTTAAGAGGAGCTGATTTAGTTAAAAGTAAGAAGAATAACTTTGGGCATAGAGGATGATAGAATTCTTGAATATTTTTGCAGTTAATGTAAAAGGTTAAAAAAGATCCGGGGGGGTAAAAGACAAAAAAAATACCCCTAAGCAAACCCCCCCCCCCCAACAAACAAACAAACAACCCCTTTCCCCTCAAGGCTTGGGACTATAGAAAATGAATTTTTCTTTCCTTTCCTAGTGACCTTAAATATAGAATTTGAAGTTGGGAGATAATTTCATTTGTCTAATTTAAGTTTTCACTCTGATTTATTTTCTTTTTAGATAAAGGCCAAGAAAGGGATCAAGAAAGAGATTGGACTATAGTTTGGGATTCTATGTGATAGTGAATAGTTTAAGTCCTGAAGTTAAGAAAACATGAATTCAAAACTTTCCTCAGATACTTATTAGCTATATGATTTTGAAAAAGTCACTTACCCTCTTTCAGCCTAATTTTCTTCCCTTGGAAAATGGGAATACCACCACCTATGTCACAGGATTGTTGGGAGGAACGAATCAAGTGATGTATGTAAAGCATTTGGAAAACCTATATAAATGTTAGTTGTTGTTATTATTTTTAGATGGAGGAAAATGGATGACTCTCCTAGCCCTCTCCCCCAGAGTCAGGGAGACTCAGTTCCAAGGAGAATAATATTTAGATTGGTGCAGATAAAACAAAAATGATTAACAGGAAATTGAAAGCCTAGAGATATGAGGAAATGGTAAATGAGAATTCAGCTGCCCTCAACATCCCATAGCATTGAAAGAATTTGTGAACATGATTATTGAGACATTATTAGGGTTCTCTGAATGATTATGAGCATAGAATAACAGTGAAAGGACTCAATAAGCAGGCAAAGACAATTGCGGTTAAGACTTGCCCAGGGTCACACAGCTAGTAAGTGCTAAGTGTTCAAGGTCAGATTTGAACTTAGGTACTCCTGACTTCAGGACCAATACTCTATCCACTGCACCATCTCACTGCCCCAGTTTTCTTGATTTTCAAAAGAAAACCAATGTCAATTCTTTGAACTGTAGAGCACTAAGTTTACCTAAGTTTGTTTGAAAAATCCCAGAGTGCAATATCAAAAGAATGACTTAAACAATTAGAAAAGGAAGCAATAATCACTAATAGATAGCAGAGACCCATTAAAAACAAGCTATGTCCAGGCTACCCGGGGTCCCTGCTTCTGTAGGCAGGTCATATATAGAGCTGGTCATAAAACCAAACTCATAAATATTTTTGAAAAATATTATTTATTATCTAGACCTACTTTTCTCTTTTTGACTTGAGATGTTGATTTTTTTTGCACCCAAATTTAAGAATTTGAATATATAACCATGAAATATGATCTTAGTACAATTGGTCAAATATTCAAGAGTGTAAATAAATCTTTTTTTCCATTTTGACATTTAACAGATTAATTACCTCTTCTGACTTTGTGTCATCTTTAATGCACGCTTTTATCCAACTCCCTGATAAAAATTTTACATATAGAGGGTCAAACATAGATCTCCAGACGTTCCACAAGAGACATCCGTACAAAACAACAAAGAACCATTTATGGGTTCTTTGTGTTTGGCTATTCACCCAATTGTCTGCTGATATCTGCTCATATCTCTTCCCTCTTTGAAGTAGTTAGCTTGTGCAGTGGATAGAACTCCAGGCCTGTAGTCAAGAAAACTTGAGTTTGAATCTGGCCTCAGACACTTGCTTGTTATTTAACCTTAGGCAAATTATATAACATTAATTTGACTCAGTTTCCTTTTCTGTAAAATGAGGATTATAATCTTATATACCTTGCAGGCTTTCATGACGATGAAATGGGATAATAATTGTAAAGCACTTAGTACAGTGTTGAACATAGTGAAAGACATAAATATTAGGTATTGCAATCATCTTGTCAAGAATATGAATGATTTTGTCAAATGATTCTCTCAAGTCAAGATAAAGTATCCATAATGTTTCCTTGATTAATTAATGCGATAACTGTAAAAAAGAAATAGGAATATCTGTCTGAGACATTTGTGATGAAATCACATGAGCTCTGTGTATTTTTGTAATGCTCACTAATCAACTTTTTAACAATATATTTTTTGAAAAGAATCAAGTTAAAAGTCATTGATCTATAATTCACAGAATTTACTTTTTCTTTTTGAAAAGTGAAACATTTGCTCCTTTATTGTTCTGAAGTTTGAACCTTATTCCTCCACAATTTTAAAAAAGATAACTGATAATAGCTCAACAATCAACTTTATCTCTTCTTTCTGTACCTTGGGATATGGTTCTTTTAGACCTGCTGATTTGAATTCCAATTGAAATTCAAGAGCACATTTATCATCACTAATATTCTTTGGTTGTAACTTCCTATTAGTCATTTTCTTCTGTTGTATATAACACACCGATAAATTTTTTGGTAGAAAAATGGAAATTAAACAATAGCTTAAAGCTTCTGACTTCTCTCTGAAATGCTTTATCCTTGTCTTCTCTCCACTAAACAGTGATTCTATCCTTTTTGAGGGGATTCTACTCTTTTCCACAAATCTATAATTTGAGTCTGTAGTCTTATTTCCTAAGATATTGAAGCCATAATTGTAGGACCCAAAGAGACTTACAGTGGTTTCGTTATCAATTTCTTAAAATCTATTCCACCTGGACTCATAAGACTTCATGAAGAAGTGATGGTAAAAATTGAGAATGTGGATTACAATTGTGTCCTATACAGTAGATCACAAGTTGTTATAATTTCTAATGTTTTTTTGGGGCGTCTCTGGGTAAAATGCTTTTAAAATTTATGATATGGCTTGGACTTGTTAGTTTGAGTGATATATATTATCCATACCTGGGATACGTACATTGAGCTAATCCTAGGAGATTTAAGCAGTGAGTTTCCAGGATTTTCGCAAATTCCTGGTTTTTATCTGTCCAATGTCTTTCCTTGACCTGTTTTTCAACTGTTAAAAAAAAAACCCTCAGATATTTTACCTCTTCTATTTTTTCTTCCAATATTTCTTTTCTATTGTTGCTTCATTTCTTTTTACTCTATTTTAGTTTTTAGTGTTTCTAATAGTTGGGAAATTATTACTTCTTCTTTTAAATGATTATTCTTCTAAATCTTTTCTCCAGAGTTTTTCTTTCATTCTTTAAAAAAATCTCTTGCTTCATTTTTTCTAGGTATTTATAATAGTCTTTGAAAAAATCCTTTTCTTGTCGAATCTCTTCTTAAAGTTGTTATAGTGATTTTTGGCTTGGATTTCTAGATTTCCATTATTTTTTTTTTAACTCACTGGGGTCTTTTTCAATTTACCCATCACTTTGCCTTTATTTCCTTAGTGTAATACTAGTTTTTTTCCAGTCTCAAATTGGGTCCCCTAGGTTTTTGTGCTGATTTCTATCTTCCATTGTTGGATCTCTTTGATATCTGAAGTTTAGAACACTAATCTAAACATTAAAAATTTAGGTATTTCATGAAATTTTGGATATCTGGATACCTGGAGTCCTGAGACACTTAGGTTGTATCAATATGAGCAATGATGTACTATAGTGGTCCATAATTCTTCCCAGGGCTTCTAAGGTCCTCACTCTGGCAATCACCTTGGAGTTTTCTTGGGGAAACTTTCATTCTTGCTACATCTATACCTAGGCTATATGTGACCCTGACCCATACTTGGCTATATAGGTAGGATGCTAGTTTGTTTGCCTGACTTTGTAGTTGCCCCCTTTCCTATTGCTTGTGAGCTTTTGGCTGAAATTTTGTTTTTCTTAATTTCTGCAGTGGAACACACAACTTATTCTTGATTCTCACGGGAATTTTTGATCTTTCAAAAATCTGGAATTTCAAGTTTTTGCTGAAGCAGAAATGTGAGATCTCGGTGGCTTGCAATTTTCTTGTGAAATAGGCAGTAAAATTTTTCATAATGAAAAATATTAAATATCATAATAAAAATTTCAGTGCTAAAGAGTTTGAATGCCTTATTCAGGGTCAAATGTCTAGTACACGTCAGATCTCCACATCCAGAGCCCTTTCTACTCTATGGCCAATTTGATATGTATTTGGCGCCTATTACAAGCAATGTTATGTTTTAGGTATTAGATCCATATAAAGATTAATAGAACATTGAGTCTGCCCACAAAGAACTTGCAGTTCAGAAGTTACAATACAAGGTATCACTTTTAGTTTAGTTTTTTTTTTTTAAAGAAAAGGGGATTATTTAGTTATAATATAAGTGTGAAAAATGACCTCAATCAATGGATGGTGTTTTTGAGTCAGGAACTTTTGCAATAAATGTGGGAGGTAATAAAAGAGATTGAGATTTAAGATGAAACAAGAGTCTGAAGGAGATGGATTTTTCTTTCCTTTCTTAGTGATCTTAAACATAGAATTTGAAGTTGAATAATCATTTCAGTCATCTAAATGAAGTTGTGGCTCTGATTTATTTTAATTTTAAATGGAGGTGAAGAGGGAAATCAAGGAATAGATAGGATTGCTGCTTGGGATTCTAGATGATATAGAAGATACTGTGTCAAACTTGAAATCAGGAAGACCTGACTTCCTACCTCAGATACTTACTAGCTGTGTGATCCAGAGGAAATCTATTAGCATCTCTCAGATTAAGCTTCATCAATAAAATGGGTATAATTTTAGCACTTACATCAGAGGATTGTTCGAAGAAACAAATCAATGAGACTGTATCTATTTATCTACACACACACACACACACACATATATATATATATATATATATATATATGTATAACTCCTCTCTCTTTTTTTATGTTGGCATCCAATAGAACAGTTACTCTTCTATCTTTGTGGCATCTTCAGATTTGATTAGTATACCCTCAATGTTTTATGCAAATGAATGATAAGAATATTACACATCACAAGTCAAACATAAATCTGTGGGCACTCCTCTAAGGATCTCTGTAAAACATCCCATAGAAAAAGGTATGAGTTCTGTGGTTTGGTCATTTACTCAGTTGTCTATTGACTAGCTAACATCTCCCCTGTTTTGTTGTAAGGCATATCATGAGACACTCTGTCAAATGATTCACTCAAATCAAGTTAAAATATCCATAATATTTCCTTGATTTATTCATCCAATTACTATTCAGAAAATAAAAGAAAATTAGAAAAACCTGTCTGGGACTTTTTGTTTGTAAATGTTCACTAACCAACTCTTTATTTTATTTTGTTTTTTGCTAAGGCCATTTTCCAGTTTTATTCAGGCAAGAATTAAGTGACTTGCCCAGGGTCACACAGCTAGGAAGTGTTAAGTGTCTGAGACAAGATTTGAACTTAAATCCTCCTGATTTCAGGGCTAGTGCTCTATCCACTGTACCACCTAGCTGCCCCTAATCAACCCTATATTGATAGGTTTTAGAATTTTAATAGGAATCAAATTCAAAATCATTGGCCTTTAATTCACAAACTTCCTCCCATATTTAAAAAAAATTGAGATTTTTCTCTTCTGTAGTGTGTATAACCAGGCCAGCTAGTGGTGTAGTGAATAAAAGTACTGCACTGGAGTCAGAAAGACCAGAAAGACCACAGTTCAAGTCTGAACTCAAGATGCTTGTTAGTTGGGTGATCCTGGGCAAGTCACTTAACTCCTGCCTGAATAAAACTGGAAAATGGCAGTATCTTTGCCAAGGAAACCCCATGGGCAGGTGATCCATGGAGTCATTAAGAGTTGGACATGACTGAATAATTGAACAACAAGTATGTATCTCCACAATTTTTCAAAAGAATTGATAGCAGCTCAATGATCACATCCATCTCTTCTTTTTGTGATCCTGAAATATGTTTCATTTAGACCTGCTGACTTAAAATATTGAAATTGAAAGTCAAGAGCACAATTTTCATATTTTCTTAGATTTCAGTTTCCTTTTAGCCATTTTTTTCTGTTATTGACAATACTCCAATATTTTGGGGAAGGAGGAAAATGAAACAGTTAGTTGAACATTTCTGACTTCTGTCACATTTTATCCTTGTTTTTTCCCTCATCCTGAGCAATTATTCTATTCCTTTTATGATTCCACTCTTTCCCACAAATCTCTCAATATTGCCTATTGCTCTGGAGCTATATATAGTTCTGTGTCCCAAGGATAGTTACAGCAACTTCATCATCAGCTCCTTATAGATCTATTCCATCTGGACTCACAGGACTTCATGCTGAAGAGGTGGTAAAAATGGAGAATGTGGATTGTGATACTGTCCTAGATAACTGATAACAAGTTAGCATCTATCTTTAACGATGGGTATCTGGGTAAATATGCCTTCAAAGCCTATGCCTAATGACTAAAGATCAATGTCTTTAAAGCCTTGGTTTGAGTGATATGCCTGGGATACACCCAGATAATGCTCTGTTGAGTAACATATATACTGTTTGTTTATATACCTAGTTTTATTTTAATTTTAACATTACTCAAAGATTAGTTTCCTGGAAGGTGAGAAAAATCACTCATTGTTTTAAAGACCTAATTCTTGTATTTATACTTTATATGTACAAGTTTTGGACTTGCCCAAGCTTATCTCTGCAAGGAATTATAAAGAAAATCCAATGGAGAAATGTAACCTAAAACCCCAAACCCATTAGTATTTGAGTCTGCCTATTGGGGGGAGATCAATTCTCCTTATATACTGGGAAATGGGGCAGAGTTTTATAAAGTATGATAGACTTCAGTTTCCTCAAGTTTTTTTTTTGAGTTTTTTTTCAATTCACTAGAAGCTAGATGGGTATTTTTAGTTTTTAGCTTTGAGTTTTGCCAACTTTACTTCAGGTTCTGGGAAGTAGCCAGCATGAGAGGAGTTGACAGCCTCCATCATGTCTTAGTTTCCAACTTGCTACATCAGAGTTTCCTCTTGGCTAAGATCTGGGACTTACTCTTGGTTGAGTTGCATTACCTTGGCTCCCAATAGGAGAGCTTCTTCAGTCTCTATTATCTGTTATATATTCTTCCTTGTTTATTCTCTCTGATTTCTGTGACTATCAAACTGGCTCATGTCACCCTTGACTCTCTCATACCCCATAACAAACAGTTGTGATTTAAACTTTGCAATATCTCTCAAATATGTTCCCTTCTAGCCTCTGGCCCCGACATTACCTAATGTAGGACCTCATCTTTTCATACTCAGACTATTGCAATAACTTCTGGGGGTTGGGAGGAAGAATGATCTTCCTGCCTCAAGTCTTTCCCCCTCCAATCCATCCTCCATTCAACCATCAAAGTGATTTTCCTAAAGTGCAGGACCAATCACATCAAACTCTTCCTCCAGAACCCCATTCAATAAACTCTAGTGCTTCCCTATTTCCTCTAAGAGCAATTATAAAATGCTCATTAGACATTTAAGGACCTTTATTACCTGGCCCATCTTACCTTTCCAGTTTTTTTGCAACTGACTCCCCAGCACATACTCTTCAGTTCAGTGACACTGGCCTCCTGGTTGCTCTACACATCTGGGCATTTTCTCTGACTGTTCTCCACATCTGGAATGCTTTCTATCCTTTATTCTAATTCTAGACCTCTCCAGCTTCCTTTTTGTCCCAACTAAAATACCACTTCTTGGGGAAAGCCTTCCTCAATACCTCTTAATTGCAGTGTGTTCTCTTATTAATCATTTCCTATTTTTCCTATATATATACATATATATATATATGTACACATTATATAACATATTTATTTGAATGGTGTATCATTAGATTGTGAACTAGTGAAGGGCAGGGGCTGTCTTTTACCTCTTTTTGTATCCCCAAAGCTTAACTCAGTGCCTGAAACACAATAGGTGTTTAATAAATATTTATTAAATTGAATTGAACTGGAAAAATGGGTTTCCCTACTTATTGCTATGTGTATTCACCATGGAAGTGATATTTGATAGGAAAAGGGTTGTGTCTTGGATATAAATAATGCTGGCCTCTAGCTTCTCCCCATAATGAACAGTGATCAGAAATTAGCTTGCAATGGAAAAACCATATGCCCTAGGCTAACAGTTTTTAAGGGAGCAGAAGGGATGTAATTCTAGTCTATAGCTCTCTGAGGAGAATGGAGTGGCCAAGCTTCTGCCCCACCCCACCCCAACTTCCTGCCTCCCCTCAAAGTCTCTCTTGGAGAAAGATGGAGAAGAGACCAGAGAATGTCTGTTCTCCATCATGTCAAGCCCCATTTGAGGGCAAAACCCTTGACACATTTCCAAACAGTCCAACTTTGAAATATTGTATTTCCTTCCATTTCCACTGAAACCTCTAAACAATGATTAAACCAGTGGCTAAACAGAGACTAGATCAAAGATATAAAGCTGACAAAACCTATAATGTACAAAATACAACTTTTAAAATTACTAGAAATGATGGGAAAATGCCAGAGGATCAAATAATTTGGCTAAGAAATATAAATAAAAATATATTAAAATGGGGGGACACCATAGGAGGGACAAAAATTTCTAAAATAAATTTATTTCATAAAAGAAATCTGAATGATATAAAAACAAAAGCAAATGATAACATTTATTTTAAAAATAGAAAAAAGAATATGATTAAGAAATTTAAAAGGGAAGCTTCAGGGCACACTACTGTACCTCCTCATCTGCATCTTTAATTGAAGGACAGGATTCAACCTTCTTTAGAGCATCATCAGTGCATGAATCAGGGGTTTCTTCTTTTTCTTTCTTCTTTGAGGAAAGAGAAAAAAAGATTACAAGCATTGAACACAATAAATATTACCATCTATAGCTAATACAAGTGAACAGAATGGAAGCAATAAGGACAAAACATCCTATGGTTTGGTGAAGTACTTTTCTTAGAAGAGATTGGTCCACTAGAGACCACAAAAGGTCTCAATAGGTTTTTCCTGGGGCTCATTAGGTTACTTCCCATACTTGGTTTTACAACCATGTAGTTTTCCTACATAGGCTGTAAGTCATGTGTAGAGGGAACACTGAGATGCAAAAAATGAAAAATGAGAGATAATATCAGGTACAATTTTTGGCTTTGTTCATGAACAGAAATTGATGATGAAAAGCATTCACTTCTGTCTAATCATTTAATTTGGAAAAAAAGAATGGTAGAAACAGAAAACAGTAATGTGGAAACGGAAGACTGAACATCAAAGCAAAATTGAAAGAAAAAACTATTTTTCATTCGTTTTTAAAAAAATTACTTTTCTGAACTTAAAAATAAGAGTATTTCTGTATACACAATAGCACAAAACACATGCATATGAAACTCTGAATTTCTACTTTATGCTACTTGCTTTTTTTTTTTAAAAAAAAGAATACAATTTCAACATGTTACTTTTAAAACTATCCTTCTTGAAATGACCAGCAGGATGAATACAGAGAGGCTTGGAAAGATTTACATGAACTGATGCTGAGTGAAAAGAGCAGAACCAGGAGATCATTATACACTTCAACAATGATACTGTATGAGGATGGATTCTGATGGAAGCGGATTTCTTTGACAAAGAGACCTAATTCAGTTTCAATTGGTCAATGATGGACAGAAGCAGCTACACCCAAAGAACGAACACTGGGAAATGAATGTAAACTGTTTGCATTTTTGTTTTTCCTCCCGGGTTATTTATACCTTCTGAATCCAATTCTCCCTGAGCAACAAGAGAACTGTTCGGTTCTGCACACATATATTGTATCCAAGATCTACTGTAACCTATTTAACATGTATAGGACTGCTTGCCATCTGGCAGAGAGGGTAGAGGGAGGGAGGGGAAAAATCGGAACAGAAGTGAGTACAAGGGATAAGGTTGTAAAAAATTACCCTGGCATGGGTTCTGTCAATAAAAAGTTATTATAATAAAATAAATAAATAAATGCTTTAAAAAATAAATAAATAAAACTATCCTTCTTGCCTATTCTTCCTTCTCAACTCCTTCCCCTTTTCTCAATGCATTTAAAATATGGCTTGATGATCTTTGGGTGGATATTACATTGCTAAGCTCTCCTTCTACCATGTTACCCAATAAAAAAAGCCCCACAAGAAAAGGAAGATAAGACATCTACAAACAAAATGAACCCACATAGTGGCCATGACCCCTAAATGTATATCCCTTCTAGCATTTTGAGGTCATCATCTCTCTGCCAAAGATAACATACTGCATCACTGGTTTTCAGAAAACATAGTTGGTCATGGAGTCTTCAAGATGTTGTTTTTCCTTTAGAGTTCTCCTTCTTGCTACTGTTCATTTCACTCTGTGCCATTTGCTACTCTCCAGTACTCTCTGAAATAATGCCTCTCAGCATTTTTTATCATGCAAGAATATTTTTAATGTTCTATACCACAATCTGTTCAGCCATTCCCCAAAGAATCAGGTTTCCTATTGGATTCTAATTTTTTTGAAAAATTTTCTGAAATAAGAATGGAAAAATGGGTGGATAGGGAAGCAAAGGGTAGGGGAAGAAGAGGAGGGAGGGATTCAATGGAACAGGGAGGTAAAGTAATAACAAGGCAAGTTAAGGAGCAGAATTAAAGTAAAGAGTTAGTAGAGATAGAAAAGATTATGTACATGGGGAGAGGAGGTGTGTGAGTATATATGTGTATGTATATATCTACATATGTATACATAAGTATATCCTTTCTTAACTACAGTCTGCAGGGAGGTAGTGAGGAATGAGAGAGGAAAAAAAAAGAATAAAGTAAAAAAAGTACGCAGCAGAGAACAAAAAAACCCACCCAATTTACAAAAAAGTAAAGAAAAACAGATATCGAAGAATTTAATTTCTTCTACTAATATATACTTTCTTGAACTGGTAATTTTTTGTTATATATCTTGAATCCTTCCTGATGTTCTGCTGAGCACATAACAACATGCCTTTTTGTTTTGTTTTGTATTCCTTTGCAGTTTTTCTGTTTTCTTATTCTGTTTTTTTAAAATAAAATGCATTTTTAAAAAATAGAAAAATGTTCCATTTTAATTTTTTTTAAGAGTTAGGAAATTTTTTGTGATTGCAACTAATTCTTTCCTGGTATTATATTCTCTTTTAACATTCCCCTCTTCCCTTCTTTTCCATGTTGTGTTTAAGTTACAATTGTACTAAGCTTTTTGTGTTTCTACCTTTATTCTTTCGTCTGCAAAACAGACAAACAAGGTTCAGCTGACTGGTCTTCCCATCTATTTCTTCATGCTTGTATGCATTTCTTTTTTTTTTTTTCATGGTGGCAACTGCTATTACACCCAGAGAGTCTTTTTTTTTAAATTTAATAGCCTTTTATTTACAGGATATATGCATGGGTAACTTTACAGCATTAACAATTGCCAAACCTCTTGTTCCAATTTTTCACCTCTTACCCCCCCACCCCCTGCCCCAGATGGCAGGATGACCAGTAGATGTTAAATATATTAAAATATAAATTAGATACACAATAAGTATACATGACAAAAACGTTATTTTGCTGTACAAAAAGAATCAGACTCTGAAATATTGTACAATTAGCTTGTGAAGGAAATCAAAAATGCAGGTGTGCATAAATATAGGGATTGGGAGTTCAATGTAATGGTTTTTAGTCATCTCCCAGAGTTCTTTTTCTGGGCATAGCTGGTTCAGTTCATTACTGCTCCTTTAGAAATGATTTGGTTGATCTTGTTGCTGAGGATGGCCTGGTCCATCAGAACTGGTCATCATATAGTATTGTTGTTGCTTGTATGCATTTCTTCTCATTTTTGAGATATAGTTGGTTCCATCCCTTCTTCCTACTTTCTTCATTACTTTATTTCTTTAATTCTCTTCTCTTTCTTCCATTTCATCCCTTCTCCCTCTACAATATGATCCAATCTTAGATCCTCTGTTTTTTAATTACTATATTAATACTTTTTCATGATATTAAAGTTCTGACGGCAGATTTACTTTTCATTCCCACATCAGAATGTTAGCACATCATCATAACACAGATCATTACAATTATTCAAGTAAACATACTTTTCTAAGTTTCACTTGACTCTTCTAAGTCTCACTTGACTCTTCTATTTACATTTCAAAGTTCCTACTTAAGTCTGGCATTTTCATAAAAAATCCTCAAAAGTCTTCTGTTCCATTTCCTCCTGAAATATGCTCAATTTTCCAGGGAAGTTATTCTCAGTTATAATTATTTTGTTGTTTAGTTGTTCTAGTCATGGCTGACTCTTTATGATTTCATTTGTGTGTTGTTGATTTTTTTTTTTGGCAAAGATACTGGAGTGATTTGCTGTTTCTTCCTCTGGCTCATTTTGTAGATAAAGAAACTAAGGGAAACAGTGTTAGATGACTTGCCCAGGCTCACATAGCTGTATATCTAGTTGTGTCTGAGGCTTGATTTGAACTCAGGAAGATGAGTTTTTCTGGCTCTTGGCCCAGTACTCTATCCACTTCACCACCTGTCTTTTAGGTTTTAGAATACAGTACTTTAAAATCTCCCCCGTTTATAGTAGAAGTTGCTGCATTTTGAGCATTTCTTACTATGGAGGCCTGGTAATTGAATTCTTCTTTCCGGAAGAACTCTAGATTTTGTACGTAATATTACTGGGACTTTTTCTTTTGGTGATTCAGGAGGAATTGATGGATTTTTTTTTTCAGTCTGCACAGAATTATATAGTGCTTTAAGTTTTTAAAGATGCTTTACATATATTACATTTGATCTCAATAACTCTGAGAGAAAGTTGTTATTATATCCATTTATCAGATGAGGAAATGGAGAGTCAAAGATTAAGTGAGTTCACCTGATTCATACAGCTAGTGAGCACCTGAAGCTAGAATTCAACTCAAATATCCCTGACTTTGGCAGATGAAGGAATGCTCTATGTCATTTTTTGATTAGAGAAATACAAATTACAACAACTCTGAAGCAACATCTCATACTTATCAGATTGGTTAACATGATCAATAGGAAAATGATAAATGGTGGAGAGGATGTAGGAAAACTGGAACATCAATGCATTGTTAGCTGAGTATTGTGGTCTGATCATTCTTAAGAGCAATTTGAAACTATGCCCAAAGGGCTAAAAAACCACACATACTCTTTGATCTATGTCTGTGTCCCAAAAAGATAAAAAAGGAAAAGGTCCTATATGTATAAAAATTTATAATAGCTCTATATGGTAGCAAAGAATTGGAAATTGAAGGGATGCCCATCAATTGGCGAATGTCTGAACAAGTTGTGATATATGACTGTGATGGAATACAACTGTGCTATAAGAAATGATGATCAAGATGCTTTCAGAAAGACCTGGAAAGACTTACACGGACTGATGCGAACTGAAGTGAGAAAAACCAGGAAAAGATTGTACATAATAACAGGAATGTTGTACAATGATCAAATATGAATGACTTAATATTCTCAGCATTACCATTATCTAAGCCAAAGATGAAGGATTTATGATGAAAAATATTATTCACTTTCTGAGGAAGAAAAGTGTGGATACAGATGAAAGTATAGGTTTAAAAAAACCTATTTTTCTTATTTTTTCCTCTTTGGTCAATGTTGTCTTTTGCAACATGAGTAATACAACATGATAGGGACTTTCTGTGATAATGACTCACATAGAAATATGTTTTTCATGACTGCACATGTATGGGCAAAGTATGGAAAGGAATGTTGGGAGAGAATATGGAAATCAAAATTTTAAAAAATGAACACTGAACATTTTTTTACTTGCAATTGAGAATGATATTTTAAAAAGAAAATTAGGAGTATCTATCTGTCATTGTTGGGGATGAAATTATGTGGGTTCTGTGTAATCATTACTTCCTTTGGTAAGTGTTCACTCAACAATTCTTTCTTGACAGGTGATTCATAGACATTTGCTCATCTATGCTTTTGTAGTATGTATCTCCACTGTCTTTTAAAAGACAACTAATAGTAACTCAACAATCCAATCTACTTGTCCTTTCTCTATCCTGAGATCCAGTTTATTTATACTTGTAGACTTTAATTCTCAACTGAACGTCAAGAGCATAATGATTATCATTTGACTTTCCTTGGACTTCAGTCCTCTAAGCCATTTTTGTTCAATCATTACCATTCATGGATAATTTTCTTTGGCAGAAAATCAGAAACAAAATCAGCATTGAAAAGTTTCTGGCTTCTGTCACATTTTGTTCTTGTCTTCTCCATCCTGGCAGTGGTTCTAATCTTCCTTTGATTCTATTTTTTGTTTCTTACTTGACTTTGTGTCCTATCTAAGGCATCACAGCCACAGTTTCTAAGGACATCTTAGAAATGCCATTTTTGCTCCCATTTCCACTGCTACCTTTAAATAGAAATGGTGATTAAATCAATGGGAAAAATCTGATGAAAACATATTAATGTAAAAAATTTGAAAGATAAAAGTATTCCAGAAACATAATTTAAACATTAATTTCCATTAATGATGGGAGGATACCAGACAATAAAATAAATTGGAAAAGAATGCAAAAATAAAACATTTGGAGGGGGAACAATAGTATGGACAAATTCCAAATTTTGGTAAAATAAGCTCATTTTACAAAAGAGATGAAGCTGATATAAAAAAAAACAAAAGAAATCGACATTTATTTTAAAACTAGAAATAAGAGAAAATGCTTTATAAATTAAAAATGGATGTTTCAAGGAAAACTACATTACCTCCAATTCACTTGCTTCCTTGACTGAAGTACTGGGTTGGGAATCAGTTATGCCTTCATCAAAGATGGTCGTGTCCATGACTTCCATTTTCTTTTCATTTGAGAAAAGATATAGAGAAAAAGACCATAAATACTGAACATAATATATGTATATATAATATATCTATCACCATCAAAAGAAAAGCCAATACAATTGAAACAGAAGGAATCAACAAAGACCATGTCCTGTGATTTGGTCAAGCACTTTCCCCAGAAGACCTTGGTCCATTGGAGACCATGCAAAGTCTCAACTAGATTTTCCAGGGATTCTTCAAGTTATTTCCCCTGCTTCCCTTCATCTTAGCTTACATATACAAGCTGCATGTCATGTGTGGAAGCAGCAGTGATGTACCAAAAAAGTGAAAAATGAGAGATCAGATCCATGAATTGGCTTTGTCCATGAATATAAAGTGAAGATAATGTGGCATCAAAACTCACTTCTGTGTTATCATTTAATTCATAAAAAGAATGATAGAAACAGGAAACAGTAATGTGGAGGTGGAAGAGCAAACATTAAAGCAAAATTGAAAAAATTGAAAATTTTCATTCATTTTTTAAAATTAATTTTTCTTGTTGTGTACTTGAAATGATAGAAAAGAGCATTTCCATGTGCACAGTAGCACAAAAAGGAAGACTATATATGGAAACTATAAACCTCTACTTGCTTAAAAAATGATTTTTCATAGCTCTTTTCAACAATGATTCAGGCCAATTTTAATAAACTTGTGATGGAGACAGCCATCTGCATCCAGAAAGAGGACTGTGGGAATAAATGTGGATCACAACATAGTATTTTCACCTTTATTAATGTTGTTGTTGTTGTTTGCTTGTTTGGTTTTTTCCTTCTCATTTTTTCCCCTTTTTTAATCTGATTTTTCTTATACAGCATGATAATCGAGGAAATATGTTTAGAAGAACTGAACACGCTTAACCTATATTAGATTACTTGCTGTCAAGGGAAGTGGAAAAGTGGGGAGGAAGTGAGAAAAAGGTGGGAATACAAGGTTTTTCAGGGGTGAATATTAAAAACTATCTTTGCATGTATTTTGAAAAATAGAAAGCTATTATAAAAATGATTTCTACATGTCACTTTCAAAGCTGTCCTGCTTCCTTATTCTTCTTCTGAGTTTCCTTCTGTGTTCTCTTTTGTGCATTTAAAATACGGTTTAATGGTCTTTTTTGGCATGAGTATTGCTAAGCTCTCCTATCTTATTATGCCACAAGAGAAAGGAGAGAAAAACCCCTTATAACAAATAAGCATAATCAAATAAAACGAACCCCCACAGTGGTCATGCCTCTATGACATAGATCTCTTCTTGTTCTAAAATAAATAGCATAGATCATATCTAGATCATTATTTCTCTTGGAGAGGTAATGTTGCATTGTCCTCAGGAAACATAGCTTGTAGAGGGCCGCAGATGGTGGGGGTACTCTGGGTAAGGTATAAGACCCTTCAGCCCAGAGGGAACCTACTGACAACATCTGGTTTGGCTCCCCACTTCCCTTTCCCCCCTTCCTGAGAAGTCGAGGCCATGACCACCTGTGTTCTACTTGAAGCAAGGGATACTTACAATAAAGAGACATTTACATATCAATAGCAGGATGCTTATAGTTACCACTTGCTCAGTGTGATATGATGATGGAATGGTTCTCTAGTTGGCACATGCTTAGTGGGCTGAAATGATGTAATCATGTTGAGGTATTTAAGGGCTGAGAGGACTGAAAATAAGGACACTTCATCTATAACCATCCTGGTGCCTCTCCTGCCTCCTTCACTCCTCCACTAAGACCAAGGCTGGTCCTGAGATCCTCCAGAGAACTAGTTTGGACACTATAATAATTGGTCATTGAGTCTTCAAGATTTTGTTTTCCCTTTAGAGTTGTTTCTGTTCGCTTCACTCTGTGCCATTTCCTACTACTCAGTACTCTCTGAAATAATGCCTTTCAGCATTTCTTATCATACAATAAATAATATTGTTTTTTGGTCATATACCACAATCTGTTCAGCCATTTCCCAAATATCAGGTGTCCTGTTAGGTTATAATCCTTTGATTCTCCCTTTTAGAAAATTTTCTGAAATAAGGAAGGAGAGATGGGTGGACTGGGAAGAAAATGGTGAGAGAAGAAGACAAGGGTGGGATCCAGAGTGGGTGGAGTTTAAGTAATAGTGAAGCAAGGTAAGGAGCAGAATTAAAGCAAAGAGTCAGCAGGGATAGAAAAGACATGTGTATATGGGGTGGAGGGGTGAGTTGTGTGTATATATGTATGTGTATGAATATATCTACAAATATATACATAAATATAGTCTTTCTTAACTATAGTCTACCTTGGGCTGGTAGAGGGATGAAAAAGGGAAAAAAGAATAAATTTTAAAAGTGTGCAGCAGAGAACAAAAGAACGATTTACAGAGAAATAAAGAAAAAATGGATACTAATGAATCTAATTTCTTCTACTAATATATATGCTTTCATGAACTGGTAATTTGTTGTTTGATATTCTGAATTCTCCCTGATGTTTTGCTGGGCACATGATAACGTTCTCTTTTGTTTGTTTTGTATTCTTTTCCTGTTTTTCTGTTTTCTTATTCTGTTTGTTTACATAAAATAAAAATTTGAAAAATGAAAAATGTCCCATTTTAATTCTTTTTAAGAATTAGAAAATTTGTTTTGATTGCAACAATTCCTTCCCTGCTCTATTTTAATATTCACTTCTTCCTTACTTTCCCGTGTGTTTAAAATATAACTATACTATACTGTTTGTGTTTCCATGTTTATTCTTTTATCTGTTTCAGAAACCCAGGTCCAGCTGATGACTGGTCTCCCCATCTCTTTCTCCATGCTTGTATTTATTTCTTCTCATTTATCACAATTATGAGATGTAGTTGATTGGTTCTATCCCTTCTTCCTTCCTTCTTCACTACTTTATTCCTTTGAATCCCCCTTTTTGTTCTTCCATTTTATCCACCCTCCTCCAAGAAGATGATCCATTCTTAGGTCCTCTGTTTTTCTTATATAATTCTCTTAATAAATTTTTGTGATAATAAAGTTCTAATGGGAGATTTAATTTTTCCTTCCCATATCAGAATGTTAGCACATCATCATTATAACCCATCTCATTCCAATTATTCAAGTAAGCTTACTTTTCTAAATTTCACTTGACTCTTCTATTTACATTTAAAGGTTCCAAATCTGGCATTTTCAACAGAAATCCTTGAAAGTATTTTGTTTTTATTTCCTCCTGAAATATGCTCAACTTTTCAGGGAAATTATTCTTAGTTATAATCTATTTTTGTTGTTCAGTTGTTCTACTCATGGCTGACTCTTCATGATCCCATTTGTAGTTTTTTTGGCTTTTTTTGGCAAGGATACTGCAGTGATTTGCTATTTCCTTCTCCAGCTCATTTTATGGATGAAGAAACTGAGGGAAACAGAGTTAAGTGACTTGCCCAGGGTCACACTGCTAATATGTGTCTGAGGTTTGATTTGAACTCAGGAAGATGAGTTTTTCTGACTCTTGGCTTGGTATTCTATCCACTTTACCACCTATCTTAAAAATATTTTAAAATCTCCTCTTTATAGTAGATATTGCTGCATTTTGAGCATTTCCTACTGTGGATTCCCAGTAACTTAATTACTTCTTTCTGGAGAACTCTGGATTTTATATATAATGTTATTGGGACTTTCTTTTTTGGAGATTCAGGAAAAAATTGATAGTTTTTTTTCAGTCTGCATAGAATCATATAATGCTTTATGAGATGCTTTACAAATATTACATTTGATCTTCTCAACAACTCTGAGAGGAAATTTGATGAGAAAACAGAGAGTCAAAGATTAAGTGAGTTCCCCTGATTCATACAGCTGGTGAGCACCTGAAGCTAGAATTCAACTCAAGTATCCCTGACTTTGGCATATGAAGAAGTGCTCTAAGTCATTTTTTGATTAGAGAAATACAAATTACACCAACTCTGAAGCACCATCTCACACCTATCAGATTGGTTAATATGATCAATAGGAAAATGATAAATTGTAATGTTCTTCTCTAAAACATAGTGTTCTCCGGGAGCAGGTTTCTTGGGGGTTTCTGGAGGCAGCCTCCTTTCTGTTCAATATAATAATTACCTCAAATGCAGCAAGGAATTAAAGTCCAAATCCTTTATTTTCTCTTTCAAGTATTGTCTCCTTCCTTGGGCCTGATTAACTTTCTTAGAAGCCTCTCTCTCTCCTTGGTTCCAAGAGTTCTTGCTGCTAGTCCTTTGCCTCTCTAGCTTTAGCCTCCAGCCAGCACAAAGGTAGAAAATGTAATGAATCTGTCTCTGCCTCTGAGAGTGGGTTTGTCCTCTCTGACTTATGAATCTCCGAGACCAAATCCTGGCTTGTGAATCTTGTGGAACTCTAATAAGTACTAAGTACATTAGTGAGCTAGAGAACTGTTAAGCACTATGCTAAATTAGATAACTGACTTAGCACCTTGTAAGAATTCTAACAATAAATGGAGGAGAGGATGTAGGAAAACTGGGACATCAATGCATTGCTAGCTGAGTATTGTGGTCTGATCATTCTGAAGAACAATGTGAAACTATGCCCAAAGGGCTAAAAAACCACACATACCCTTTGATCTAGCAATACTACTATTAGGTCTGTATTCCAAAGAGATAAAGAAGGAAAAGGTCCTATATGTATCAAAATTTATAATAGTTCTATATGGTAGCAAAGAATTGGAAATTGAAGGGATGCCCATCAATTGGCGAATGTTTGAACAAGTTGTGATATATAATTGTGATGGAATGCAATTGTGCTATAAGAAATGATGATCAAGATGCTTTCAGAAAGAGCTGGAAAGACTTACACGGACTGATGTGAACCGAAGTGAGAAAAACCAGGAAAAGATCGTACATAATAACAGGAATATTGTACAATGATCAGATGTGAATGATTTACCTATTCTCAGCAATACCATTATCTAAGCCAAATATGAAGGATTTATGATGAAAAACATTATTCACTTTCTGAGAACAAAAAGTATGGATACAGATGAAAGTATAGGTTTAAAAAAACCTCTATTTTTCTTATTTTTCCTCTTTGGTCAATGTTTTCTTTTGCAACATGAGTAATACAACATGATAGTGACTTTTTGTGATAATGACTCACATAGAAATAAGTTTTTCATGATTGCACATGTATGGGCAAAGTATGGAAAGGAATGTCAGGAGAGAATTTGGAAATCAAAATGTTAAAAGATGAACGTTGAACATTTTTTTTTACTTGCAATTGAGAATGATATTTTAAAAAGAAAATTAGGAATATCTGTCTGGCATTGTTGGGTATAAAATTATGTGGTTTCTGTGTAATCATTACTTCCTTTGGTAAGTGTTCACTCAACAATTCTTTCTTGACAGGTGATTCATAGACATTTGCTCATCTATGCTTTTGTAGTATGTATCTCCACTGTCTTTTAAAAGACAACTAATAGTAACTCAACAATCTAATCTACTTGTCCTTTTTCTATCCTGAGATCCAGTTTATTTATACTTGTAGACTTTAATTCTCAACTGAACGTCAAGAGCATAATGATTATCATTTGACTTTCCTTGGACTTCAGTTCTCTAAGCCATTTTTGTTCAATCATTACCATTCACGGATAATTTTCTTTGGCAGAAAATCAGAAACAAAATCAGCATTGAAAAGTTTCTGGCTTCTGTCACATTTTGTTCTTGTCTTCTCCATCCTGGCAGTGGTTCTAATCTTCCTTTGATTCTATTTTTTGTTTCTTACTTGACTTTGTGTCCTATCTAAGGCATCGCAGCCACAGTTCCTAAGAACATCTTAGAAATGCTATCTTTGCTCCTATTTCCACTGCTACCTCTAAATAGAAATGGTGATTAAATCAATGGAAAAAATCTGATGAAAACATATTAATGTAAAAAATTGGAAAGATAAAAATTATTCTGGAAATGATGAGAGGATACCAGATAATAAAATAAATTGGGAAAAGAAATGTAAAAATAAAACATTTGGAGGGGAAACAATAGTATGGAACAAATTTTAAATTCTGGTAAAATAAGCTCATTTTACAAAAGAGATGAAGCTGATATAAAAAACAAAAGAAATCGACATTTATTTTAAAACTAGAAATAAGAGAAAACGGTTTTATAAAGTAAAAATGGATGTTTCGAGGAAATCTATCTTACCTCCGATTCACTTGCATTCTTGGATGAAATCCTGGGTTTGGAATCAGCTATGGTACCCGCAGCAATGGTCATGGCCTTGATTTCCTCTTTCTTTCATTTGAGGAAAGATAAAGAAAAAAAGACCATAAATACTGAACATAATATATGTATATATATAATATATCTATCACCATCAATACAACAGCCAATACAATTGAAACAGAAGGAATCAACAAAGACCATGTCCTGTAGTTTGGTCAAGCACTTTCCCCAGAAGACTTTGGTCCATTGGAGACCATACAAAGTCTCAACTAGATTTTCCTGGGATTCTTCAAGTTATTTCCCCTGCTTTGCTTCACCTCAGCTTACATAAACAAGCTGCATGTCATGTGTAGAAGCAGCACTGATGTACAAAAAAAGTGAAAAATGAGAGAGAGGATCAGATCCATTAATTGGCTTTGTCCATGAATATAAAGTGAAGATAATGTGGTGTCTAAACTCACTTCTGTGTTATCATTTAATTCATAAAAAGAATGGCAGAAACAGGAAACAGTAATATGGAGGTGGAAGAGCAAACATTAAAGCAAAATTAAAAGATAGAAAAAATTGAAAAATTTCATTCATTTTTTAAAAATTAATTTTTCTTGTTCTGTACTTGAAATGATAGAAAAGAGCATTTCCGTGTGCACAGTAGCACAAAAGAAAGTCTGCTTTCTTATGGAATATATATGGAAACTATAAACCTCTACTTGCTTAAAAAAATGACTTCTCATAGCTCTTTTCAACAATGAGGTGATTCAGGCCAATTCTGATAGATGTGTGATGGAGACAGCCATCTGCATCCAGAAAGAGGACTGTGGGAATAAATGTGGATCACAACATAGTATTTTCACCTTTATTATTGTTGTTTGCTTGTTTGATTTTTTCTTTCTCATTTTTCCCCTCTTTTATCTGACTTTTCTTGTGCAGCACTATAATTGTGGAAATATGTTTAGAAGAATTATACATGTTTAACCTATATTGGATTATTTGCTGTCAAGAGAAGTGGAGAAGTGGGGAGGGAGGGAGAAAAATATGGGAATATAAGATTTTGTAAAGCGTAAATGTTGAAAATTATCTTTGCATGTATTTTGAAAAATAAAAAGCTACTATAAAATGTCTTCTACATGTTACTTTCAAAGCTGTCCTGCTTCCTTGTTCTTTTGAGCTTCCTTCTGTGTTCTCTTTTGTAATTTGAAATATGGTTTAATGGTCTTTTTTGGCATGAATATTGCTATATAAGATTTTTCAAGGGTGAATGTTGAAAATTATCTTTGCATGTATTTTGAAAAATAAAAATCTACTATAAAAGTGACTTCTACATGTTACTTTCAAAGCTGTCCTGCGCTTCCTTGTTGTTCTTTTGAGCTTCTTTCTGTGTTCTGCTATTGTTATTGCTAAGCTCTCCTTCTCTCATTATCTCAAAAGAGAAAAAAGAGAAAAAAAAACCCTTATAACAAATAAGCACAATCAAGCTAAATGAATCCACATAGCAGTCATGCCCCCATGACAAATATCTCTTCTTGCATCTCTAATTCATTATCTCTCTTTGAGAGAAAACATGCTGAATCACTAGTCCTCAGGAAACATAGGTGGTCATTGAGTCTCCAAGATTTTGTTTTTCCTTTAGAGTTGTCCTTCTTACTTCTGCTTGCTTCACTCTATTAATAAAGACTACCCAGTGTACTCTGAAATGATCTCAGCATTTTTTTTTTACAGTGCTTGGTATTCCATTGCATTTATATAACACAATTTGTTGAACCATTTTCCAATTGTTGATCATCTTGGGTTCTACTGTTGCTGCTGCTACTACTACTATTTTTTGTTGTTTTTTGTTGTCTTCTCCTTCTTGTTCTCCTCCATCTCCTCCTCCTTCTTGTTTTTGTTATTCTTCTTCTTCTTGCTCTTGTTCTTTTTGTTCTGGTTCTTGCGTTTGCTTTTTTTCTTCTTGTTCTTGTTCTTTTTGCTCTTGTTCTGTTTTTTCTTCTTCCCTGTTTCTTGCTGTCTCTATTTCATTCTTTCTCTGTCTCTTGTCTCTTTCTCTCTCTCCTCTCCACCTTCCCTTTCTTCTTTATTTTAATATCCTTTCAGGACTAGGAAATGTGTTTTGCTTGAAACTATTCCCTTTCTGGTAATGTCCTTTCTCTTTACCCTCCAACCTCTACTTCTTTGTATTGAATTTGATGTATTTCCATAACAAATTGTGTGTGTTATACATGTTCAGTCCTCTGAATGCTTTATATAAGAATGATGTTTAATGGATGCCTGTTTTCATTATTCAAGCCTCTATTTTATGCTTTTTCTTCTCAGTCACAATTATGAGAAAATTTTTCTCCTTTATACACAAGTATATTTGTTTTACTTTCCCTTCTTTTATCCCCATCATCAAATCATCAGAATTCATCTGCGACCAGTTCTGTCTTTTTTTGCAATGTTGTCTCAGTTCCCACTTCCACTGCCATGTATGAACAGACATTGTGAGCAAATCAAGAAAAAATATAATAAAACTATTTGATGAAAAAAATTTAAGAGATTAAAGTCTTTCAGAAATACAACTTTAAATATTATTGGAAATGATAAGAGAAATACCAGAGAATAAAGGGCAAATTAAAGCACTGATCAAATATAACATTATCAAGACAAACACCCTCACAAGCATTAAACAAGAAATTGCTTCTCAGAATTGCAAATAAAAACATTTAGAACAATTACAATATCCATTATATGTCTTCAAAGAATTTAGAGGAAAAGAATAAATCTGGATACAAATATATCAAAGTAAAGTTGTAATAATAAAGTATGGAATCCTGTGATCAAAAAGACTTAGATTATCTGGTCCAAGGCAAAACTAAAAAGTAATCAACTTTCAACAACTGATATATGGTTCTTGAGCTACCCTTGGAAAATCTGAAGTGAAATCCTTCTCTCTCAATTTTATTTTATTTTGAATTATAGTTTCACTAATCATATTTCTATTCCTCATACCTGTACAGCCTCAGACCTCTGGCTACACTCTATCCTAGTCATCTGGTCATGTATTCCCTTCCCTTCCACTTTTCTTTTTTCCTATCCCAAACCATTAATTGAATCATGCTACCATTGCTTCTAGAAATGACCAATTGACTGCTTTGTGACTCCACCCACCATACTTGAGACTTTCCAAGCCAAATTATTCTATGGCCTCAAATGAATTGTCTTCTGTCTTATAGTAAAAGTTCTTTTTTTAAAAAAATTATTTCATCTACCTTGTAACATTGAATGATGCTCTAACCTGCCTGATAAGCTTCAATTCAACAAGAAGTAACTCTAACCTGCTTGATAACTTCAATTGAACAGGTATTCCTCCCATAAATGTGTATGTTGCTAATATTTGTCTCAAGTTTAAAGAAGCTATTGTGAAATAAATAAACGTGTGATCATGCTACATCCTGTAGTCCTAGCTTACTCTTTCTCTACACTCATTTTAGTGGGAGAAAGAAGTTCAACAAAAGTCCTTGAAGACTATATTCTTTACAAGCATCCTAAATATTGTGGCAAGCTTCTGTTCTTAATAAAAGCAAATATGTTTCTTGCTTCTGACCACTGCCTATAATTTGGCAATTCTTAAGTCTCCTCCAAATACCACATTACTGGATTTTTTCCGATTATGTTCCATTACCATGTACTTTGGTTAACTCAGTTGCAGAGTTTCCCATCTTGACCTTTTTTTTTTTCTGTTTTTATTTGAGCATGATGTCCTATCATTTCAATTTTCTTCTCTCACAATGGATTCTTTTAAGAAGCATGGTTGTTCTAAAAAAGGTGGGGGATGTTAGACAGTGCTGTCAAGCAAGGTCCAGGTGAACAAAGTCTGGAGAAAGCATATGAAGTTGCTTTATTGGCTCAGACTGTGACAATTAGCTGATTGCCTCTTTAAAAAGCTGATTTGTTCAGTATTATTAAAAAAATTAATAACCTGTTCTTCGGAATATTTTGAAGTTTTGAGAAATGATTTTGGATGCAATGAGATATGTTGTATGAACAATAAACTCACCGTGACCTGAAAAAAATAAAAATTAAAAAAAGAATGTAAGTTCCTTGAGGATAGGTACTATTAATATTTTAAATTTGTACCTTCGGTACATAATACAATGCTTAGAATTATACAAACATTTAAAAAATCGTTCTTTTTTTATTTGGTTCATTCTTTAACTTCTTAATTCATTCACTATTTCTTTCTACCTCTACTATTACCATTGCTAGTAACAGAGTAGACACTCCACAGCTTATTATGGCAGGTTGCAAAAATTTATCATTTATGAAATAGCTAAGAAGTCATAATCAAAGGTACAAAACTATGTAGCAGAAACCCAGTAATCATCCTGTATGAATTAACAGATAGCTCTCTACTACAGATATAAGCACTTGTGTTTTTATAAATTTGACAAATAAAGTCTATTGCACTTAGAGCACTATCAAAGACAGAAGTGTTGTACATAATTGATGAGACATAAGAACAATGTACTTAAATGATGTTGTCAGAGCAAATACTCAGAACCTCCAAATTACATGGGAAAAAAAAGCTGTCAAAATATAGACACCAAGTGGGAGAAATCAAAGCCATTTGGGAACCATTTGGAGTGGTTCTCATCCCTGTCACCCTGCCTTCCATTGGAGTGATTCAGATAATACCTTTCAGTGAATCTACAGAGGACAAGATTCTAGTCAAAATTTCTATTCAATGGTTTTAGCTGCCCATGCAACATTCCTCTAAACATTAAATATAAAAAAATCAAAGCAGGAGAATGACAAGTTTCAAGACCATTTATATCTGAATTCTATTGAATATGAAAATGAGAACAATAATTTATGTTTTTGTAATTGTTCAGTCATTTTTTAGTTGTGCCCAACTCTTTGTGATCCCATTTTTGGGGGTGAATTTTTTTTGGCAGAGACTGGAGTGGTTTGCCATTTTTTTTTAGCTCCAGAGGAACAAATTGAGGCAAATAGGATTAAGTGATTTGACTAGTGTCACACAGCTATTAAGTGTCTGAAGCCATATTTGAATTCAGGAAAATGAGTTTTCCAGATTCCAAGTCCAGTGCTCTATTCACTATAGTGCCACCAGCTGCCCATTTGTAATGTTTTAATATTAATCATCAGCATTTATATGATGCTGTAGAGTTTGCAGAGCACATCATGTAATTTGATATTATAAGATAAGTATTATTGTTATCTCCATTTTATAGATAAGGAAGCAGAGAATTTGAAAAATTATATCAGACTTTCCCTGGATTACAGATTCAATAAGTGTTTAAGGTTGGATTTGAAGGAGGTCTTCCTGATACAATATCCAGTGCTCAATCCATAATGACGAAGTTTTCGCATTTCTATTGTTCTTTTATGTTTGTTGTTCAACAGATTATCACTTAAATAGATTAAATGACCATTCTTTGTTACAGAATGAAAGCATTGGATATAAGCCCATTTTTAGTAGGCTCCTTGAAAGCATCTTTGGGACAGCTATGATACTGACTAGATGGCAGATATGAAAGAGGTAGGTGGTGTTATGGATAGAGCATTGGCTCTATTGGATCAGTCACAAATTCACATCTAGTCTTAGACACTTACGCTAATAAACGACCTAATAGCTGGGCTTGTTGGTTAACTTCTGCCTCTCTCAGTTTCCTCAATTGTATAGTAGGGATGATGATACCAACCTCTGAGAGTTGTTGCTAGGATTTAGTGAGACAATATTTCTAAAGCTTTTAGCACAATGCTTGATACAAATAGATGCTTAAAATGCGCCCTTCCTTTCTCCTTTCCCACTTTTGTTAGTATATTATAATATCCAAAGAATTTTCATTATAACCTGACACAAAAGTATTGTTGACTTGAACAAAGTAACAAGGAACACATTTCAGGTCTGAGACTTTGACCTAGGTCTCTCAACTCCAATTATAGTTCTCTTTTCACTATATATGCTATCTTTCTGACATTAATTTAGCACTTATTATGTGCAGTGCATGGATGTAGGTAGAGAGTTGACCCACTTAGATGGCCATCGAGCAAAGGAAGACCCTGTATCACTACCAAAGTGGAGTCAATGATTCCTGGGATGGAGGTGAGGAAAGCACATTCTACTTACTTGCTATCATCATCAGAGCGGTTCCATTTATTGCTATTCTGCCCCGATTCTTTCCCGATGGTTAGCAAATTCTATCTACTCTTTCACTTACTCTCCTTCTTCCAACAACCCCTTACTGTCAATGACTAAACCACCCCAATATCTACTACCTGTTCTCTCATTCCCATACATTTCAATCCTATACTTTTAAAGTCAAACTCCAGCTCTGCCTGCCCCTTCAATACACCCTCTGAAATTCCAGTTCCATTATTAATAAACATCCCTAGACATTTCTCTCTGGTTCCTCTCCTCTTTTGTCATTTATGGAGGCATGGTTACCCTAATTCTGAGATCTTGATAATTCCATGCTTGACTTTGATAATTCCCAATCTTGATCCTAGCCGTAATAAATTCAACTATACACTAATCTCAACTCTTCTATTCCTGCTCTATTGTCCTTCCCAAAGCCTAGCCTGGGATTCCTTCTACTATTCATCTCCAAAGTATGTGTGCATGTGCTATTGAACATAGTTAGAGGAACTATAAAGATAAATTCCCCTCCAAATTTATGTTATTTAACCTCAGCTAGGTCTTCAGTGGAGCAAGACATTTTAGTCCTTTTACTTCTCCCTAATTGATTCTCTAGCAACTCTTCCACCTCTTCCCTTCTCTTCTCTCTTTAAACTTCCCAACTACTATCTCTTTTACAACACTCTCAGCTGAGGATTTCTTTTCATACTTTACTCATGAGCTCCCTCTTCTTCCCTTCTCCTCATCTCACATCCTTTTATATCATCTATTTCCTTCTTTTTAGTAAGTCTCTGAAAAAGAGGTGACCCTTCTTCTTGCCAGGCTCAATCTTTCTACTTGCATCCTTACACTTATATTACTCTCCTGTGTTCTCCAGCCGATGACATTACTCTTATCCTATCTGTTGCTCTAATTGTCATTCTTTCCCTATCTCTTCATTACTTCTTCGTTGTCTACAAACACGCTCTATCAAGTCTTAGTAATTCTAGTTTGTCAGGAGCCTACTATAAACATTTATTAGGAGCCTACTATATGCCAAACACTGTGCAAAGTGATGAGGATTCAAAAAAAAGGTAAAACCCTTTTGTATCTGTTCCTTTCTCTCTCCACTGATCTAGTAACCTATTTCAGATCTTCATCACCTTTTACCTGGACAACTGCTATAAGGTTTCTAATTGATTTCTCTGCTTTGAGCCTCTTCCTCTCCACCATCTTGTTCGTTGATATTCTTTAAGTTTGAAACTATGCCCTCCCTGGTTCAGGAATCTCCAAGGGCTTTTAATTGCTTTTCAGACTAAACATTAATTTCTGTTTGGTCTTATAAGCCTTTGTCAATCTAACTGCAGTCTACCCTGACAGATTAATTGCACCTTACCCTCCTTTATGCATTCAATACTCCAATCAAAGTAGTCTGCCTGTTGTTTGTTCCCTGTGCACATTCTGTCTCCTATTTCTGCACTTTGCTCATGTCTGTAATGGAAACCTCTGCCTTATAGAATACACAGTTTTTTTTTCCAAGGGATGATGATTGAAGTGCTCAGTCCTACCTGACTCCTATTTGGATTCCTCCCAAATGCTACAACTCTCAGACTAAATTATTTTATATTACATATGTGTAGATGTATACACTCATATACATTTTATACTGCTTATCTATATGTTGTTTCCTCTCTCCCACATAAGCTCCTTGAGGGCAGGGACTGTTTCATTCTGATTTTTTGTACCCTACACATCTAGCACAATTTCTGGCATATAGTATATATTTAAGGAATGATTGTTAAATGAATGAATTAATAAAAAGAATAGTAATATGCTCACCAGGACCATGGGGAATATATTAGTTGGCAGGAGAATATGGTCTTTGAGTTGGCCACCATCACATATTTCTGAAATCAAGGTGGCGCATTTTTGGTGAATCTGAGGAGAAAGAGAAAAAATGAGAGGATAAGGGATGAGATGAAGGGAAAGAACTATCTGTGGGTTAGCAATTAGGCAAGATATTCCCCTATTTTCCTCCCTTTAGCAAACTGAATTTCTGAGGCTGCCTGTGAGTATCAAAGATGAGCTTTATTAGGGTTCAGGAGGAAAATTAGTGGTGCTGATTTTATGGGCACCAAAGAACTTCCCAAAGCACTATCAATCAGATGATGATGGATGGCCTCCTATCTAATCCTGATTCCCCTAGATGCTATTAGAGTCCTGAACCTTCCTGTCACCCCTGTGAGATATTTGCATTAGGTTCTGAGATCCTGGAGAAAAGTGATACAAATTCTCTAACATGGAGATCAGAGCCAGAGTTAAGATTTAGAACTAAAAGAACCTAGTCCAATACCTCCATTTTATAGATAAAGAAACTGAGGGTTGATGAAACTGATAGAGTTGCCCAAGGTTACACAGGGAGGATACAGCACAAAAAATATGAATAAGTATCATTTGTGTCTAATTATACTGTCTCTTAAACCCAGCATTTCAGTTCAAAACTGTCTTTTCAGTGTTCTGTTGCCCTTTTACAGGGAGAATTTCTTCTTTATTTCCCTTCACAAGGGATAGAGAGGTTTTTTTTTTTTTTTTTTTTTTTTTTTTTTTTTTTTTTTTAAAGAAGTCACTTTCTTCCAAATGGTTAGCCATTCCAGAAGTAGGTCAGTTTAAAAAAAAAAAAAGGAACATGCATTAAAAGAAAATTTGAGAGTTCTAAATTTTCTCCCTCTAACCCTTTCCCATTCATTGAAAAGGCAAATAATACATTCCTCATTATAATGTGAAATCATGAAAAATCTATTTCTATATTTCCCAAAATGTTGTCCCCAAAAGGCAAGGAAAATAACATGAAAAACAATACGCTTCAATCTGTACTGAGTTCATTAAAATTCTCTCCAGAGGTGGATAGCATTTTTCCTAAGTTCTTTGGAAGTCTCTTGGATCATCATTTTGATCAAAGTAGTTAAGCCTTTCATAGTTGATCATCCTTACAATATTGTTGTTACTATGTACAGTGTTCTCCTGGTTCTGCTCACTTCATTTTGCATCAGTTCATATATGTCTTGCCAGGTCTTTCTGAAACTTCCCCTGATCATTTCTTATAATACAATAGCATTTCAGCATAATCACATGACACAATTTATTCGGTCATTCTGCTGTTGATGGTCATCCCCTCAGTTTTCAATTCTTTGCCCTCACAAAGAGAGTTGTTTAAATATTTTTGTAAATAGAGATCCTTTTCCTTTTTCTTTGATCTCTTTGGGATATAGACTTAGCAGTGGTATTGCTGAGTTAGAGGGTACGCATAGTTTTATAGATCTTTGGGCATAGTCTAAAAATTTTTTTCTTCAGAATGATTCGACTGATTTGCAACTCTACCAACAATGCATTAATGTGCATGGTTTTCCTCAACCTCTTAAATATTTGTTTTGTTCCTTTTTTAATCTGTTAACCAATCTGATAGGTGGGAGGTGGTACCTCTGAGTTGTTTTAATTTGCATTTTTCTAATTATTAGTGATTTAGAGCATTTTTATATAACTATTAATAGCTTTGAATTTTTCTTTTGAAAACTGTCTATTCATATCTCTTGACCCTCAGGGAATGGCTTATTATTATTTTTTTAAATAAATTTTGTTCAGTTTTTTTATATATTTGAGAAATGAGGCCATTATCAGAGAAATTTGCAGTCAAATCTGTCTCCTTGGAGCCAGTTTCCCTATTTCCTTCTAATTTTGTCTGTATTAGTTTTGTTTCTTTTATTAATTTCATTAATCAACATTATTCATTTTGTTTCCCATCATACTCTTTATATTCTGTTTGGTTATGAAACTTTCCTCATCCATAAATCTGAGAGGTAAATTTTCCCATGTTCCCATAATTTGCTTAAAACAGAAATCTTTATGTCTAAATCATGTAGCCATTTTGAGCTTATTTTGGTATCCAGTGTGAAATGTTGGTCTATATTTAGTTTCTGACAAATTGCTTTCCAGTTTTTTCAGTTGTTTGTCCCCAAAGCTTGGATCTTTGGGTTTATAAAAATATAGAGTATTATAATCATGTATTATTATATATTGAGTACCTATACTCTCTTCCACTTATAAACTACTGTGTTTCTTAGTTCCAGATTGTTTTGATGATTACCATTTTGTAATATAGCTTGAAATCTGATGCAAATAATATTTCTCAAGTATTTATATTTGTCTTTATTTGTGTGAAAAGCATTTTATGTTTGTTTCATTGGTACCTATTCTTATTTCTTTAGTTTTTTTCTTATTTTATTGCCATAATTAGCATTTTTAGTGCAATAATGAATAATAGTGGTGATAAGGAACATTTTTGCTTCACCCCTGATTGTGAATGCTTTTAGTTTATTCCTATTAAAGATAATGTTTGTTTTTGGTTTAAGATAGATTTAGATAGATAATTATTTTAAGAAAAACTCAATTTATTCCTATTCTTTCTAATGATTTAAAAAAATTTGGTTGCTGAATGGTGTATTTTGTCAATAGTTTTTTTGCATCTTTTGATATAATCATATCATTCATGTTACTTTCATTATTGATATAGTCAATTATGCTGATAGCTTCTTGGAATAAATCCATTCTGGTCAAAGAGTGTGATCTTTGTGATATATTTGCTACAGTCTTGTTGCTAGTATTTTATTTAAAATTTTTGCAACAGAATTCATTAGGAAAATAGGTTTCTCATTTTCTTTCTCTGTTTCTGCTTTCTCTGATTTAGTAATCAAAACTATGTTTTGATGAAGGAATTTGGTAGGACTTTTTCTTTACCAGTTTTTTCAAATAGTTTATATAGTATTGGAATTAACTGTTCTTTAAATGTTTAGTAGAATTCACTTGTGAATTCATCTGATTCTGAGAATTTTTTTCTTAGAGAGTTCAAAATGGCTTGTTCAATTTGTTTTTCTAAGATAGAGTTATTTATATATTCTATTTCTCTTCTATTAATCTGGGCAATTTATATTTTTAAAAAGTATTTACCCATTTCACTCAGACTGTCAGTTTGTTGGCATATATTTGGGCAAAGTAACTACTAATAATTTCTTCAATTTCATCTTCCTTGGTGGCACATTCACCTTTTCATTTTTAATACTTGCAGTTTGGTTTCCTTCTTTCTTTTTTAAAAAATCAAATTAACCAATAGTTTATTTTATTGTTTTTTAAAAGTAAAATCAACTTCTAGTTTTACTTATTAGCTTAATGGACATTTTTTGCTTTCAATTTTATTAACCCATTCTTTGATTTTCAGGCTTTTTGTTTTGGTGTTTAAATTTTCTTTTAAAATTTGTCCTTTTTTCTAATTTTTTTAGTTGCATGCCCAATTAATTGATCTACTCTTTCTTCTTTTATTGATGGAAGTATTTAGAAATATAAAGTTTCCCAAGTATTCTTTGCACCCCACAAATTTTAGTATGTTGTCTCATTGTTATTAACTTAATGAAATTGTCTTTGTGTTTCTTTAGAATAAGATTATTTTGAACAGAAAACCTAAGAAAAGATGGACAGCTCTGAACACAATCTATAATATTTGTTTTGTGGGCTTCCTTGAAAGGGAAATTTATTGTTTTATATTAGAATTCTCTCTTGTGGTGTGCACATGACAATTTTTTTCATTTTTCTAGTTTGCATTTAAGTTTTAAATAAATTAATTAGTTAAAATTAGATTATTTCATTTAAATTACTTTTTATTTATTGAATGCAATTTTTACTACATTATGATCTCAAAGTGATACATTTAACAGTTCTGCTTTTTTCCATTTCTTTGTAAAATTTTTCATATGCTAATACTTGGTCAATTTTTGACAATATAGAGCCAAGGAAAGAATATACTTCTTTGTATTCCCATTTGATTTTCTCCAGAGATCTATCATATCTAACTTTTCTAAAATTCTATTTATCTCAACTTCTTTCTTATTTACTTTAGGATTAGATTTATCTAGTTACGAGAATGCTAAATTGAGGACCCCGGCATTGTTTTACTGTCTATTTCCTCCTTTAACTCATCTAACTTTATTCTTTAATAATTTATATGATATATCTTCTGGTGCATATATATTTAATATTGATATTGTTTTGTTGTTTGTGGTACCTTTTTGCAAAATGTAGTTTTCCTTATTAGATTTATTTTTGCTTTTGTTTTGTTTGAGATTTTAATTGTTACACTTGCCTTCTTAACTTCAGCAGAAGCATACTATAACTTAATCTAGGCTCTTATTTTAACTCCACGTGTCTTTCTGTTGCCAGTGTTGTTTCTTATAAGCAATATATTGTTGGCTTTTGACTTTGAATCCTTTCTACTATCCACCGCACATTTATAGGTGAGTTCATCTCATTCACATTCACAGTTATGATTATTATGGCTTTTTCCCTATTGTATTTTTTTCTACTAATCTTTCTCTATTTTTTCTACTCTATCTCTTTTCAAAAGTTTATTTTGCTTCATATCACTGCTTCTCTTAATTTGTTCTCTCTCTTATCACCCCATATTTATTTCTTGGTAAATATTTTACTTAAATTTTTTTGTATCAATATTCATTAGGGAGAGTGCTCTGTAATTTTCTTTCTCTGCTTTGACTCTTTCTGGTTTAGATATCAGTACTATATTTGTGTCACAGAAGGAAAAAAATGACTACTTCTCAAAACAGTTTACATAGTATCAGAATGAGTTGTTCTTAAAATGTTTAGTAGAATTCACTTTTAAATCCCTCTGACCCTGGAGATTTTTTCTTAGGGAGTTCATTGATGGCTTTTTCGATTTCTTTTTTTTTTTTTTAATGGGACTATTTAAGTCATTTCTTTCCTCTTCTGTTAATCTGAAAGGTGTGAGCTACCACCTCACACTTCTCAAATTGGCTAAAAGGACAGGAAAAGATGATAAATGTTGGAGGGTATGTGGGAAAAGACATTAATGCATTGTTGTTCATTCTGGAACTATGCCAAAAGGGCTATCAAATTGTGCATACCCTTTGATCCAGCAATGCCATTACTAAATCTGTATCCCAAAGAAATCTTAAAGGAGGAAAAAGGACCCACATGTGCAAAAATGTTTGTAGCAAAAAATTGGAAAATGAGTAGATGCCCATTGATTGGGGAATGGCTGAACAAGTTGTGGTTCAAAAAGGTAATGGAATATTATTGTTCTATAAAAAATGATGTTCGAGCTGATTTTAGAAAGGCTTGGAAAGATTTACATGAACTAATGCTGAGCAAACCAAGCAGAACCAGGAATATATTGTACACAATAAAAGCAAAAATTTACAATAATGAACTATAAAAGACTTGTTTGTTCTCAGTGGTTCAGTGATCCAAGGCAATCCCAAAAATAGACTTTGGACAGAAAAGGTCACCTGCATCTAGAAAAAAGAACTACAGATATTGAATGCAAATCAGCACATGTTATATTCACTTCTTTTTTTTCTTTCCCACTAGTTTTCCCCTTTGCTCTGATTTTTCTCTTCCAACATGGGTCATTATATCACCGGGAAACCATTATTTGTTGTAGGATTAAATCAATTCTAAACTAGATTTAAACATTGTCTCCTTTATTCCACTTATTAACTTGTTTCAAGTTTTGGCCCATAACATCTCCTTGTAGGATCAGATCAATCATACTGAACCATGCTAAATTAGATAATTATTGTCTCTATCAATTCCACTGACTTTGTACCTTGTAAGAATCCTAACAACATCCAAAGTGGGGGAACTCTTATCTCTTGAGTCATTTCATATCATTACTGGACAGCTCTGTCTCTACTTCTAGCTTTTAAAAAACAAGCAAAATTTTATGTAACTACCTTCCGCCTAGGCAATACTCACCGTGATCTGGCACCACACACAGTGGATTGAAGCCCCTGGCTGGCAGCATTTGATGACTTTGTTGCAAATATCACAGTTCAAAGAGTTATTCCCTTCCATCCATACGTGCTGCATTACCTGCATAAGGAAAAGGAACAATATTAGGTAGTCAAATCAATGAGGAAAGAACCAGGGGTTGGATTGTCATAGTAACTGAATTAGAGAGTCTCAGGGCTGGAAGGGCTCTAGAGTATCAGGGATTTTTGAGGTCAGTAAGTCCAGGGTCTCATTTATGTCCTATTAGGGCATGGTTATAGAGCTAACAGTCCTTCCAGCAAAGCTCAGACTGTTTTTCTTCATACTCTTAACTCTAAATCTTCCTCCTTTTCCTTCTCCAGATAATACTGTTCTGGAAAACTGCACTACAGCCTTGAGTTTGGATCAAGTCCTTTTCTTAAGGTATGAAGAAATATAATGCCCAGCATCTATAGTAACTTACTCCCCAGCCTCCCTTGAAAGGGGGCCAGAAATTTGAATGGAATTGGACATAAAATTTTATTGACGTAGATATCTCCTAAAGAGGAAAAGATCAGCTAGATGCCTGCTGAGGTCCCTTCCAACTTTATAATTCTATGATTCTATGATAAGATGGATTGGAAAACTAAATTGAAACTCCAGAGCATCATCAGAGGCTACAGCATCACTTACCTCAGATTCTTTCCTAGATTTTGCATAAGTGCTGATGCATGGAGGGATGTTTTCATTTATACAACTTTGATGGACTATATATTTACAAACTGAAAAGAGAGAAGGATACTACTGTGAGTTTACTTAATAGTGGCACAAGACAGTCAACCATCCTATTACTTTTGCAGTGCCTAGTGCCTCCACAGCCACAGGGTCATCAGTTACAATACAAAGCCAGGTGCAGGAAAATCTGTGAGATTATTTGTTGATGACTAAAGTAACTATTGATTTTTGACAAACTAAAACCACCCTTCTCAAAGCCCAACCCTGTCCATGATGCCCCAGTCAAGCCATTGAAGAATCAGGGGAAGATATAGAAAAGACATTTCCAGTGTGATGAGAGTGAACATCCCTGTTGTTCTGTCTCTTTCTCTTCTAATCATGCAACTAAGAAACAGGAAAACCTGAAGTCAATAACAGAGGAAAGAATAGTCTCTCCACTCATTGGAACTGAGTTCAAATCCCACTTCCGCCACTTATTATTTGTGTGACTGGTGAAGCTTCAGCTTTTTCATTTGTAAAATGAGGTGCTTGAACTAGACATTCCTAAAAGTCCCTTCTAGTTCTCAACTATGACCTTATAATTCCTTTAGACTTTCCTTTCCTTATCTCTCCAATACGTGGGCTGGACTAGATGGACTCTGATATCCTTTCCAGTTCTGACATTTGTATTCTATGATTCTGAATCAATTCTGACCCTAAGGTAAGTCACACTGCCCATTAGCCCAGGCAACTCTCTGAGACTCTTAACTGTAGAGCAGCTGCTGTCTTCAATTGGTAGAGGGCATTTCCACATAAATCATAAACCTAATCTCGACTTTCAAATCCCATTCCCCCAAACCAAATGCCCCAGAAAAGGCCACAAGACCTCAAAGACATTAGAATGGGTCTAAATAAAATTGGGCTTCTGGCAAGGACTAAGGTTTATAAAAGTACTATATAGGATCTGAGACACTCATAGTTTCCTTCTATAAGCTGAGGCTGCTCATGGATACTGGAGGCCACAATGGTGGAAAACTGGAGGCCACATTGGTGAAACACTGGATGGGAATGAATTCTTAGATATTTATTGATCAGAAGGTTGCTTTTTCACTTTTAGGGCAGGCTTAATTATAATCATAAGATCATAAATTTAGAACAGGAAGAAACTTCATAGGTTTCTTTATTTTCCAAATTAAGAAACTGAAGCTCAGAGTGATTGTCATGGTAGGTTCTCAATAATGCTTGTGGATAAATTGATTGTCCGAGGTCAAAACTACTAGTGTCTGAGGCAGGGTTTGAACCCAGGTCTTTCTGATTCTAACTCTAACTCTCCACATATTGCTCCATGCTGCCTTATTTTTACTTATATTTCTTGGAAATATCATAGATTGGATAGCTTGGAAGCTATCATTCTACCAGAAACTCCTTACACTCTCTGACAGGAAGCTCCTATATCCTATTTGGTCAAAGCTGAGTGCTTATGTTCCATATTCCAAAGGATCTGAGGGTATTTTATCTAATCATGGGTATAAATCATCACTCAGCCAGCAAGAGGAGAATGTTCATAGTATAGGCTCGTTTTGAATTAAATGAAAATGAGTTGCTATTGTTCAGTTTTTTGTTGGTCACCTCTGACTCTCTGACTTTATTTGGGATTTTCTTGGCAAATATACTGGAATGGCTTGTTATTTCCAGACATATACTTCCCACATGACCCTCTGTGACCCAAGTTGGCTCAACACCCTACAATGCAGCACAGGTGGCAATCTGCATTGGTGAGGAGTTTTTTTATTCAGAAATTCCTTACACAGATAAAACCACAGCCAAAAAGCATTAATTAAATGCCTACTATGTACCAGGACAGCCTGGGCTAAGCCCTAAAGAAACAAAGACAAAAGTGAAATTGTTCATGCCCTCAAGGAGCTTCTATTTTAACCTGATTTGATGGTACAATGCTTGCTCAGCAATGAGTAGTTCGAGTTGTCACATATTTCAGGACTTTAATTGAGTTTCCCTTCATTGATAGAGAACACAGGCTCTGGATTCTGGATTCCAGGTGACTGTTAATGGTTTCTGTGATAAGATACCAAGTTCTTTGAACTTAACTAGATTGGTCCTCAGATAATATAATTCAGTCCATAATCAGTTCCACCTCGGTGGTACCTAAGAAAGTTTGAAGCCTGGGGACACTGTGGTGTCACATTGAAGAGGACTTTAGGGTACCAGAAGAGGGCTTTAGGGGAATATTTCCCATAAGAAGATGGCACTGTGGTCACTTGACAACTGACTTTCAAAATAGCAGCTCCCACGTCAGTTGTGACCACCTTCATTGCCATCGTAAAAGTATAGTCTGTCTAAGATGCTATTTGGCGAGTACCCAGATATCCTTTGGAATATCCAAAGATCTGAATGGGGGAGACAAACAGAAGATGTAACCTGGACTCACATGAGCAACACAGGGCCTGTTTCCGCATTCCTGTCAGCATTACGTGGCAAAAATGGCAGAAGACGGGCTTTTTGAAATTCTTTAGCTTCCAAGAGTGTTGGCCATCTTCATTCACATTCTACAGATACAAATAAATACAGACAGGAATGAAACGCCAGGAAAAGACGCCTCAAAAAGAGAAGAGCAATTGTCTCCATCATCAGTCTCTTCCTTCTTTCTTTGTCCCCTTCCTTCTTGGAAGATGCTCTTTACAACTTTTGGAAATGCAACAACAGGGCAGAGATGTCATCCTCATGGCGATGATATGAGTCCCACTAATCTATGTATTTTCAGTGGATTTGGGCTGGATTTAAGATCAGAGTCATCAGTTAAATCCTGTCTGTGCCACCTGTAACTTTATGAGTGTTTATCCTGAAGTTCTCTCAGTTTCTCATCTTTAAAATGAACGGTCCCTTTTAAGATCCCTTTTAGTTTTAAACTTCCAATTTTATATACCATTACCTGGCACTGTGAACAAAGGGGAATGAGGGATTTATCATACTTTATCCTTTAAGTGTCTCCTCACTCAGAGTCTGGAGAACCAGGATAACACCAGACAGAACAAAATGGCATAGAACAAAATGGCGACCACATGGGCTGATGAAATCTTAGACTACATTAAGAGAGGGACAATATCTAGAACAAGGAAGATGATAATTGCACTCCATTCTTAACAAACCACATCTGAATTTTGAAAATTAGTCTACTTGAAGGATACAGCACAAATAATTACAATACAAAATAGAACACGGCAATGAATAAATAAAATGGATATAAAATACTATTTGAGGTCCAAGGAAAGATAGATTTGTTTCTAAGAGGAATCAGGGTAAAGGCTCATGGAAGTGAGAGGGGAATTAATACTAGGTTGTTTTATTTAAATGCTAATATTTCTCCGTGATCCATTCTTTTCCTCATTCTGATAGACCCTACATCGGGAGGACAGCAGTTTCTGAAGAGCTTGATTAAGGTGTTTAGTGCCCGTCCCCAAGGCATCTGCTTACCAGTCTGGGCCAACCCCTTGTTTCTGTTTACCCAGTAAGTAGAAGCCAATTTGAGCTAAACCCTAGTCTGGGGATGACTCATGTTCTTGCTTTCTAACCTGATTTGGGGTAACTTGGTCTCCAAAAGAAAAGCCAAAGCCAGGGGAAATCTAATTGGGTAAAATTGCTGGAGACAGCTATCTTTCAGGAAGCAACTGGAATTCCTTCAGTTGGAATCAGCCACAGCTAAAGGCCAACCCATCCCCGAATCAGAGTAGCTTTACATTTGTGGGCTGTGGGGGGAAGGTCTCAGTGATGTTTTGTGAGGGTGTTCAGAAGAGAAATATTCCATGATGTAAAGTGCCCTGTGACCCTCAGAAGGGGTCTTGGGGAACCTAGAGCCCCCAGTAACTCAATTTATTGATCAGTGCTAACCTAATAAATTGATTACATCATACTCAGAACTTTTTCTATCAGAATTGCATTTGCCACAGAGCAAGTGGAATTGTGTATTATATTTTGGAGTACCACAGTTTAGGAAAGACAAGGATAAACTAGAGAACATATAGTTGAGGGGGACCTGTAAAGGATAACTAGGAAAGTGAACATCTTCCAGACTTTTCCTTGATAAAAAATCAGTTGGAGAAGCCTTAAAAAGGGATGGAATAAGAAGACTTAAGAGGGGCAAATGACAGCAGCTTTAAAATATCTGAAGGCTTGTTAGTCAAAGACTTGACTTGCTAAAAATTAGATTTGACCTACTTGGCTCCCAAAGAAAGAACTAAGAGTAGATGAGTGAGGAAATGCAGAAGAATCAGGATTTAGTTTTATATAAACACTTTTTAAAAAAAAGCTAGCTCTGTCCCTAAATGCTATAGGTCACTCCCTCACTAGGAGATTTCTAGCAAAAACAGGCACCAAATATAGTTGACCAGTTCAACATCTCTTACTGAAGCAAGGGAAATATCCCCTGCTCTTTACTCCCTGTGAGATTTTAGGGAAGTAACCTAAACTCCTAGGATCTCAGCTTCTACATGTGTATAATGAGAAGGTTGGACTTATCTCTAAGGTCCCATGATCCCATCATCTTTCCTCCATCTCTTTGGATCATTTTTCTCATTTATAAAAATAAAGGATTTTCATTAAATCAAGGGTTCTTAATCCTTTTGTATCATAGACACCAGATTGTAAGCTCTATGAAGGCAAAAACCAAGTCTTATGTAACCTTTTCCATTTGGTTCAACTCGGTTTCTTTCCTTTCAACATGTATTATTACCGTACCACAAACAGGGGCATCTAGGTGGTACCACAATGCACAGAACACTCTCCCTGGAGTCAGGCTGATTCATCTTCCTGAGTTCAAATCTGACCTCAGGTACTTACCAACTGTATGGTCCTAGGAGAGTCTGTTTGCCTCAGTTTCCTTATCTATAAAATGAACTGGAGAAGGAGATAGCAACCACTCGAATATCTTTGCCGAGAAAACCCCAAATGGGATCACAGAGAGTAAGACACAGCTGAAAATGACTTCATAGGAAAAATTACAAACAATCCTTGCCTTCAAAGAGCTTTCACTCATGTAAGCTCCTCTCCCTGCCCATTCCTGGCACACTGCTGTGCATATTGCCACTTATTAATAACAATATTAATTAATGTTCACGGAACTGAATGGCTTTGAAATCCTATGTAGTAGGGTGGGGGGGGGGACAATTTTCTGGGCAGGAATCCACATTCCTTTCCATTATTCTTGAGAAATCTCCCCCAAGGCCATCGTGATGATTAATTCAGACAATGAAATTGAGATTTTATTTACAAAAGTGGAAAAAAAGGTTGGTTTTTTCCAGGCATGTGGAGTGAATGAAATGTGGTTTCACTGCAGGCTCCTGAAGGCTCCTTATTTGTAAATCGGTTTAATCCACATGGAGCTTAAGTGATTAGCCCAGATTTACTCAGAACATTCTCTGCCTCCTCTAATAGCTCTTGTCATCTCCTGGCCATATTTCCAGCCCAGGAAGACTCTGTTCAGTTGTTTCAATGATGTCTAATTCTTCCTGACCCCATTTGGGGTTTTTCTTGGCAAAGACAATGGAGTGAGTGGTTGGTCATTTCCTCCTCCAGCTCATTTTTACACATAAGGAAATGAAGGCAAATAGGGTGAAGTGACTTGCTCAGGGTCAGCCATCTAATAAGTGTCTGAAGCCACAATGGTTCTGGCACTCAGTGCACTGTGGTGCAAAGAAACACCGTAGTATTTTACAAAGATTGATAGATTATGTATTCTGGGCATTAGCAATTCATGCATGATATGGTGGGTCCTGGAATTGGGGTACTTGGTTCAAATACCACCTCCATCACCTGTGCAACCATCTATTGATCTGTTAAAGGAGGATTAGAGAATCATAGATTTGGAGAAGGAAGGAACCTTGGAGTTCATCCTGGCCTCATTTAACAGATAAGGAAAGTAAAGCCCAGAGAAAAGAATTAACTTGGCTAAAGAGACACAAAGTGTAAATATAGGAAAAGTAAAAATTGAGCCCAGATTCTCTGCCTCCAAATGATTACTATTTGCACTATACCATATTACCTTAGGGCTTTTTTAAAGTCCTAAAGTAAAGCAATAGGATTGCTAATCTAAAAAATGATGTTTTCTCCCCAAAAGATGCCTCTTTAAAAAGATCCTGTGAATAGCTTATTTAGTTTAGCTTCATAAATAGGTATTTCTATTTTCTCACTGTTAATAAACTGGATGGCCATGTTCTCCAAATTTAGAGGATGACTTGTGGAGGTAAGTGAGTCAGGAACTTTCTGTAAGACTGTCCTGTGTCTCCCTAATCTTGAGATGGTCAGAGCTACAAATTCCCCCAGCTGACAATTTGTAACTGGTGACAAAGGGTTAATAGAGGAAAGAGAAATTGGTCCATTGTGATTTTGAAAAAAAAAATCTCAGAGAAAATACAGGTTATGGGGGGAATTACATTTAGATACCTTTGGGTCAAAAGCTAATTCAAGAACATGATGATGATAGCTATAGAGGCAAGAATACAGGCTCCTATAAAAGCTATTATCTGTGTCACCTTAAAAAAGTCCTTTTACTAGATTTAATTTATTTAACCTATAAAATAAAAAAAAATTTAAATAATAAATAAAATAAAAAAATTTAATTTTTTTACCTGTAAAATAATTAAACTATATGGTTGGAATTATGCCACAGTTCTCTCTTATTATGCTGACTCTAATTATCCCTGACTCAGTTTCCCTAAATTGTCCTGCCTCAGTTTCTAATTGTTCTATTCAATCCTGCAAAACCACCCCTCCCTCTTAATCATCAGAATATTTGATAAGGATAAAAGATTTTATATTTTTAGAAGATCAGAATGGCTCTCCCCATCTCTGGTCTATCAGAATATCAGATACTGTCTTATCAAGATGCCTCTTCCCATCTCTGGGGTGCCTCCCCCCATCTCTGGTGGCTCACTCCACACTGTCAGAGTCCCGTTCCCATTCTCAGCACCCTGACTCCACCCCTGCCTCAGTCTATTTCCCCCCCCTCCCCCCCGTGTCTGAGCCACGTGTATATATGTCATTGAGAACTCACCTTGTTTGCTGGATTGTCGTCTCATTCAGCCCTGGGACCAAACCATGGATCCATTTGGTCCCAGTAAATCTCTCCCTTTCAAATAAAATATTAAATACTCTCTAATCTCTATCTTGCCTCAGTTTCTCTGGTATTACAGAAGCACAAGATGAAAGATAACGATCATTTTCCTTTCATCTTATGATTCCAAGAAAAGAAATAAAATTTTCCTTTTCATATTACACTTCTGAGATTCACTTAAGCAAAGGAAGGCAGCCTAATGCATCGGTCAGCCCCAAGTCACTCAGACAAGGACTCTTGTCACAGGACCAGATTTGGTTGCAAGATTCTCCAGGACGTAGCATCCATGTTGAAGGCCTTGACCTCAACTTGCCAATCTGAACAATGAATATGGACAGATGGCGACTAAGCTTCCAATTCAGATCATGGCATAAAGAAATGATTGTTCCAGTTCAATTCCATTCAGTGACATTTTGGAAGCCATGAAGAGCCGAAGGAAGCGGGGGAAAGAGCGCTGACTGATGAGAGAGACAGAGGATCTGGAATTTGAAACCTGGCTTTGCTATATACCATTTATTTGATCTTGACCAAGTTATATAATTCCTCTGAGACTCAGTTTCCTCATTTGTAAAATAAAATGACTTTTAAGGTCCCTTCCAGCTCCAGTTCTATAACACTGTGTCCCGGAGTCTATCCAGAGCACAGGGTGGCCAAGATGAGGAGAGAATTTGTGGTCCATGAACCTCTTTAGAAGGTAAACTCCTTGAGGGTGGGGAATGTTTTCCTTTTGCATCTGAATCTCCAATGTTTCACACATTTTGCAAAGATAACTAATTCATATCATCTGAGAAAGGAATTCAGAATGATTGTATTGTTGAAGAGAAGGTCCAGGCAGACAAGGTACTTGTTTCTAAGCACTTGAAAGACTTTCATGGGGGTGGGGGAGGAGAAGATTAGAAATGTTCTTTTTGGACTCAGAAGACAGAATCAGGTTGGAAGGTGCAAAGAGGCAAATGGAGACATGATGGGGGAAAAAATGGCAACAACTTCCTGAATAGTAGACTTATTGGAAAAGGGAATGGACTGCTTCAGTAGCTATTGGGATACTCCTAGATTGAGGCCTTTCAATGGCAGTTCACTGGCTATTTGTGAAGATTATTGGAGAGATTCCTGTCCAGATAAAAGTTGGCCCAGTTGACCTTGGAGGTTACTTCCCATATTAAGGCTCAGTGACTCTGCAAACAGAGACGGATGTTTTCTTCATTTTCATGTCAATTTACAAATGTTCTCTGAACCCCAGCTCATGGACCCCAGCTTGCCTTGTTACTTACTGTTTCCATCCCTAGTAGGACCAGGATTGGAATGGTCGTCATTCCTCCATGAATCCACTCTCTTAAGGTCACAATACCATCATGGTTAATATCAATCTCTGTCATCAGGTTCTTCAAGATCTGCCAAGAAACAAAGGAGAAAGTATTGGATGGGTAGGAATCAACTCCCTTTCTTTGCTGCCTTTTTGTTTTTTCTTTCTTTCTTTTTTTTTTTTGCTGTCCTTTCTCTCTATTTTCTCTACCATATACTTTGAGAGATTCCTATTGGTCTTGATTTATCCCTCTTTTATCCACCAGAATAAGAGCTGCTCCTGCTGACCTAATTCCAATGAACTCTCTCAGGCTCACAAAGAAAATTCTTGCTTCCCAGTCTATTGGTCGATCACTCTCTCCTCTCCCTGCACAGAGTACAGGACCTGGAGTCAGGAAGACTTTTCTCCCTGAAGTCAAATCTGGCTTCAGACACTAGCTGTGAACTCCTGGAAATGTCATTTAATGTTTTTGCCTCAGCTTCCTCATCTGTAAAATAAACTGGAGGAGGAAATGGCGAGTCACTCCAGTATCTATGCTAAGAAAAACTCCATGGAATCACGAGGAGTCACACATGACTGAAAAATGAAAACTATGATCACTGATGTTCCAATATTCACATTTTCCCTCCTTTAGATGATTGGATGACTCTTGTACTTAATCCTTCTCAAGAATACACATGCTCAATGGCATGACATCTTTCTTTTGCTGACTTTCAGCTTTCATCTTTCTGACTTTCACCTTGCTAACAGTAACATTCCTCCCAGAGAACTGGGGTCTCAGTTCACTTCAGTTCAGGTCAACACAAATCTCTTAAGTGTCCATTGTGGGAATCGCCATGATTCAAGTGCTGGGGAGGGCAGGGCAAAGCAGAAAAAAGTGAAACAGCCTCTGCCCTGAAAGGAGAGGCCAATGGAAAAGCTAAGAAGAGGATATTTAGATTGTGATCCAGTGTTGTTGTTTGTTATTCATTCTTGAAAAGGACCATGACATAAGGAAGCTAGTAAGAGACTAGCTGAATTATTTCTGGAAAAAGAGTTAAAACTGATGGTTCGAGGAATTATTATTTAGTCCCTTTCTCTTCAGTGATTTGTGGTTCTGTGATTTGTGGACGTGAGTTTTCTTACATTTGCCTCATTTCCATGGACTGTTTCTGAGTGATACTGCTCTCTCGGCCATTATGCACAGAAGACTCTCCATTTCAGGATTTGGAGTATTTTCTCCAACTGTCCCTCAACACACTCTCTTTCCTTATCACTATTTCCTGATTTCTCCAGCTTCCTGTAAGTCTCCCCTCCTGTAAAACTTCTGAGTCTTAGTACTTATACTGAGACTGCTCCCAATCAATTCTTTCTACAGATTATTGTTGTCCTTATTAACTTGTGGGTTACTTGAGGATGGAGACTGGGGTTTTTAAAGCCTTTCTTTTTATCCCTAACACTTAGTATGATGTCTGGTATATAGTAGGTGCTTAATAAATGCTAGTGGACTATTTCATAGCCTGAGTCTTCTCCCCTACTGACACAGAATAGGACCCCTGATGAAGCAGGCCAAATCACAGAGAAGGTGCCAATTGACATTTGTGAAGGGCATTTTTCATCTGGGAGTTTTCTCTATCAGTGAAATCACCAATCCAGTCTTCATTTCTTTATTAACTCTAACCCTAGGCTATGAAGGAGCAGAACTAGAGTCTCTGGGGGCTGCAAAAAGTCATTGCCCCACAGCCAAGGCAGGGATGGGTATTCTTGATTTATCCAGGCTGGTCATCAGGGCCCATCACTTACAGGTTTAAGCTCTGTGCAATCCCATTTCAGATATTCAGCCACATGCACCATCTCATTAAGAATTTGCTCCAGTTCCTAGGGGGAAACAACAAGGAACAAGACAGAACCGGGAAGACGGAGTGAGAAAAGAGTGGAAGGAGAGAGCACTTGGTGGGCGGTATATTTGCTCTGGTAAAATATAGGGACGAATTCCACCAAAGACCCTTATTTGGCTGACCATGGGTCATTTAACTTCTCGGAGCCTTCACTTCATCTGTAAATGTAGGGGTTGGACTTAATGAGATCATTTCTTGCTTCTTGATCCTATGATCCTGTGTTGAATTTTCATTAGGAAATTCCAGAATTGGTCTGTTCTCCATTTCCATTATTTTTGCTCTAAACTTGAGTGTCAAGAAGTTCTTAGGAACACAGGCTTAGAGATGGAAGTGACCTTAGAAACAGACCATCTAGTTATGGGATCAAAGATTCAGGGCTGGAAGGGCCTTCTTCTAAAAGTTCAGCCCTTTCATTTTTAGAGAAGAGGAAACTGAGATCCAGAGAGATTAATTAACTTGCCCACAATCACCCATATTTTAGATGGTAGAGCTGAGATTTGAACCCAGATCCTCTGATCATACATCCTACCCCACATCAATGCATTCTTACATGGTGGCAGCAAACACCTGAAACATTGACATTTTACCCCCTAGGGAACAATCTTCCTTCCTTTTGCCTCTTCTCATTCTAAGTATATCAAGATGAGACTATTTCCTTATTTGTTCAAATCTAGGGTTGCCTGTTTACTATCTACATTACCCTGGATTAGCTATTTAATCTCCGAGCATCCTCTTCTGGAAAATGGCAGAGATGGGGTTTTATGACTCCTATTTCTAGATATATGCTTTAGTAACTCTGGGAGGATCACCGTGCTGATTCTATTTTGCTCACCAGATGTCAAGGTTCCCTAGTATTCTTTTCTTCAGTGGATTAATAAATATTCTCACCAATTTAGCTTCAGATTTTTCGTGAAGCTGCCCTGACTTGCCCCCCCCCCCCTATAAGCTTATTGATTTGTAGAGCATCAAATGGATGAGAGCATCCTGGAACCCTGGTTGCATCGGGACAGTTTTGGATATTATTCTCAATGAAGGCCCTCAAGAACATAATTTGGGAGGCTATTAGGTTGTAGCTCTGCCCAGAACCCTCTCATTCCCCACTAAAATGAATTTTGAGGTGCTAGGCCAATGTCCAGAGAACAGCAGAAATGTTTAGAAAGAAAGCGACTTACGTTACTATCCAGGTAACCATTGCCATCCGTGTCATACAGGCGAAACATGACTGTAAGAAACAGGAGAGGATGCGAGATGAGGTGCGAGGAATATGGCAGGATCCAGGGAAACTCTGAGCATCTCATGCTGAAAAGTGCTTAGCTTTCCTTAGGAGATACAGGTGGGAACCCAAGGATCCAGGGTCTAATTCTACCACAATATATCTGTGGCTAGTTAGCCATGAGGCCATGATCTAGATGTCACTTAAATCCCTTTTATTTGCAAATCATGGCTTTTCCTTCCTGATGATAAGGTCATCTTCAAGAATGAAGGAAAGAAACAATAACAACACCCCAGCTCTAGATCCCATTAAGAGCTGATCATTTTGGGGAACTTATAGACCTTGAGGCAAAAGTGATAGAAGGGAAGTTGCTTGAAGGCTGGAATGATTTTATTTTTGTCTTTATATTCGTAGTTCCTGGAATATTGGGAAGTTCAATGAGAACCTTCAAAGGACAGAAGGAGAAAATGGCATTAGGGAAATAGATGAAAGGAAGAGATGATGGGCAGTTATGGGCAACTGATTGGGAGCTTCACTATATCTTTCTTGAAGTCAGGAAAAAGGCACTGATTTCTTATTGTTTTATGTTAGTTACCTTAAAGCCTTCCCTGATGCAAATAAAACATACCGTAACAAGTCTAAAGCTGTGTCTTATTGACTTGTCTCTTAATCTTGGAGGAAATGGAAATAATCTTCTTTCAGCTTTATCCCTTTGAAGGATACGGGTTGAATCCCAATAAACTTTCTATAAATTTAATTTCCTCTCTACTACTTCTCATTGTGGCTGTGAAATTCAATACCTATAGGTACTCCTTAGTCCATTTGATGATGAGCCTTCCTGGACATAGGTATTGCTCACAGCTCAGTGGTCTCTTACTGGGTCAGGGCTCAAAACCTTTGAGTCTGTCTGGATCCCTAAAACCCTCGACAATTGTTCTTGGCAAGATTTAACATTGGCGAGGCCTTTCCTCCTGATCTTAAAATTAGCTGTGGATCAGCAAGATGGCACAATGGACAGAGCACCAGCCCTGAAGTCAGGAGGACCTGAGTTCAAATCTGGCCTCAGACACTTAACACTTCCTAGCTGTGTGACCCTGGACAAGTCACTTAACCCCAATTGCCTCAGCAAAAAAAAAAAAAATCAGCTGGACAATCTGGTCTTAACAATGCCTAGATCATTTGAAAGACATGACTCATTCTAGAGTCAGAAGGAAGGAAGGAGAAAGAGAGAAAGAAAGAAAGAGACATACGTTCTTTGTCTTTACTCTTCATGCAAACATCTTTAGTGAAATCTCTGATTTCCTTTATTTTCAGAGTTATCTTTGGATTTGTGGAAGTCAGAAAATCTACCACAGGGATAACAGGATCCAGAATGAAAACCCAGACCATTTTTACCTTCCATGGATTTTAGTTCCTGCCTCCAAATGTCACTTTCTCCCTCCACTGCAACTATTAACCATCCATCACTATTGGCTTACTAATCTGTAAGTGACACCTTCAAGTTTGCAAAACTACACACACACACACACACACACACGTATATATGTGTATACATATATATATACACATACATACAGGTATATGCACACACACATAAATAGATATATAAAACTGTTTAATCAGTTGCCTTCAAATAAACTGTTATTATCATTTTCTGAGAGGCCCCAAGAAATGGCTTAGATGGATATAAAGAACTTTGTTCTAACTGTGATGAGAGCAGAGAGTGTTTGAAATACTAGAATGGAGAACAATTTGTAGAGTTTTTTCTGGCCTGGTTGGCCAATATATGAGTTCTATTAGAACTTATCAGGGAAGACAAGACAACTTTTAAAGGTTCCTTTCATTCTGAGCAAGCTATGCGTCAAGCTATTCAGTTTCCTTCCTTAGATTTCAGGTGTCCTTCCTCAGCCTATCTTCTGACTCTCAGGGCTATGGACTTTCTCGAGGAAACCTCACTCAGATCAGGTTTGAGAGCAGAACGGGGGACCACAAACAGAACTGGCACAAAGCACAAAGCAGGCTGGGTAACTTCTCCTAATCAGAAGCTACCAGGGAATGTGAAGGGGGGGATGGGTCCCCATGGCCCCCATCCATCCATAAAGAAGGACAAAGTAGGCAGTTTCCCTTTGTAGGCTACCAGGAAAATACCCAAAGAGCTTCTGGGTTCCTGACCCCTGCTGGGAGTGGGCTGGGAGAATGAAGGACAAAAGAAGAAACTTGGTTGCCTTGCGTACAAATACTTACACTCCAGCTTGTCCTGGGTCCGACCTCTTTCCAACAGTGATAGGTAACAGATGATGTCTTTCAGGTAGATGACCTGGGGTGCAGCATCGAAAAGTGACTGAGAAACTGAGCTCGAGCTCTTATTGTCCTCGGACTCATTGGTCTTTGAACCTATGAGAAGCAAGGGGTATATCAGACATGGCTCCTTAAATATGTGGCGAGACATGGCCTTCACTGCAACTGTTCCATCCTCCACCACCAACAGCCCCTCCTGACTCCCGATATCCCCATGATCCCATTGTCACACAAATAGAATCATGGATTTGATTCAGATGATTTCTTGGCCATATCAAACCATGCTGCCTTTATGAGGACTATTATCTTCATCTCCTCCCCACCAAAAACATTTCCTCCATTTTCTGAACTACCCTGGATGCAGAAAAATGAGTTTTTGCCTTGTTCCCTTTCCTCAAGCTTTCTCATTTCTCCTTCTATGTTGACTTTTCCACATTAGAAGGTAAACTCCATGAGGGCAGGAATTACTTCGTTTCCTTTTGTTTCTGCTTTGTTTCCTTTGTCTACCTGATTGTCTCATCAAAATCCTTTAAATACTCAAAGATTTTAATTTTACAACTACATGTAGTTTCTCTGCACTATCAACCAGTTGTTCAATAAGCATTTATTAAAAACCTACTTTACTATGTGCACTGTCACATTCTGGACACAGAAAGAGAAACACAAAATGGTATTGGTTCAAAGATGGAAATAATTCATGTTAAAGTAGTTGTGGAAAGATGAAAATTTTAATGCACTCTTGGCGGAGCTATAAATTGGTCTGACTAATCTTGAGAATAATTTGGAATGATATAAATAAATTGAGTAAAAAATATATAATATATATGCCCTTTAACTTTAAGACATTATTGCTAGATATATACTCCAAGAAGGTCAATGTTCCCCCCCCCCAAAAAAAAAAGCAAACACCAAATATTGATGGTAGCACTTTTTACAGTAGCAAAGAATTAGAAACAAAGTAGGTACTGAGAAATGGTTGAACAAGTGGTAGTTTGTGAATATAATAGAATATTATTATAGCTATTCAGTTGTTTTTCAGTCATGTCCAACTCTCCATGACTCCATTTGGGGTTTTCTTGGCAAAGATATTGGAAGGGTTTACCATTTCTCTAGCTCACTTTATGGAAAAGGAAACTGAAGTAAACATTCTTAAGTGACTTGTTCAGGGTCACACAGCTAGTAAGTGTCTGAGGCTAGATCTGAACTCACATCTTCCTGACACTAGCTATGTGACTTTGGACAAGTCACTTAACCCTGTTTGCCTCAACTCCTCATTTGTAAAAATTATCTGGAGAAAGAAATGGCAAATTATGCTGATATTTCTGTCAATAAAACCCCAAATAGAGTCATGAAGAATCAGACGGAACTGAAATGACCCAACAATAACAATAACAACTTCCTGACTCCAGGCCTGGTGCTCTATCCATTGACCACCTGGTTGTAATATTACAAGGAATAATGGATATGATAACTACAGAGAAGCATGGGGAGACTTCAAAGGAAGATCCTCAAAGGCTACAGCAATGCAAAAGGAAAAACAAAACAAAACAAAAAACCAATGGACAGCGCTACAAAAATGATAAGCATAAACATGGCCCCAAAGAAGAAATGTGAGAATCCAACCCCTTCTTTCCTTCTTAGCAGAAGTGAGGGATTATGGGAATAAAATATACATTACAAATAAGACTTTTTGGGATCGGTGGATTATTTCTGCTAAATTGTTCCCCTCCTTTCCCCCTTTTTCTTATAAGGGATAGTTTTCGAGGACCAGTGGGAGGGGACAGGAGTAGATAAATTGGAAAAAGTATGTGATGTAAAAACAAATTGTATCATAAAATCTTATTTAAAAATACTACCAGCCCACTAGGAACTTACAGGGGAAATGACACATAATTAACTAAATACAAAAGATAAACAAAGAAGATACAAAGTAACTAGGCAGGAAGTGGAAATCCTAAAGATTGAGATGGATCTCATGCAGAAAGAAGTAGTTGACCTGAATCTCGAAGCTATCTAGAGTTCTACAAAGTAGAAGGAAGAAGAGGAACATTTTAGGTGTGGGGATGCAAAGGCATGGAGTTGGGAAGTTATCTCACGTTATCTCCCAGCCTTTTGGCTCTAAGACAAGTAGGAATGGAGATCCTTGAGCTGTCCTCTAACAGAAAACTTCCCTGAACTTGGACGTCAAGGTCTGGATGAAACAAGAATATTATCCTTTATGACATACATGGGAATATCCATCCATATGACAACAATTAATTGAAGAAATTAAAGGGATGTAGAGTTTTATGGCCTCAAGTCTGATCACTGATAAGGTACAGTTCAGACAAGTCAGAATTCAGGTTAGTCACTTTTCCACAACAGGCTTCTTCCATGGATAATAAGGAAGGGCAAGAGTTGTAACAGATGGACCAGCCTGGAACCGTTTTCTGGAACATGGCAGGCTCTTGCTGGGATAAGCCCTGCCTCTAGGGGGGCCAGGCAGGACCATCATTCTGGTCTCTGTTGAATAGGTGCCATTTAATTAAGACATTCACAAAAGCTGGCCCCAGAGTAAAGGATCCTTACCCAAAGCCACAAACAAAGGCTGCAAGATGTGGCCTTCTGATGCCAGACTGCTGGGGCTCCCTGTGGTTTCTGGAACAATTGGAGCCATGGTTTCTTCAATGACTTGGATCCGGAAAAATTCACTGCCCATAGGCAAGAAAGTCATAGCCAATCATGGATCAGCTCACCTAGCAGGAAATTTCTTCCAGAAGTTGTCATCCCCCCCTCTCTGGGTGTGCTAAAAAGCAGGGGGCAGAAGTAATCAGGCTGCTAACTTTCAGCACTATAATAAATCCTTTTTCCACCCATCTGGTAAGCATGCTGTAAAATAAGCAGACAGGCCAGGAAAGGAACTGAGACAGATCCCCAAGCCCCAAACTTTGTCTATTTGAGACTTCCCTTATCAGTCTCTTTAAGGGTGTGCTCCCAAACTACCAGCTTAATGACTACCTCCAATCCCTACCTATTCTTTGGGGTCCCTCTTTCTCTTCCATGGACACTTTAGAGATTGTTTACAAGTCCTTCTTCCTCTTAATCCATTAACAGGTATGTGTTAAAAGCCTACTATGTGCTAGCCACAGTACTAGGGATTGGGAATGCAAATATAAAGAATAGAACAATCTTTGACCTCAAGTAGTTTACATTCTATTAATCAGTCAGTCAGACAAGAAACAAATATTTTTACAAGACCTGTTTCCAGCTGTTGTGTTGAGTGCTGGGGATACAAAGATAAAATAACTCAGTCCCTGCTCTCAAAAGGCTTAAAAATTCTATCAAGGAGACACCAGATTCACATAAGTCTCTACAACTAAAAAGGAGAGGGACCGACTCTGTGATTTCGTTGTTCTAAGGAACTCCCCAAAGAGGAAACTCCCTCCACCAATTCATGTTAGTGATATAATATCATGGAGAGCTGCCAAAAGCAATGAGAAGCTACATGATTAGCCCAAAATTATAGAGTTTATATAGAGCAAAGGCAGGTGTAGAATGATAATTATAAGAGCAATAATAATAATATTGTTTGCATCCTTATGTAGTTATGTGTCAGGCATTATGCTCAGTGCTTTAAAATGATTCTCTCTCTCCATGGTGCTGAGACCAGCTACAATCCTCTGACCTTCTCCCAAAATTGGTGAGACCTCTTCTCTACACACAGACTTACCTTAGAACTTTGGATAGTTCCATGTCTTAGAAAGCTTTTCTCGGATCTCAAACCCCAATCTGCCTTTGTAAATTCCACCCATTACTGCCCTCTGGATGAGGTCTGATCCTTCTTAACCTAACAACATTTAAATACAGATAAATTGTCTTCCACGAGTCTTCCTTCCTCTTGGCTAAATACTTCCAGTTCCTTCATTGGCCCTTCATGTGACTTCATGTGGCTCTTGTCATCTTGGCCATCCTCCTTGAGATGGTGTCCAGTGTGTTCATCTTGAAAGACTATTATAATTCTTCTTCGCATGGACATTTACAAAGAATAATATTAAAAAGTGTCCCCTTGGAGATGTGGGAGAACTGAGACACTATTGCATTGTTGGTGGAGTTGTGAAATGATTCAACCATTTTGGAGAGCAATTTGGAACTATGACCAAAGGGCTACAAAACTGGGCTACCCTTTGATCCAGAAGTGCTATTACTGGGTCTGTATCCCAAGGAAATAATAAAGGAGGAAAAAAGACCTAAATGTGCAAAAATGATTGTAGCAGCTCTTATTTGGTGGCAAAGAACTGGAAAATGAGTAGATGCCCATCAACTGGGGAATAACCGGATAAATTATGCTATCTGAAATTATGGATTATTATTGTTCATTAAAAAATGAACAAGATGATTTTAGAAAGGGCTGGAAAGATTTATGTGAACTGATGCTGAGTGAAACAAGTAGAACCAGGAATACAGTGTACACAGTAACAGCAAGATTTGTGATGATCAACTAAGACAGACTTCATTGTTCTCAGCAACATAGGGATCTAAGACAATTCCAAATAATTCCTGATAGAAAATGTCACCACATTCAGAAAAAGAACTATGGGGTTTAACACTTCCTATCTGTATGACCCTGGGCAAGTCACTTAATCCCAATTGCCTCAGGGGGAAAAAAGAGCTATGGAGTCTGAATGCAGATCAAACCATACTAGTTTCACTTTTTTGTTGTTTTTTTTTTGCTTTTCATTATTTTCCCCTTTTGTTCTCATTCTTCTTTCACAACATGACTAATATGGAAATATATTTAATATGATTGTACCTGCGTAACCTATATCAGTTCCTTGTGGTCTCAGGGAGGGAAAACATGGAAGAACAAAAATTTGGAACTCAAAATCTTACGAAAATGCATGTCAAAAACTATCTTTATGTGTAATTGGAAAAAATGCTGAAAAGATAAAGTTTAAATCTATGATTCTTAAAAAAAAACCAAACCACCCCCTTTGATTCCACTGCAAGTTGTACCTAAGGGGAAGGGATCACTGATTCAGACTTGAAGGGACCTGAGAGGACTTGAAATGGGGAAATTCAGGCCATGAAGTGAGATGACTTCTCTAGGTCCCCCAGGTAAGTAAGCAGTCTCTGCAGGATTTGAACTCAAGTCCCCTGACTTTAAAGTCAATGTTTTAACCCTCGAATCCCCTTTCTTTTCTTTAACTGGTGTTTTACACTTCTATTTACAGGTAAGCTTTCAGATCCTGCTCTTTCTTCACTAAGCATAAAGGAAAGACTTGGAAACAGAATGCCCAATGGCTCCCTGGATAACTCCCCAGGTCGATAACAAACCACAAGAGATCCAGTCAGCTGCAAATATGAGGCAGGGTCCTCTTCCTATCTGCTCCCTGAGGCTTTCCTCCAATCTTCCAGTCAGTCTTCCTAAAGGCTCCAAAGGGATCCAGAACCAGCTTGTAAATTTAACAACTGCCACCACATACTCACTTTTACCCTGAAGAGAAGACAAGGGGCTATCGGGAGAGAAAGACACATTTTTGGATTGACGCCTTTTGTTCAAGTTGCCTTCATCTTCGGCCCCCGAAATGGAGGAAGTCCTCTGCTCATCCTCTTTGGGCACATCGTCGGACTCCTTCTGGGCCTGGGCAACAGGTGTGCTGGACTCATGATCTACACGGGGGAAGGATCAGGATCAATTATTCCACAAAGATTTGCCAGTATCCCAGAGAAGTCAGAATGGGGTTTATCAAGAGCCTGCTTTGTGCAGAGTACCATGATGCTGAGCTCTGGGGGAAAGTACTTGATAAGTAATTCAAGGAGCTTTTCTTCCCAGAGCTGGTACACTTCAAGGTGGGGGAGGGTCCTGATGATATGCTCACTATACATCCATCCTCACATAGATTTGTATGTACTAATCACTCGGCTACATAGATCTTTATACCTGTACCTTTATCTGTACCCATCCCTACACTCAAGGATGTACTGGAACCAGTTCATACCGGCTCTTGAGAACTAATTACAAAATTTTTTGTGGGTTTTTATACCTTAGAAAATCAACAAAAGCTAAAAATGAGGCTCAGTTTACTGTTTTGTTGATTGTCTAGACCAGTGGTTCTCAAACCTTTGTTCTCAGTATCTTCATGTTGTTAAAAAACTATCGAGGATCTGTTCAAAGAGCTTTTGTTCACATGGGTTATATTTATAGCTATTTACTATATTAGAAATCAAAAATAATTTTGAATTTGTAGACCCTCTGAAAGGGTTTCAGAGACTCCAACAATTCTTTGGACTACACTTTGAGGACCACTGGACTCTAGACAAAGTAATAAAGGGAAATATTAATAATGATTAAAATTTTAAATGCATCATGTGTTTCTGAAAAGCCTGTTAGTAGACAGGCAACACACCCTTATGTATACATATTATATAATGTATGTATATACATATAATGTATATATACATAAGGATGTATATATATTCATATATATATTTGTGTGTGTGTGTGTGTGTGTGTGTGTGTATATATATATATATATATGTATGTATGTATACCTGTATCTTCCATACCTAAATCTATTTACTCTAAATATTTATAGTTATATCAATACCAATACTTCTTTCTATAATACTTGTTTGGGGGTCCTAGATCTGTAATTTCATAGTTTTAGGGAACTCCTAAGTGAGGAAAATCCCTTTACTAATATAGATCTGTACCTATTCTACAGTCAATATCCTTAGAGAATTGTCTGGGGATACTAACAGGTTAAATGACTTTCTCAGGGTCACAAAGACATTATGTCAGGAGTAAGACTCAAGTGGATCTTTTTGACTATAGGATCAGTCAGAGTGCTTTTAATTATGCCATGCTGCTTCCATAATTTGGATAAAATAAGATACATAAATGTGAGGATGGGGAGGATGTTTTTGGAGCAGATAATTACAGGGGAAGTGAGGAAGTTCCTTCTCCTCAGGATCTATCCAGTTGGGAGGGCAAACTGAATTAGCTACTTGTTATTGGTGGAGGGAGGTAATGCTGTCCAGTGGGCGAAGAACTGGCCTCAGAATTTGTGGTTTTTGATAATTCTACTCTACGACCCTGGGAGGTCACTTAACTCCTCAACACCCCAGGGAACTTTAAGTATAGAAACTGTAGAAAAAGTGTGGGTCTGCATTGACCGAAGCTGTTTCCTGACTCAGGAGTTCACCTATAGCAAAGAATCACAGGCCCAAACCCCCAAACAATTATCAGGTACCACTGTTTAGAATTCAGAATTAACTCAAATTTATGCTACTCTTTCCCAGCTAATTGATACACACACCAACTTCTCTCTCCTTTTCTCTCTCTCCCTGTTTCTCTCTCTCCCTTTTTCTTTCTCCCTCTTTCCCCTTGTCCCTTCCTCTCGGTCTGTCTCTCTGTGTCTGTCTGTCTTTCTGTCTCCCTAGCTTTCTGTATCTCTGTTTTAGCTAAAGTTTAAAATGTCACTAAAACTTTCGGTATACTCTATATATCTACACCTCAGTACCCTTACAGGAGCAACCACTTCTTCCATCTTAATAGAGGTGCTTGTGTCTGGGGTGTTGCCCCGTGTTAAACAATCAGATGATAAAAATATCTTTGAAGAAAATCTGTATCCCTTCTGCTACAAACCCATGTCTTTTGGTATCTTGAGGAGGTTGGCAAAGAAGGAACAAGTTGAGAAGTCAAAGTGACCTCAATCAGTCAAAACCCACATTCTCACCTTCCCCAGGCCCATTCCTTTATCTCCTCCATCTCCACAAAAACATATCTGTGGTGGATGAATCTGGCTAGATTGATTGAGATATGTCTGTGTTTACATTTCTCTGCCATTTGGGCTTGTCTTTCCCTCAAAGGCAGGGGCTATGTTTTGACCTCCCCTTTTAATGTCCTTCAGTATTCTGTATACTATTATAATATATTATAATTAAATTTATTATATGTTTACATATATCATATTACATATAATTTTATATATACAACATAAAATGTAATCTATATATTATATATAATTAAAATAAAATAATATATAATATATATAAAATATAAAATATCACTCTATTTTGCTGATTACTTGGAAGAAATTACATTGTTTGAAGAGGACCATGCTATTAAGTAACCCCTCTCTTCCTGATTTCTCCAGCTTTATTTCTGCCTCCATCTGCTCTGACCACCATGACTTAGCTCCCATGTGGGGAGAAGCCATTTTTACCTCCATTGAAAAATATGCAGCCTACTCAGGTAAAGGGAGGATGTATTGAAGGTCATGTGTTTTTCTTCTGGAGCGTCATCTCAGTGTTTTGTGCCACAGTGGGAGGAAGATGTGGTTGGGGTCATCTTCCATTGGCTTCTGGTATGGGAACAAGGATCTATGAACCCTCAAAGATATTTACCAGAAATGTTGTCTTGGGAGAGCTTGGAACTTTTCTTCATAAGGGTCCCCTTTCGGTTCTTGCATGTGAAGGACAGGAAAAGATGCTTACAGAGTTCCTCAGGGATGACATCATCCAGGTAATTTTTCATGAAAACCTTGAATCCTTCATAGTCAATGAGCTTAGGGGAGAGGAGAAGAGGGATTGTTATTGTGATAGAAGGAGGAAGAGAAAAGGAAAGGGGAAGGGATAAGTGAAGAAAGATGGAAAAAAGGACTAAGGGGAAACAAAGAGATTGGACAAGAGAAAAGGATAAAAGTTATAGAGAAGGAAAGGAGAGAGAAAATGCCAGTGTCATGTGGTAGAAAGGATGGGTAGTTTGGAATAGAAGAGTGGGTTCAAATTCTGGTTTTGCCGTTTACTACCTGTGGGATCTTTAACAAGTCATGTAAGTCCACAAAAATTTATTAAGGGCTTACTATGTGCCAAGTCCTGTGCTAAGCTCAGGAAAGGAAAAAAAGGGCAAAAATAACCTCAAGGTACTCATTTTCTGGTGAGAAAGGTAATGTATATGTATGGAGTACATACAAGTGATGTACAGTATAAAAGGGAGCTAACTTCAAGGTGAGGCACTAGAATTAGGGGAGACAGTGTCTTGAAGAAAATATTATTTGAGCTAAAATTTGAAGGAAGCCATGAGGTGACAATGAGAAGGGGGACAATTTTAGGTATGAGGGACATCTAGGGAAAACGTATGAAGGAATGTTTTACATGCAGAACAGTCAGGAAGGAGCCCAATGTCATTAGATCATAGACTATATGAATGAAGGAATGAGGTATAAGAAGATTGGAAAGGTAGGAAGGAGCCAAGTTATGGCTTGGCTTATATTAAAAAGAGGATTTTATATTTGATCCTGAAGGCACTAGGAAGTCACTGGATTTTATCGATCAGGGAAGCGATAGGGTTAACCCTGGGTTCTAGGGAAATCACTTAAAATAAATAAGCAAAAAAAATCACTTTGGCATCCATGTAGGAGATTGGAAGGGAGAGAATTAGGAGGTTTTAGCAATAGTTCAAGATAGTGCCAGACTGGTTTTGGTTTAAAGCCTGGTTCTTAAGAAAGAAATCTAGCCAGTAAACCCCAAGATATCTTGGGAGGGTTCTGAGGTGCAAAAGAGAAAAAAAATGCTTTTAAGAGCATCTGAAGTTAAGGGTATAATATCCTATTTGAACAGAGGAAGAAAAAGAAGGAAGAAAGGAAGAAAAAAAGGAAAGAAGGAAGGAAGGTCTTCCAACTGATCAGTTCCAAGCCAGCTTTACTCACAAAGGTTGTTGTTGTCCATCATTTTTGAAATGGACCATGACCTCAGAGAGGTGATAACATGCCATACAAGTGAACTGGATTTAAGTGAGACCAATCTGCTTCTAATTGGCCACCAATCGGTCCTGGGCCAAGCCTATTTGATCGTGTTTTTGGTCCTGATTGACTCATTTTTAATTAAATAGTAGTCATTTCTGCTTTGGCCAGAAACCCTGAGAGTCTTCTCCTCTTCCTCCCAGAGTCATTCATTCATTTACTTATTTATTTAGATTTTTTGGACAAGGTGAAAAAGGCCATTCTTTGCCTCCATTGCTACCTATCCTTAATCACTGAAGGGGCATGACCTCAGCCAAAGTGAAGAAGACCTTAGTTTAAAAAGCCCAAGGTCTCCCACTGCATCCGGGGCCATCTTCAGTCATCCTTATCTAGATCTGGCCACTGGATCCAGATGGCTCTGGAGGGAAAGGTAAGGTAGGTGCTCAGCCTCCCCTTGCTTAAATCCAAGTCACTTGCATTATGGCATCACCTCCCTGATGTCATGGTCCTTTTTCAAAATAATGGATAAACAACAAGATAGTACCAAGATGGCAAAGAAAAGACAGGAACTTGCCTGAGCTCTCCCAAATTCTCCTCCAAACAACTTTATTTAACATCTCAAAATGAATTCTGGAGCAGCAGAGTTTACAAAATGATGAGGTGAACAATTTTCCAGACCAAAATAACTTGAAAAAACTTCAGAAAAGGTCTGTCTCACATAGATAAAAGTAGAAAGCAGCCCAGCCCAGTCAGCAGGAAATCCCTAGCCTCAGCACAGATAGTAATAGAGGCCCAGCGCCCTAACCAGTGGGACAAGGGGCTAGTTGTGAGCTCCCATATGGCAGATGATCTGCCAGCCCCAGAGGCCCCAGCATACCAGGTGAAGACCTGAGTGAATCAAGTTAGTGGCCAGGTTGCTGGTTCCCAGCTCAAGAAGCTTGGGACTGTACCCTCTGTACCCAAGAAGCAAAGCTCAGCTTTAAAAGTAACAAAATAGGCTAGGAAATGAGCAAAAATCAAACAAACAAAAACAAAAAGCCCTTGACCATAGAAAGTTAATATGGAAACAGAGAAAATTAAAACACAAACTCAAAAGAGGACAACAAGTTCAAAAAGTCCACATTTAAAACCTTAAAGAGAAAGGTTTTGTTTTGTTTTGTTTTGTTTTTGTCTCAGGCCCCAAAAGAACTCCTGGAAAAGTTCAAAAAGGACTTTAAAAACCAAATAAGAGACATCAAAGAAAAAAATGAGAAATAAAATGAGAATGATGTAAGAAAATCATGAAAAGAGAGTCAACAGCGTAGTAAAGGAAGCACAAATAATGGGAAAAGATATATCAAAAAATCCATTGAAGAAAACAACTTTTTTTTTTTTCCTGAGGCAATTGGGGTTAAGTGACTAGCCCAGAAAAATATGAGGAAATAAAATTATCATATTTTGCAGATGTTATGACAATACACTTGAAGAATCCTAGAGAATCAACTAAAAAACTCTTTGAAATAATTAATAACTTTGCCAAAGTTGCAAGAGATAAAATAAACCCACAAAATCATTAGCATTTCTATATATTTCCAACACAGTCTAGTAGTAAGAGAGAGATAGAATAATTCCTTTTAAAATAAATGTAGATAATATAAAATACTTGGGAGTCTAGTTCCAAGACAAACCCAAGAACTATATAAACAAAATTGAAAAATGCTTTTCACACAAATAAAATCACATCTAAGCAATTGAAAAAAAATTTAATTCTTTTTAGACCTAGAAAAAAAATCATAACAAAATTAATTTGGAACAACATTTATTAAGGGAATAAATGAAAACCAATGTGAAAGAAGGTGGCCAGCCCTTCCAAATCTCAAAGTAGTAATCAACAAAACTAAGAAATAGCATGGTAGATCAATGGAATACATTAGATGCACAAGATTCAGTAGTACATAATCATATTCATCCAGCATTTGATAAATCCAAAGATCCCAGCTTTTAGGACAAGAACTATTTGACAAAAACTTCTGGGAAAGCTGGAAAACAGTTTGGTGGAAACAAGGTATAAATCATTATCTTTTATTGTATAACAAGGCAAGATCAAAATGAGTACATGATTTAAACATAAAGGGTGATACTATAAGCAAATTAAGAGAACAAAGAATAGTTTAGGTATTAAGATCTATGGAGAATGGAAGAGTTTGTGACTAAGCAAAAGATAGACAGCATTACTGATATAAAACAGATAATTTTGATTATATTAAATTTTAAAAGTTTTGCACAAACAAAGCCAATGTAACAAAGATTAGAAGGAAAGCAGAAATCTGGGAAGCAATTTTTACAAGTGTCTCTCATGAAGTCCTCATTTCTCAAATAAATAGGGAACTGATTCAAATTTACAAGAATAAAAAGTCATTCCCCAGTTGATAAATGGTCAAAAAATATGAAGACAATTTTTAGATGAAGAAATCAAAGGCATCTATCGTCATATGACAAAATGCTCTATGTCACTATTGATTTGAGAAATGCAAATTAAAACAACTCTGAGATACTACCTCATATCTATCAAATTGGCTAATATGAGAGAAAAGAAAAATAATATGGGAAAATTGGGACACTCATATACTATTGTTGGAGTTGTGAACTAAGCCAAACACTTCGGCGAGCAAATTAAAACTATGTCCAAAGAACTATAATTATATCCTTTGATCCAGCAATAAACATACTAAGTCTATATCCCAAAGAGATCAAAAAGGAAGAGAAAGGATCTATTTATTTATTTATTAAATATTTATAATTTTTTGGAAATTAAGGAATGTCCCTCAATAGATAGATTGAAAAAGTTGTAATATATGATTGTAATGGCATATTACTATAAGAAATGATGAGCAAGATACTTTCAGAAAAGCCTAAAATGATTTACATGAATTGATGCAAAATGACATGAACAGAATCAGGAGAACATTGTACACAGTAACAGCAATACAGTACAACAATTAACTGTGAGTGACTTAGCTATTCTCGGCAATGCAATGATCCAAATCAGTTCTAAAGGACTCATGATGAAAAATGCTATCTACTTCCAGAGAAAGAATTGATGGTATCTGAATGCAGATTAAAGCATACTATTTTTCATGTTCTGTAATTTTTTCATATTTTTTCCACTTTGGATATGTCTTTTTTTAAAAAACATGACTAATATGGTAATATATTTTGTATGACTGTATATGAACCTGAATCTATAGCAAATTGCTTATTATTTTAGGGAGGGGGATCATGAGGGAAGAATAGAAAAATTTGGAACTCAAAATTTTTTAAAAATTGAATTTTAAAAATTGTCTTTACATGTAACTGGGGAAAATATTGTTTTAAAAATATACTAGGCAGTTCAGTTCCTTTCCTATTAAACCTGAATACCAAAATAACCAATAAATACAGACAGAAATGGAAGCAAATTGAAGATAGAGTGAAACCATCAAAAAAAATAGTGTAAAATTGAGGGGATAAGGACTTGAACTAAAGTGGTGGCTACATGAATATAGAGAGAAGTGGATATGCCGCAGTAGTACTGTGACTATTAAAACGACAAGATTTGATGATTAATTAAGTAGCTGTTATGACTCCATTTTAGAGGACCCATGCTAACTCTTCAAAATCATTGTCTCCATTTCTGAACTTGCAAGCCATCCCTTTAAATAAACTCACTTTAGAATAATTGAAGCCAAGAGCATCGGCATCTAGTTGAAGAAAGTCACTTTTTTCTCTTTTAGAAGATAGGAGCAATATTTGCATCCCTCCAGCTCCTGGGACTTCTTACTTATCCACCATGAGTCTGTGAAACCCCAATAGTGGTTCTCCAGTGACATATAAAAGTTAATGTTTCATCCAGCTGAGATTTCCATCTCAGCAAGATAACAACTTGGCAAGTTGTCTGGGCAGGAAGACAACTCCTAATGTGTAGCTAGTTTGGTGTTTCCATTCTTCTTTTGGAAATCTTCTTAATCATTTTGCTCTATTTTTCCTAGTTTGAATATAACCCACCCCCCTTGGTAAAGAAAACAGAAGCAAAATAATTGATCACTTCCACCTTTTTCTCTACCTTTCATTGTCACTTTTCCATCTATTCCAAGGAGAGGCTCCATCCCTTTCTTGATTTTCTATGTGCCTTATAGAGAGCTTTGGAAAAACATTTTGGAGTTTGATGTAGGTTCTCAGCACATATTAATCTTCAGTTCTCCAAACCTGCTCTTACAGGATTATGTCACTTTGGAGATTCATCCTTAGTTATTTCCTCTGCCTTCATCCCTTACACACATCTTTTTAAATTGATTTCTTGATCAGCTTCCTATTGAATCTAATGAGTCTCTTTGCCTGGAGTTCTTAACTTGGAGTCTATGAACTTTCTTAAAAAAAATTGGTAACTGGAAAAATTAGAGAGGGCAAGAGTCAAACTCCCCCCACCCCAATGCTCTAGGCCATGGAGGAAAGTCACTGAGAGGCAGATTGAAGCTTGATCTAAATGTAATGGGGAATGGTAGGAATAGAGGATCTCTGAGATTATCTTCCCAGGTGGAGAGCCTGCTTCTGGGGGGGGGGGTGATGATGATGATGGAAGGGAAGCATTTTGAAGATTCTGGAGCATGTGTAAACACTGTGTAACTGGTTCTGGTCTGCTTACTGTGTGGTAAGAAGAAACCTTTTCAATTGCTTGTGTTGCTGGAACTGGGGCAGGGCTGGGGAAGGGCAGGGTCTTCAAAAGGTCAGGGACCAGAACATCCACCACCGATTGCCTTTGGCTTTTCTCTCTTGGTTTGACTCTTTGCTGATGGCATCTAATAAGGGATTCTTCTATCAGGGAAGAGACCTCGAGTGACCTCCCCTCTGAGACCAATACATGTTCTCCTTATGGAAATGGGATGTCCTTTTTTCTCTTAATGTTTGTCCTTTCATTTTAGGTTAAACAGATCAAACTGGAGACTGTGATCTTATGAGTTTTGACAGGTCGAAATCCGAGGGTCTGGGATTTTGGAAAGCCTTGCAGCTAGCCCAATAATGATACCCCAAAGAACAAAGATCCAGCCCAGTGATAGGGACAGGGATCCTCCTGGAAGAGATGCTGAACTTGGACATAAGCTTGGTGGGACCAATACTACATGGTGACTCAGCAAAGCACAAGTCATTTTTTACTAGAAACTGTGATGGGATAGAGGGAGTGTGAACCCAAAATATTGAGGGCCCGCCCATGTTTGTACTTCCGTTCTTGCTAAATACAAAAGAAATTGATATTAGGAGCCAAATGGAACTGGAGTGCTGGTCACACTGTCAGTGAATAATGGAAGAGGGGAACAAAGAGAAGAGATACCCCAAATCTCTTAGGATACTCCTAAAGACCTGAGAGGGAGCTACAAGCACTTACAAATAAAATGTTTCCTCTTCTAGTTTTCATGTTTCCAATTCTGAAAACCAATTCATGAACCTCCAGATAACACACACCAGCATTGGAACGACTTCCTGATGCGCTAAGTATTCATTGTCCCCCTTTCTCCTGCCCCCTATAACTACAGAATCCTGCAGGTTTTTCTTATCTCTACATGTGCATAGGAAGAGATGGAAAGGAAATCACTTAACTTCTTAAGAGCTCTGAAGGACTCTCTGAAACTATAAGGAAAGTTTATCTGTGATCTGAATTGGGGGATGGAGTTTCTTCTCTGAGAGTTCCCTACATTAATGAAATCACAAATCTGAAGAAAAAAAGGTTTCACTTAAAAATCCAAACAAAAGCTTCTTACCAGTTGTGAGTTATATTTTGACTCCAGAGCAGTTCCATAAAATGCTTCTAAGACATCTTTTAACTTCTTGGGAGAATCTAGGGAGGCAAAACCCATCGATTTTGGGAAATTGTTAATAAGAAAAGGGAAGCGAGAGCCCCATTTCTTGGGGTCTTTTAGCTGCTAGCATCTCCACTCCAAGATTTCCTTTGTAGCTACTCTGTAGATATCTATATATGCAAATGTTATTTCTTCCAAAATACCAATTTCTCAAGATAGATAGACTTCCAACTCCCTGAGATAATAAACAAGAAGAGCTAGATAGATAAATGGCGATTCTCTCACTTTTGTATTTGGGTCCCCAGCACTTCTCACAGTGCCTGGGATATAATAAGTGTTTAACAAATATGTATTGAAAGAACCAAGAGTTCTCTGAAAACAAGGTTTGGTTCATTTTTATCTTAATTTTCCCAGTGCTTGGCACAATGCCTGGTAGAGAGTGGGTATGTAAGAATGGCTTATTTGTTGATTGACTGGATCCAACCATAATAATTCCTGGTTCCACTAGAAGAGGGATTCTTAATCTGAAGTCTGTGAACTTTATTTTTAAAATATTTTGATAGCTGAAAACAAAAAAAAAGTTAGGGATTTCTTACCCAGGATCTCTGTATGTCCATGACATTAAAAAAAATGTTACCAAAACAGAATGGACATTTGAACAAAAAGGAAGAATCTATTTTAAAATGTTGTTTTATTTTTGTCATGTTAATAAATACAAATTCCTTGTGCTAAGGCCATTTCAGAATCCTGAACCCCCATAAGAGTATGGATCTAAAGGAGGGAACTCCACACCAGTTCTGATAGGTGTCTGACGTTCATCATTTGCTCATTAAGGTAATTTGTAAATAGAGGCAGCATAGTAGAAAAAGAACACTCAGTTTCCTCCTATGTAAAATAGTCAAGGGTGGAGATTGGACAATATTCTCTGTCCCTTCCAGCTCCAAATTTATCACACTCCTTTTTCTCGAAACTCTTCCATTCTGGAGAACTCTGATTGTGAGCAGGATTTTTCTTCCATATCAAGCTGAAATTGGCCTTTGCTCTTCTGGAGACAATCACACCAGTGACTCACCATCCTTGAGAATTTTGGGGGACTATGAGTCATGACTTGAACATGGTCATCCAATTAATATGTATGAGAGGACTCAATTGAATTGATTACAAAGTCAGTTCTCTGTCCCCTCCACCACCCATATCCCTGTCTCCTGTTTTAACATTGACAGCCTTCCCCAAACATGAGATAACTCCCTCTTTATGTGGATTAATCAGGATACTCACCTTTTGAATATTTCTCTAGTTGATTAAATTCCTTAGGACTGAGAGAGGCCCACAGCCCATCACTCATCTTTCAGGTAAATCCTTGAAGAATCCAGATGATTGCTGCTGGAATGGACTGGGACAGATTGCCTTACCTCGACTTGCTCCTTTGATCTTAAGCCTTGCCGGTGTTCATTATTCTAATGGAGTGATTACTATATTCTAGGTCTTGATGTTTCCATTATTCTCCTTGATATCAGTTGCAAGGGGCATCTCTTAGTTCACCACCAGAATAGAGGTAAAGACCTCTGCTATTCCTCAGGTACCACCTTTCTAGCCATAGTCAAGATCAAGTCCATGGAAGAACTCTGCAAAAACTCCACAAAGGGCCCAGAATCTTGGCTCTTCCCTGTCTAAAAGGAAAGGAAAAGTGAATTAGAGTCACAGTGATTTATCTGCTTTCTTTTTTAAAATTTCATTTGCTTACTTTTTCCAAAGTTTTATTTTGACGTTTATTGTTTTTGCATGAATTTTATTTCCACTCTTTCTCCCTTGCCATAAAGCCATCTCTGACAACAAGAACTTAAAGGAAGGAAAAAAAAAACCATCAATAAGATCTTCTAATTTGAGTTGGAAGAGACATTTAAGTTATTTGATCTGACAATTTCTTTTTGAGACATGGAAATTGAGGCCCACTTGGACTCTAAGGCAAAGAATTTCTAGGGAGCGATGAGAGAGTCCCAAGAGGGTCCTAGAAGAGTAGGTCTAGAACTGGAAGGGACTCCAATGGCCATCTAGTCTAACCCCCTGATTTTTTTTCTATTTGTTTTATTTTTTAAATACACATTTCTTTATGAATCATGTTGAGAGAGAAAAATCAAAACAAAAGGAAAAACCACAGGAGAGGGAAAAAAAACAATAGAAAAAAGAAGTGAACATAGCATGTGTTGATTTACATTCAATCTCCATAATTCTTTTTCTGGATGCAGATGACATTTTCTGTCCCAGGTTTATTGGGATTGCCTTGGATCATTAAGTCACTGAGAAGAACCAAATCTTTTATAGTTGATCATCAATACATTCTTACTGTTACTGTGTACAATGTAGTCCTGGTTCTTGTTTTGCTCAGCACCCCCTCATTTTAAGAGAAGAACACTGAGAACCAGAGGTGAAGTGACTTAGCTAAGATCACACTAGTTCTAAGAGCTTGGATGGTAAGTAGTGACACACTTTAGAATTGTAATCTATATGATTGCGCAAGACTAAATATGAACTAATCTTTAGAGGGAATGTTATGGAAGATCATAGGGGACTTTCTAATTTTTAGAGAGGATGTCATGGGGGATTACAAGGGAACTCCTGAGGATGAAATCATTGGAGACTTAGAGAGTTAGAACCTATAGGATAAATGGAGCAAAATGTGATTTGATTTGAGGGGGGATGTGAATATCTCCACTATTGATCCAGGAAATTCCATCATTAATGATTCATATATTTGGATAACAAGTGGCTTGCTCTTTAGTGCCCTAGTTCTGAAGATGAGCCTCAAGGAAGCCCTTCTACCCAAATCCCAGCCTTCTTTCCTCACAACAGGAGGCAGGACAAATATAGGGACTTGTCGCTCAGTGATAACCAAGGAATCAAGAAGATGAAGGACTAATGGGCCATACCAACTGTCCAGATGCTGTGCCCTCCAGACCTTTGGGCCTTGCCATCTGCCCTGCAAAGCATTTTCAGTCCCCAAGAATGCTCTATTAAGAGGAAGAGTCACTGAGCTCCATTTGTAGAGGATGACTGCTGAGCAATGAGAAAGTTCTGGGCCCCTCCAGCATAGGAAGGCTATGATAATGACCATCAGCACAGAATGGTTCAATGGAAAGGGATTGGGTTCTGAAGTCAGAGGACCACATTCAAATCCTGACTCTGACATTTATCAATGGTGTTACTCTTGGCAAGCACTTTAGTTCTCTCACCTGTAAAATGAGAGGCTGGGACCGGGGGGCCCCTTAGATTTTTTTTGTGCTCAGCTTTAGTGTACCTCCATGGGTCTCAGGATCTTTCTCTGTAACATGAAGGTGTTGGGCAGAATGGCTTCTGAAGCCCCTCCCAAAGGTAGAGCTGTGAGCCTCTCACTGACAGAGAAAGGCACTCTCTGAACCCACTGGACCACAGGGCAGGTAATGTCTTATATAGATCATTGACCCAGATGGATTCTCCCAAGACACAGACCAGTTCCACCCTGTGGAAGTTAGGAACATTTTGGGAGGTTTCATTCCCCCTCTCGGGTCACCATTAGCAGGTTGCTTGTGAGCGGTCATTGTCTTCCTGGACCTCCTCAGAGATAGGAATTTATCAGTTAAAAAAGCTTAGGCTCTTCAAAACCTGCTCTTTAAATCTGCCATTAGCCTGCTTCCCCACCTCACTCCCCACGATCTCCCTCCAGACCAGTTGAGCTCCAGTCACCCAGAAAGCCGAATTCCAATCATTGTGCCCTCAGGGCCAGCTACTCTTTGGATCTGGCAGATCCCCCTCTCCTTGCCTCCTAAATTTTCTCTTTCTTTGAAGTCCCTTTCAAATACTGCTTCCTTCAGGATGCCTTTTTAATCTCCATCCCTGTGCCCTTAACAATGGTCAAGACCAATCTTTCCCCTCTGACCTCATAAAACATGAATTTTACCTCTCTCTAATGAACCTGGCAGGATTTCAGCACTGAGAAGCAAACTGAACCAACCCACATCTGGATAATGGGTTTCTCTATAGCCTTGGTCATTAGGTGGTATGGTGGATAGGGTCCTGGATTTGGAATCAGAAAAACTTGGCTTCTTGTTTTTGTCTTTGAAAACTCAATACCTAGCACAGTGCCCGGCACAAAGAGGTACTTAATAAAAGCCTTTTGGCTATATTTGAATTGATTAACTTCTTTCCATATTCTTCCTTAGAGCTAAACAGAAGTATTAGCTTATTACCTGCCATCATCCCTTCTTGGCACAGGTAGTCCCTGTGCTTTCAGTGACTCCCTTTTGGAATCCTTAGTTTGTGTCAGGGCTCAGCTCAGGTTAAATCATATAATCAATAAACATTTATTAAATGCTTATTGGATACCTTCTATTGTTCTGAGTACTTGGATTACAAAGAAAGGCAAAGGACAATTTCTGCTCTCAACTTTACAGTCAAATGGGAGAAATGAATTGAAAATAATCATATGCAACCACAATATATCCAGGGTATGTCAAAGGCAATCAATAGGGAAGATCTAGCATTATAGACATCAGGAAGAGCTTCCTGAAGAAGGTAGGGTTTTATCCAGGACATGAAGAAGCCCCAGAATCCAAGAAATAGAGATCAGGAAAAAGAGTTCCAAAAACATAGGGATGATCTGGGAAAATGTGAGAGCCTGGAGATGAGTGTCTTGTGTAAGGAATATCATGGCAGTCACACTGAATAGGAAACCTCTTTAAAAATTTTCTCTGATGAAAGTTTAGTATCCAAGAAATGTAAACAATAAACATATATAAGACTAATGGACATTTCCCAATAAATAAATTGTGAAAGAATATGAACAAATAGTTACAAAAGAACTATAGTCACAACTACATGAAAAATACTTTAAACCACTAATAAGAGAAGTGTAAATCAAAACAACCATAAAAATGACCCTCCCCCAAAGGCAACAGTTAATGTTGAAGGAGTTGAGGAAAGATAGACACACTAATATGCTGTTGGTGAAACCGTGAAAATGGGACAACCATTTAGGAAAGAAATTTGGAATCATGTAGATCAAGTGACTAAAGCATTCATTGCCTTTGAACTGGGCTTATTCCTCAAGGAAACCATTAGTAAGAAATAAGTTCCAAATTCTTCAAAACATTTACAGCAGAACGTGGAAACAAAGTAGATGCCCATAAATGGGGAAATAACTAAACAAATATTGTACATGGGTATGATGGAATCTATCACTTCACTGTAAGAAATAATGGTTGTGATAAAAACAGAGAAGCATGGAATAATGTCTATAAACTGATGTAGAGTGAAATTAGTAGAGCCAAGAAAATATACACAATGACTAAAACAATGAAAGTGGAAAGAACAATGCAACATTAAAAAATCAAAAGTAAATGTAACAAAATTATAAGAACTAAGGCAAGATTCGAATGAAGACATATGAGAAGACAATCCTAACCTACCCTTTTGTGGAGATGTGTTTTTGGATTTTTTCAATGTATTGAGCACTAGTACTGACTTTTTCTCTCTCTAAAAAATTGTTGTTTATCACATGAGATGGCTCTCTACTATGATGATATAAGACAGAGGATATCAATAAAAATATTTTGTAAAAAAGAAAGAAAAAATTATTCAAGAAATAAGTTTGTTTTAGGGAGGGTGTTTGAAAGGAATTGTTAGATAAGATTGAGAAGGTAGACCATAGTTGGATTATGCAAGGCCTTAAATGATAAGGTGAGAAATGTGGACTTTTGTTTTTGCCTGGAGGGAACGAGGACACATATAGAAAGCTGCTGAGCAGAAAAATTACAACATCACTCAGTTTAGAAGACATGGGAATGGTCATAGAAACTGGTAGTGCCTGGCGCCATATCCATTGCACTTACTTTATTCAAGTTCGCATTGCCTCTTACCTGGACCACTGTAGTGGACTCTTCACCAATCTTTCTGCCCAAGAGTAAACCATTCTCTGTGCAGCTGCCAAAGTGATTGTCCTAAAGCGTAGGTCTGACCATGTCACCCTCTCCAATAAACTCCAAGTCTGTCATTTAAAGCCCTTTGCAACTTGTCCTTAAGCTTTCTTTTCAATCTTATTACACATTACTCCCCTTAATACACTGTCAACCAAACTGACTTCACAAGTGGTGTTCCACCTCCTATGCCTTTGTTTTTTGTGGGGGTTTTTTAGAGTATTTATTTAAAGCTTAAATGCAAAAATAAGGAAAAAAAGGCAGGAAAATAAAATAAAATATTCACGTGTGCTTAGTAGAACATGGGAAGGATTCAAGATGTATAACAATACATTTTCATTTCAAGAAAGCAGCTATTGTAATAAAAGACATTGTATTTATAATTGTCCATCTTTGCTTTCTTGCAGGTTTTCTTTTGTTTTCTGCTCTTCATTTTTACTTTATTCATTTTCCCCTTCTTCCCTTTTACTTCCCCCAAGTAGACTGCAGTTAAGCAAAGATCTATTTATGTATACATATGTGTATATACACACATGTATACCTATATACATGAATGTGCATGTACATGTGTATATAAACACACCTACATACATTATACATCTATACAAATGCATATATATACATCTAAACTATTAATATGGCTGACATATAATGTAGATTTCTCTAATTGACTATTTTTTGAGTTAGACTTTGTCTAAGATCAATAAGTACTATTTACTACTCTCACTTTCAAGAAAAATAAATGGTCAGGGTGAGGTTACCTAGGACCCCAGCTAACCCCAAGACTCCTGGTTTGACATTTCTGTGGAGCCCACCTGGACACTGGTTAGACCTTCATCCTGGGGTCTTTTCTCAGTTAAAAGTATTCTTGTTATGCCCCAAATCTTCTTTGTTGAAGTTAGTCCTGAGGCACAATTTTGTTTGGTATGTGAGGAAAAGTTTGGAATTTTCTGAGCTACTCTGCCATCTTCGCACAATCCTCTCCCCATGCATCACAGGAATGCACGCCAATCTCACCTGTAGAAACCCTAGTTTCCTTTATAGCTCACCTCAAGCTTCACTTTCTACATGAGGTTTTTCTTGATCTGTCCAGCTACAAGTATCTCACCCCCTCAAATTTGCTTGCATTTATTTTTGAGAGTAATTATGGTTCAACATATGGAGAACTGTCATGGAAACCAGGGAGGAAGACTTAGGTTCCATTCCTGTCTCTGACATACTAGACTGTGTGACTCTGGGCAAATCAGTTGCCTTTGGCACAATCCAAGTTGTAAAAAAGATGTCCTTTGTGTTGATAGAGGAAGTTTCTTCTTGTTAGTAAAATCACAGATCCAGGTCTTATTTCTACTTTTACTCTCTCATTTATAGCAAAGCAAGTTCTTATGTTGAACATTTCTCATTGAAGATTTCAAGACCCATGAAGTCAAGAGATGAGGTCAAAAAGGCTTTGATCCACCTCCTGACTCTCTTCCCTAATAATCTTCCGTGGGAAAACCATCTATAACTTTAAAAAAAACAAGAAAAATGGAATACTTGTCATTTCATTCACTTCTCAAAATTCTCTATGTGCTGAGAATATCCCTCTAGAAATGTCTCCCAAGCCTCTGATGGGGAGAAGAGTTGACTCGAAAGAGGCTGACTCTGTTGGATTTATCTGAGATTTCTCCTTCAGCTTCTAGGGGAATCACTCTTCTCCAGAAAAGACATTTCTAACAATGAAAGTGATCTTACCTTGAACATCTCCCTGGGTAGGGATGCCCAGGCTTAGGGACACTTTCGGAAGGAATATATTCTAGTTTAAGTGGCGGGGGAGAGAAGCAAAATACGATACCAACTCTTTTCTATAGAGCATTTTTATCTCTCAATTGGCCAGTCAATTAAAAGGCATTTATTAAGCGCCTACTATGTGCCAGGCACTGTGCTAGATGATTAGGATAAAGAGATAAAAATGAAATAGTCCTCACCCTCAAGGAGCTTTTAAATGTTTTCATTATCTTCTGAAGAAGTTGGTGCTTGCATTATTCTTGTTATGATCATTATTATTGACAATAGGAATTTTTATAATAAAGTTTGAAAAGCACTTTATAGATATTATTTATCTCAGTCAATCCTCATAGTATCCATGTAAGGCAGGAGTTTTTATTTTTCCCATTCTGCTGATGAGAAAACTGAAGCTCAAGAGATTAAATTATTTGTTCAGCAGTCACACAGCTGGTAACGATCTGAAGTGAGAGTGCTCCATTCTACCTCTTAATGTCCATTATCATCCTAATTTTACAGATGAGGAAACTGAGGCTCATACAGGTGAGTATCAAGGCTAATAAGCATCAGAGGTGGGATTTGAACTCAGGCCTTTCCTGACTTCTTCCCACTATCCTATCCAGTCTCTGCAGAGAACAGCTGCCATAAAGCAGCTGGTAATCTTGGGCAAGCAATTCCCTCATCTGGACCCGTTTCTGTAGTGTAAACTTGAAAGGGGAGGAGAGGTTGGACAGATACTTTCAAAGGCTCTCTCCTATTCTAACATTTTGTGGTTCCATTTAATTTGGTCCAATACAAACTTTATTCCAGGCAAATGACAGTGTTCAAGGAGTGAGTAAAAAAAGGAAAAAAAAATTCTGCTCAGTGAATTCATCAACAAAACATTCAAGCGTATCAGCTGTCTCCGGCTGTCTGAATGAGCTAGTCACAGCTAATTTATCCCCAGCACAAAGGCCAATCTGTCTCCATTTCCTTCTTGTTGCTATAAAAATATTAATATGTGGAAAAGGCATAAATGTGGGGCAGGTTTCAGCTCCTCTGCCTTCTCCCAAATTTTATACAAAGCCTCTGAGTGAAGGGAGAGACCGGAGAGAACGTGACAGTGTAAAGGATGGAAGCCTGACAGGGGCTCAGAGATGCTCTTCTCAGACGCTTGCAGATCTCGGATCGCTCGACTGCTGAGCCCTTGTCACTCTGGAGAGACATGTCTTGCACACTAACATTCTCCCATTCCCCAGCAGAGACCAGAGCACAGTGTGAGGTGATGGAAAGAGCCCTTGACTAGCAATTAGAAGACAAAGATCCCAACCCTGGCTCTTTCTGTCCTTCCTGGAGGATTATGGGCGAGTCCCTTCTTGGACACTCAATTTCTTCATTTATAAAATGAATGGTCTGAATTAATTGATCTCTGAAGACTATGACTCTGGGATTAAATGATCTAGATTCAAATTCTCTCTCCCTCATTTCTATTAATATGAACTTGGGAAAGCCATGTCACCTCCCCAGGCCTCAGTTTCCTACTCTGTAAGATGGGGCGGGGATTAGAGGGTCTCTGAGGTCCCTTGTTGCTCTAGGTCATGATCCATGATCCTCAGAGCCAATAAAGCCAGTAAAGAAAGAATGAAATCATCAGCACCTGCTAGACCCTGGAGATTCAAAGACAAACCCAATCTGCTCCTTCCCCTCAATGAACAGACTTCTGGCAACTCCCAAGTCTCCCAACAGACTTCTGGCAACAGATGGGAGACAGAGAAGAGGAAGTGATGCAGTGGAAATGGGCCTGCTTCTGTTATGGGTTCACAGCCCAGGTCTGATGCTCACTATTTGCATGGCCCTCTAATAATATTAATAGGAGAATAATCATCAGCATAGCTATTATTATTATTATTATTATTGTTATTATAGCTAACACTTCTATAGTACCTACTATGTGCCAGGCACTATGCTAAGAACGTTACATTTAATATTCAGAAGAATTGCACGTATTTAACCTGTCTTAGGGCGGGATGGGGTAGGGGAGGGAGAGGGAGAAAAATTTGGAGCCCAAGGTTTTGCAAAGGTAAATGTTGAATATATTTGAACATATTTAGCATGTATTGGACTATCTGCCATCTAAGGGAGGCGGTAATGAGGGGATAATTTAGAACAGAAGGCTTCACAAGGGTCCATGTTGAAAAATTACCCATGCATATGTTGTATAAATAAAAAGCTTTAATATATATATTTTTTAAAAAGATAAATGTTGAAAACTATGTCTTGCTAGGGAAACTGCAGAGGATTCCAAATAACTGTCGAACTTTGGAGAAATCATGTGACCTTTTTGTGTCTGAGTCTCCTCATCTATAAACCAAGAGGATGGTCTAGAGAAGCTCTAAGGTCCTTTCCATCTTGGAAAATTTTTCAGCCAGGGACCAAAGCTAGAGTCCACTGAACAAGCATTGAGTAATGACCGAGACTTCTCCAAGTGCCGGGTTCTGGGCTTTGTGTGAGGAAGGCTGCCCTTCTGGAATAATGAATTTTGTTAGACATGGTTAATGTTCCAAGCATTTGTTTAGTGGCTACCATAGTCAGGCACTGTTAAGTGCTAGGGATACAAAGAGAAGAAAAAAAGTCTCTGCTCTTCCAGATCTCACAATCTAATGCAGAAAACAAAACGCAAACAACCAGGTACAAACAAATTTGACCTCAAACACTAGCTGTGTGACGCTGGGCAAGTCACTTAATCCTGGTTGCCAAAAAAAAAAAAAAATTAATTTTGACAGTTAAGTGGAGGACAGATGGGAATGAGAAGAGGTAAAAGGCTGGTTTTGCGGAATCATTTTTCTTTTTCTTTTTAATAAAATTTTTTGTAACGTATGTGTTTCCATGGAACTTCCAACCCATTTCTTCTAGTTAGACCACCTTCTGAAGACTACCTTCCTTCACTTTTTCATCTGCTTTTTCTTGTGCAGCATGACAAATATGAAAATATATTTAGAAGAACTACATGTTTAACCTATATTGGATTGCTTGTTGTCTATAGAGAGGGGAGGAAGGGAAGCAAGAAAAAGTTGAAACATAAGGTTTTGCAAAGGTAAATGTTGAAAACTATCTTCGTATATATTTGGCAAAATAAAGTGATTAAAATGAAAAAAACATCATTCTAAGGAAGGTTTCCCTATGGTTCACAGGTCAGCCAAAAGGGTCTGTGGATGATATTTTTTAAAAGTCCATAGATAGAGCACCAGCTCTAAAGTCAGGAGAACCTGAGTTCAAATCTGGCCTCAGACATTTAACACTTCCTAGCTGTGTGACCCTGGGCAAGTCACTTAACCCCAATTGCCTCAGGGAAAAAAAAAGTCCACTCCTGTTCTAGGCAGTGCTTCACAAGACCTGATTCAAATCAGCTTTGTAATCAAGAATTTCTTTGATGGAAGGTAACCTCCTTGAGGGCAGGAACTATATATTTTTAAAAAATTTGTATGCACATAGTAGGTGCTTAATTAACAATTATTATTATCATTTTGATTACACTTTTTTCTCCAATAATGTACTCTAGGCATTGTAGCACAGTGAATATCTCACCAGAAATCTGGTTTCCATTCAGACTTAATACCTTTGTGACCATGAATTTCTTAGATATAAGAATATAGTGCCATTGGGGACACTTTTGTCTTTGTATCCCCAGTGCCTGGCACTTAGTAGGTCCTTAATAAATGCTTATTGATTGCTCAACGGCCAACCTCTCAGAGACAGTTTCTTCACTTAATTACCGAGAGGATTTATATGGTGTCTAATATCTGCCAGATATTGTGCTAAGTGCTCTACAAATATCTTCTCATTTCCTCTGCACAACCACCCTGGGAGGCAGGTGCTATTATTATCCCCATTTTAGAGATGAGTAAGCTGAGGCAAATAAGTTCAGGGACACAACTGCTAAGTGTCTGAGGCTGCATTTGAACTCAGATCTACCTGACTCTGTCCCCTTTGCAGAGAATTTTCATACTTTCTCCTTGACAAGGCTTCAGTGAAGAACATGCTGTACAGACTTGTGAGTGCGATAGAAATATATAAATATGTCATTATGATTTTCATTGTTTCCTTCTCCAACATGTGGTAGGCTCGCCTTGCCTTCCCGTGGGCAGGCGTGATAAAATGTGCCATTTGGGGAGGACACGGAACACAGACTATTTAGATAAAGAGAGACAGCTTTCTCAGGAAGGCTGGAGCTCATCATTAAGCCAGACGTGAACCTGGGAAGTGGATGGAGGACCGTCCCACAGCAGGGAAGGCTGTGCTCTGCAGAGCCTGAGGCTGTGATGGGATGGAAATCAAACTAACCGATAGAGAAACCAAATCACAGTATCGTGCTGCTTTGGTCCTCCCACCCCACCCCTCTCTTCACTCTCCCTGCAAAAAAAATGGGAGCCGGTAAAAGATCAAGTTTGGAACCACAATGAGCCACATTTTAATTTGGTGAGCTGCTTCTGGACTGGGAAGAGATAAACTGTGTCTGGCCAGGTTTCTATTTTCTCTTGCTCCCTCCTCCCTGATTCCTCCCTGCCCCTCTCCCCAGATATACTTCCTCCCCACTTTCTCTAATTCCAGCAAAAGGGATTAAAATGAACACAAGACTCTAAAAATCAGATTCAGAGCTGCAAGAGACTGCAGAGGCCATTTGAACCTAATTTTAGAAATAGGGAAACTGAGGCCCGCAAAGATTAAAGTGACAGGATCACAGAGTCAGCGCTGTAAGGGATCTGAGAGACCATCTAGCTCAATGCCTTCATTTTATAAATGGGGAAAACCAAGGCCCCAAATGGCTAAATAAGCGACTTAGGATCAGAAGATCATAGATTTAGGGCCAAAAAGAACCCCAGCTAATTTTGAAAGAGAAACGAGGTCTTCCCGACTCCAAACATCTTAGCCATTGCCCAATACTGCATCTCTACCAGGTCCCAGGCCTGGGAGGCTATTTCTTGGTTTGTCCATTCACTCTTTGTAATGATTATTTATGCGAGCATTTAAGGTTGACAGGGCACTTTTGCCAGATTATTTTCTTCAAGAACAATCTCATAAAGTTGGGTGTCTTGATTGTATGAACTAGGAGACAAAGCTAAAAGTGTCTGCCCTCAGAGACCTTCTATAGTCTTGCTATATCAGTAAATGGGCACATGTAAAACAGATAGGAAACAGATAAATAGTGACAGTTATTATTCCTATTTTCCAGAGAAAACCCAGGATCACCTAAATCTCGGAGACAAGACAGTGTAACTGACCCCTGAACCAGGAACCTTTCTATATCCTGGATGGGTTGTGACCCTGAGTCTGCTTGCATATATATCTTCAGTCAGAAGGAGCTCACTACCTTCCAAATCAACCTAATGTACTCTGGAGCTGATTTAAGCACCAAGAATACCTTTGAGAAACTGAATTCTCCTCTCCTAAACTTTTAAGCATTGTTCTTCTGAGTCCTGTTCTCTGAGATGAAGCAGAAATCTAATCAATCTTCTATGTGACAGACCTGATACTTTGACATTATTACTTTTAATTTTCCAAAAAATGTTAATGTTCTTTTTGATTTCAAATCACCTTAATTTCTGAATCTCCCCATATACCAGTCATTCTTTCTAACAAAGAAAAAAAGAAAGAGGCTTAAAAGTAGTTCGGTACAATCTATTGTATAGATTATGTTCTGTATCCATAGTCCCTTCTCTTTGCGAAAGGGGAGATGTGAATTTTCTCAACTTTATGAGAGACTCATGCCAGCTAGTGCAAAGCGCCAGTCCAGAGTCAGGAAGACTCATCTTTCTGAGTTCAAATCCAGCCTCAGGCACTTACTAGCTGTGTGACCCTGGGTAAGTCACTTTACCCTTCTTGCCTCAGTTTCCTCATCTGTAAACTAAGTTGGAGAAGGAAATGGCAAAATTCTCTGCCAAGAAAATTCCAAATAGAGTCATAAAGAACCCAACTGAAAAAGTGAGTGAACAAAAACGGTGTCATCCCCAGGGCTCTGGACATGGGGAATAGGAAGCACTGAAGTCAAATCCTGCCTCAGATTGGGCAAGCCACAAAACCTTTCTAGGCTTGAGTCTTCTTACTAATAAAATGATTCAGTTGGACTTTATGGCTTCTAAATTCTCTTCTAGCTTGAAATCTATGTACGTGTGTTCTCTCACCCACTTTATAGATATGTTTTCTCTTTTTCAGGCTAAATACTCCAGTGTCCTTTAGCTGATTCTCACAGATCTTATTTTATCATCTTGGTCATTCCCTCCTGGACACACTCAAGTCTGCTTAGATCTTTCCTAAAATGGATTGTACACGACAATTGCAAATCCATTTGCTCCCTCTCTACTCAAATGATTGCTATTCTCTTCTCTCCTTCTGCCTCTCAGGTCAGATTCAGAAGGATTCTGGATTCATTCTGGTTTTCCATTCCTTCCCCTGGCCTGTTGTGTCCCTCACTGTTCTCCTCGGTTGTTAGTTTACTTTCTTCCTCCCACTGGATGGGGGATGTGGTAGACCCGATCATTGACAGCTTCACGTCCCACAGTTTCCCCTCTTTCCAGACCCTCAGCACCCTGGTGCTTTTTTAGAACGGGATGAATGAGGGATGAATAGTGTCCAGCTAGAAGAGGGACTTATGAACTTCTCTGGTGGTGGGGTAGGGGGAAAGGGGAAAGGGGAAAGGAAGGGACTAAGTGGGTAAGGAAATGGAGAAGGAGGGAGGTGAAAACACAGGCAACACTCATGGTTATGAATGTAACTGCATCTCTGAGAACTGAGTACTAAACTCTTTGTGATCCTGTTTGTAGATATGGAAGAAGCAAAAACCAACACTAATTATGATTATTCACATGAACTACTAATGAACAATCATCATGTAACATGATAACACAGTGCATTTAATCAGAACTCTGTCTTTGTTGCTCATGTCTACTGACAAAACAGTGAGAAGCATAGAGTAGACTGGCAAAGATGACAAAGAAGGGGAATGATCAGTCTTGGGGTCCTCAGTTTCCTTATCTACAAAAAGAGGGGATTGAACTCACTGGTTTCTGAGATTCTTTTTAGCTCTGGGTCTTCCCTGGGATAGTTCTGTGATCCAATATTTATAGCCTGGCTCCCACATTCTAACTTTACTTTGGATTTTTCCTTGCATGGATCACATCTTCCTAGCTAGACCACAAAGTCCTTGTGGGAGAGGGGCTTTGATTTCTTCTGTGTTGGACACACGCATAGAGGCATTTTGATCTCGAATAAATCAGTTTAATGCCATGGACCATTGGGTACATTGATGGCCCTGGATAAGCTCCTTAGCCTTTTGTCCTATTAAGTCCAGGACCCTAAAGTTGCTGGAAGACATCTCTCCTTCCTTGAACAGATGCCTTCATTATTTTTGTCCCCTGATATTAGCAAAGAGGTTCATAAGATGATGTAACTCAACTTTCTTTGTTCTCCTTAAGAATAATGCTAAAAAGGATTTAAGATGGACCCATTGGTCTTTCAGTAAATAGGGGAGTATAAGGATATGGGGCGATATGGGCTAATGGACAAGAGTACTAACCTGTTCCATCTTCCCGAAAAATGAACTGGCTGCTCTTTTGGGCACCTCCTTTGGCCTTCTGGTTGACCAAACCCTGATGGAAAGGTTCGTCAAATATTCTTAATGTCAGGCCCCTGGGCAGATCATGTGTAGGGAGTTGGGGAGGCCTCCTGCAGGTCTAGAGAGGGGCTTTGGCTTCTGGGCATTGGCGCTCCCTTTTGTGAGGTCATTCGGGGGTGGAGTCAGACGGAATGGAAGGAGACTTGGAGTTCTTTCCTCCTCCCTGGAAGTTACATTAAGGAAACAAATCAAGAAAAGTCTTAGCTATGTTCCCTCTAGATAGTCCAGCCCTGAGTCCTTGACCCTTCATTGAATTCAGTTTGCAACAGGGTGTTTTGGAAAATACAGTGATGATTCAAATCCCATCTGTGATACTTCCTACCTTTGTGAACATGTCCCTGCACCTCTGAACCTCAGTTTCCTCATCTGCAGAATAAAGCATAGGACTGGAGAATCTCTTAAATCCCAATTTCAGATACTCTGATTCGCTGCCTAAAAACCATAGGCTGCAAATGCAACTTGGGAAATAGGATGTGTTCTCTCTCTCAAGGAATGGGGAAAGAGAAATGCGACATTATTTTAGGGAAAATATTCACACTAAAGTATTTCAAACATCTGAGCTTCTAAGGGTCGGAGTGACCTCCTGATCCCTGGCTGCCTGCAGATTTTGCAGCGGATCACCCATCACCAAGTGAAAAATGGGTTCCAGTGTATACAATGTTGACTGCGCTATGAGAGCATTGGGCGCTGGGGTGGGGGGCCCCACTCAGACCACACAGATAAAGATGACTTTGGCTAAACTGATGAACTACAAGGATAGGTCTGGGATTTATCAACTGGCCTTGGGATCATAACATGGAACTATCTACACTTGGATCAGGGACTCTCTTCACCAAGAAGTCTCAAAAAAAGTCCCAAGCTGCTTTGGGAAATATCCCAGGAAAATTAGAACAGCTCAGGGTATTAGAAATGGTTGAAAATTGGAAGAGATCTTAAGAGGTCATCCAGGGAGCTCATGAGATACAGGGAGGTGAAGAGCTTTCCCCAGGGTCATATGTCCAGTTTGTAGATAGTGAGAACCCAGATTCTAAGAATCACAGATATAAAGAGACCTGAAATTTCCTTATTTTAGAGAAGACCCATCAAATATAAAATCCTGTTTTACTTTAAAGCCCTTTATAACCTGGTTGCTTCCTATCTTTCCAGTTTTCCTATACTTAACTCCTCCCCCGTAATTCTATCCTCCTTTCTAATCTGTCCCCTAATTCATTTATTTTCACTGGGTGCCCTCCGTTCCTAGAATGCTCTTCCTCTTCAAGGCCACCTCTTGGCTTTCTTCAAGTTTCAGCCAAAATCTGCCCTTCAGCAAGATGCCTTTCCTGGTCTTGTGTTAATTCGATTGCTTTCCTTCTGTGATTATCTCAAATTTATACTGGAGATAATTATAATGACCACACAGTAATTATAATGGCCAAATTAGACCTCAGAGTAGCATGGAGAAAACGAATCTCCTTTCTTTGCAGACACAGAGAACTATGGGTATGAGCTGTTGTCTATTTACTTAACAAAGAGTTTTGCTGAACTATCTTTTTTTCCCCTCCTTTTTTGTTCTTTGTTACAAAGAATGGTTCTGTAGCTAGGTGAAGGGGGAAAATGTATTTACAAAGGAGGTCAGGTAAAAACAAAAGTTATTGATGAAAATAAAGACAAAAATCAATAAAATTCAGCATCAATAAAGATAATAAAATCCCATCACTGCAGGCCCATTTTCCTTTGTTTTGAATTGGAGGACATACTTCCAGAGGTGCAAAAATGGGATTGTGGGAGGTTGAAACCCATTTTTAGGTCAAAACAAAGCTCGGTGTTCATACCATCTGGAACACTTTTTTTTTAAAACAATGTCTGAATGATGTTGAGCAGTTTCTTGCACCTTTTGGCCTGTCCATTGTCCTAAACAAACTTATCCCTGAAAACAGGAAGAGAATTGAGCTTGAGCTAGAAACTAGATGTAACACATTTAAGGGGAACTGAGGCACAGACCACCAATAATGAAAACATTTGTTCCGCAAAAAGAAGAAAAGGTAAAGGTTCCAGTTCCAGGACTCTGTCACTGCTCTGGACTCTCCCATTGCGGGACTGTCCAATAGCAACGCAGACAAATTTTCGAGCATCAGCTTTGGAGCTGGGATTTAGAACAGGAAGGGACAATCAGGTCGTGGTATGAGGGGATTTAGAAGAGGAAGGAATGTGGGATCACAGGATTTAGAAGGGGAAATGAAGGATGACAGAATTGCAGATCTCATCCTGGCCTTCGAGCCCAACCCCTCATTTGACAGAGGAGGAAACTGAGGCACACAGAGGGAAAGTTACCCCCCCCCCAAAATCACATAGAGCAGAAAATGGGTGGATTGGAATTTGAACTTGATTTCTCTCTGAGTCCAGATATATTCATGGGCTACCAAAGATACACAATCTCTCTTGTTAACCCTGGAACTAGTAGCAAGAGCTTGTGCTTGAGAGGAGAAAGAGACTTTAGGACTGGGAGGATCTTAAGCGTTAGAGATGGAAGAAACCTCAGGAGCCATCATCTGATCCCTCATTTTACAGAAGAGGAAACTGCAGGCCACTGAGGGAAAATGCCTCTCCCAAGGTCATGCAGCTAGCCAGGATCTGAACACAAATCTTTTGTCATAAGAGTTCTTCACAATTTTGGACAAGAGTGAGATACACACACACACACACACTTTACATGACCCCCTACTCTGACAATCATTAGATACTGTGGTTGTTTGACTTTAAAACACAATCAATTCCCTCTCCTCCCCACTCCCCAACACACACACTCCATAGGAACATCCTTAGTGTTTCCTCCTGCAAAAGGGCTAATGTACTGTTGTGCTCTGGAGTTGAAATGAGAAGAGACCATAAAAGCCACAAAGTCCAACCTCCTCTGAAGCACAGAGAGATGCTCAAGGTCATCCAGCTAGAAAGTATCTGAGATGGAGCTGAACCACCCAGGGTCCCACTGTACCACCCTGGGTCCAGGTGTGTGTGTGTGTGTGTGTGTGTGTGTGTGTGTCGGGGGTGACTGCTGTCAGTCCTGAGAGATTCAACTTCACACTACTCTACAAACTCCAAAAAACCAGCTCATTTCTGAGTGGCCCTCCACTTCCTTCCTTCTCTCCCCTTGGTTCCCAGAGCTGGTTCAGGTCTCTTTTAAGGAGCTCAGACTCTAGGGGTGATGGAGGCTGCCTGTCACCTCCCCAAGAAGCCCCAATTTAGCAAAAGTCGGAGTCCTAGGATCCTGGAAATGAATTTAGAGATTGATTAAAAACTGAGGAAACTGAGGGAAATTCCCTGCCCAAGTCACACAGCTAGTAACTGCCACAAATGGTTCCAGTGCAGGTGCTGAAGGATCCTCTCCATCATACAGCTGAGGTGCCCCCAGAGAGTGCGTCCCCTTCCCTTGCTATCTGGCTCTCCCTTCCCCAGGTTCCCTTTCTCGAAACCCAGACTCCCAAGCTTGCAGAGCAGCCCACCGAGTCCTGCTGGGATAACTGGGCTACCCCTTCTCAGCTGACTGGAGGCGTCCCAAAAGCTCTCTAGGTCGTAGCTGGAGCGGTCCGGGACGTCCCAGCAGACTCCGCTAGAAAACTTGGTTCGGAAGTCGGAGACGCTGGCCTGAAATCTCTGTTCTGGCGCTCGCCACCGGCGGGATTTGGGGCTGTCACTTCTCCTCCACCAGCCTCAGTTTTCTCCTTTGTAAAAGTGAAGGGGTGGACTAATTGGCTTCTAAAGTCCTTAGCCGCTGTCTAGTTCTGCTCCTCAGAACTTCTCCGGGCCTCGACTTTCTTGTCTGTAAAATGGGGGAGTTGGGCTCGTTGATTTTCTAGGGCCTTTCCAGATCCCCCACCCCATTTAGATGGGTCCCCGCGGGGCAGGGGAGGGGGCAGGCTGCAGGTGAAGCGATCTCGGGCTTTCACCCCGTCTCCCCAAGCCTCTGGCCCCCAGTTAAGCGGCCACGGTTCCTTCCTCTTCCCAAGCTGCATTATGAGCCTTCCCCTGAGGCGGAGGCTGTCCCCCTGCGCCCGAGCCGGGCCAAGTTCCCTCCCCGGCGGCCACAGCCTTACCTCCGGCCGGAGCCTTCCGTCTTCCAATTGATTCCCTTACTTGGGAGGCGCAACGCGCAGACGGGATGGGAGGACAAAAAGGCAGAATGCAGAGGAGCCGATGTCTGAGCGCCTCGCCCCGCGCGAGCCCCCAGGGTTAGCCCCGCTTCTCCGGCTCCCCGGATGGCCAGAAAAGGGGCGCGAATGCCCCGGGGAGGGGGGGCTGCCTGCGGGAGCGAGGAGAGGGAGGGGCCGGCTTCCTTGCTCTTCTGGCTGGCTGCTCCCCCGCTCCGCCGGCTCACCCTTCCCCTCCCCTCTGCCCACCCATCCCCCTCCTCCCCAGTCCAACAACCCCAGTTGACACTGTTAAGGTGGAGCGGTCTGTCCCGGTGCTGGACCTGAGCCCGTCCCGGCACTGGACCTGAGCCGTCCGTGGGACTGCGGACCAGCCATCCTTCAAGCGGCCGCTTTCGGAGCCCCCTTGGGGGCAAACGGCAAACCAAGTCAGGTCGATTTGGGAAGCCCTGCTATGCTGGAGAAGTACATGGAATACACGGGAGTTCCCCTCCTGACGATTTCTGCCCTCCTGAATTTGCTTGATATTGATAATTCGCCCCTCCCCCATCTTCAAGGATCTGTCCTCCTGAATCTGCCTGACATGGACACCCCCATCCCCAAGCATCTGCCCTCCTAAGTCTGCCTGACATAGACACCCCATCCCCAAGCATCTCTTGTAAATATTCTTTTCCATTGCAGCTTCTGCTTTAGAGACCAGGACCGCCTTAAGAACCCAGAGCAAGGCAAAGAACAAAAAGTCGGGCTCCCTACTTTCTTCTAAATGACTTTTTGGAGCTTCCCGCGGATTTAGAGACCGTAAAACCCCATCTTGGGAGGCCGCAGAGGTTCAGTGCACGGGATTTGGAATCGCGACTGGGTTGGAGTCCAGCCTCCGCTACTGATTGGCCAGGGGGGTCTCGGGAAAGCCAAACTTTCCCTCGCTGAACCTCATTTCCCTCATCTGTAAAACGAGAGGGTGGCACTAGGGGTCCCTGCCAGTTCTGAGACATTTCCTGTGAGTCCCAAGGCTAGCGTGGAACCTGTCAGAGAGACAGCTCCCCATCTCGCTTGGGATGCTTGCAGACACAGCTGGACTTCTGGGTATTCACGGAGCCCGCAAGACCTCTCAATACCAAGTGTGCAGCCCACCGGTGGTCTTCGGAGACCTCATGCTAAGGAGCGGCCAGAGGTTTAGTGGGGGAGCTGATTTTCTCCTTGTTTTCTTCTCACTTGAGTTTAGATCCCTTGGGGGAAAGCTTCAGTACCAGGGCTGTGGGACGTGGGAAGGAAAACACAGATCCAATCTCCTTTTCTATCTCTGGGTTACATGGATTCATGCTCAGAAGTGACCATTTCAACCAGCCAGAGGCTAACTCAGCAATTCTAGCTACTTCTTATCCTGTTGGCTTTAAAATTTACATCTGGCCTCAGATTTGTACTAAAAAGGAGGGGGGGCAATAACAATAACAATCCTCCCCTCCCAGGGTTGCATCCAGTATCAATGGAAATAGCACCTGGAAAGCACTTTGCAAACCTCAAAGCACTAAATATTGCTATTATTATCATTTATTATCATTGTTATTAATTATAACTACCTTATTTATAATGAACAGGAAGTTTGCATAGATATAGAGGTGGCTTGGTTTGGGGGGGGGGACTTGCAATTAAATGAACTGGATTCTTGTCTTAGCTCTGAAGTCTTGGGCAAATCTTTAAACTACTCAGGTTTTCCTATCTGTAAAATGGGGATAAGAAAAGCTGGGGATTCACTTTTCCTATCTGTAAAGTGGGAATAAGAAAAGCTAGGGATTCAGTTTTCCTATCTGTAAAGTGGGGATAAGAAAAGCCAGGGATTCAGTTTTCCTATCTGTAAAGTGGGGATAAGAAAAGCCAGGGATTCAGTTTTCCTATCTGTAAAGTGGGGATAAGAAAAGCCAGGGATTCACTTTTCCTATCTGTAAAGTGGGAATAAGAAAAGCTAGGGATTCAGTTTTCCTCTCTGTAAAGTGAGAATAAGAAAAGCTAGGGATTCACTTTTCCTATCTGTAAAATGGGGATAAAAAAAGCTACTCTCCCTATCTTTCAAGATATGAAGAAGATGAAAAAACAAAACTCGGACACTCACATAGATCTATGATATCATGGATGTGCCCTGCAGTGATGCTCTTACAGCCCATCCATGTCTACCCATCCTGTGCATCTAGCCCACACCCTTCAGTCTGGAGATTCACTCACAGTTTCATCTCCCTATTTCTTATTGCATTGAACTCTTTTTTGGCTTTGACTTTGCCATCATGTCCCCAGTTCTTTCTCCACTCCATCTCCCAGCTTTCTTTTGTGTTTTGGATTCCCCCAATCAGATTGTAAGCTTTCAGTGGATTAGAATTGGGTTTTTGTTTGTTTTTGTTTTTGTTTTGGTATCCCTGGTGGTTAGCCCAATGCCTGGAATATGGTACATAACTAGGTGCCTAGTAAATGGTGATTGACCAGAAATCTCCTTCTGTCTTTCTTCTGACACTGAAAATGCCAGATTTGTCATCGTTAACCCTCATCTCATGACCAGCCATCCTCACTTTCAGCTATTCAGATTTCTTCTTTTTCTTTTTTTCAGAATGACTGGAATAGAAGACAAGGATTCTGTCACTTCCCTCCTTCCTGACTTCATATCTCTCTTTCTGCAAACTACATTTTCTTAACAGATTGTGAACTTTTTGGCTATCAGTGACACTGCTGACTCTTATTTGAGCTCCACTAATACTCAGAACTCGTCTCCATGTTTTTGGTTTATTTTTGTTTTTGCCCAACCTTTTAAGGTTTTAGGATTCTCAATGGGAAAGGACCTTAGACATTATCAAGTCTACAATTCTTAACCTAGAGGCCATAAACCCCTTATCGTGACCACTGATAGAATTCTTCTGAATTTGAATAGAAAAAAATTACAGCTTTACGTTTACTCATCTCTAACTGAAATTCAGCATTTTTTCTTTGAAATTCCTCTAGGAAATGAGGGGTTAGGCTAGATAATATAGTAATAATAAGTTTTCATGTAATTACATGTGTATTCTAGTCCAACACAAAAACATCACTCCTCCCCACCATATAGCATACTCTCACACCTCCCTGTTTTTGCTGATGCCATTTGCCATGCTTGCAAGATTTCCTCTTGTCTTTCTCCTGATGAATTCTCAGCCACCTCTGAAGCCCGGTTCAGATGTCACCTCCTCTCTGAAATTATGCCTAATGCACCCAGCTGGAAATAAGCTTTTGTGACAAAGCCCACAGACGGCTTCATTGCTATACCTAATACTATAAAACTTTTACTAGGTGGTAATTTGCATAGTAAATTATCTGCCTACCATCTACTCAGTATGCCCTGGTTATTATTCTGTCACATCTTCCATTAGAATAAAAGCTCTCTGAGAGAAGGGACAGCTTTTTCTTTCTTTGCACTGAACTATCTAGTCCCTGATACTTAGGAGGTACATTAATAAATGCTTGCTGACTGACTGACACCTCTGACACATACTGCCAGTGTGATCCTGGGAAAGGCAGTTAACCTCTTTTTGCCTCCTTGCAACTCAGTAAGGTTTTGGTTAAAGATCCGGGGCCAGGCTGCAGCACAGCAAGAATTTCCTTCCCCAGTGGGAGTTTCCTTCCTTCATTATACCAGCAATGGCTTGCTAAAAGTAAATAAATAAATAAAAGTTAAATATTTAACTGTTTAATTTCAGCACTGGATTGTAAATTCCTTTTAGGGCTGGGTATGGATCATTGTCTTCACAGATTTTGTATTACTGCAGTGTTTAGCATAGTACTCTGCCCCCAGGAGTTGTTTAATAAATATATGTTGTATTACAAAAATAACTTTAATTCCTATAGTCCTTTGAAGCCAAGGACCTAAGAGTATAGGGTTGTCCTCTGTAGTAACAGAGAAGGCAGGAGCAGGGGAAAGGTTTAAGAAGAGAATCGATTCCCTTCTCTTTTCCTTTCCTTTTCTTTCTTCCCTTTTCCATCCCTTCTATGCCCTATTCTGCTATCCTTCAAGAGGTGAATAATATATTCTTTCTATTTTTACTCAGTCCTTTGATTCTAATACATCTTTTTTGTATAATGATTTCTTGAAATAGGGTGTTCAGAGTTTGGGGGGGGGTTTGCGTGTGTTTTGGTTTTTTTGGTCAGTTTTCAAGGACTCTGGTGATTCTTTTTCCTCATTCTGCTTTCCAGATCAGTCACATTGGATATTAGCTCATAAATTCTATTTTAAAAAATCTTTTTACTTTGTTCTATTATTTCTAATTGGTTTCTAAAGTCACTATTTGCTCCATTCTATTTTTCAAATGATCTCCTACTTGGGTAAACTTCTCAACCTTCTGTTCTAAGCTATTTATTTTCCTTTCAATATTATCCTCCTGAACTCTCATTTCATTTCCAATTTCACTTCTTATTTTTTGCTTCATTTTTTCTAGTTACTCCATACAATCCTTGGGGCTAACCCATTCCTGCCCACTCCCCCACCTCCTAGTTTTGTTCGTAGTTGTTCTTTCTGGATTTTCCTCCTGAGCTTCTCTTTATTCACAGTATTTCTTCTTTGTGTTTGACGTTTTCTTCCTATTTCTTCATATTTTCCCCCCTTATGCTTTTGGCTTCAGATTTTGTGCTCAGGCCAGTCCCCTCCTATCCTTTTGGATGGGTTAGATAGGCTTTGTTTGGTTTTGTATCCTTTGTAGTTTAGATACTTTCTATCACTACTAATCCAACTGAGGTAAGTGTTTTTACTTGATCTATTCTTTGCCTCAATCTCTGGCTTCTGTTGCATCCTCATGGAGGTCCACCTCAGGTTCCTGTCCTTGTTGGAGTTTTCCTTCTTTTCTTTATGGGTGATCAATAGGAGTTGGTTTCATCTCCTGCTATGGCACTGGCTAATGCCAATGGTGTGATAGAGATTCCACTCTTCTAGCCCAGTTCCATCTCCTCTGTCTCTGCCCCCCCACCCCGTGATCTAAAAAGTGCCCATGTGGGTCCTGACTCCTTGTTGAATGACTTATGGGGACTAGCTCTGTTCTAACCAGTAAGGGACAAAATCTGACTTGAAGCCACCTGACCTGGTTATTGGGATTGGGAGGGTTTCTTCTTCTCGGAGCACTGACAGCTTGGCTTCAGGTCTATTCATGGAAGCTCACACTGGCTTGGGGTTTATATAGAAAGGCAGGGCTCCTCTGCAGCCTCCCCATCAGCCCTTAACCAGAAGTCTCTGGGTGTACCCTCTGGCCCAGTGATACCCCTAGTCGGTATGGGATGTTCAGGGGGAACTATTATCCCTGGTGAGAAGTCTTGCTGAGTCCTTTTTAGTGCTGCTTATCCAAATTCAATGTCCATCTGTCACCAAACTCTCACCTGTAGCTCTAAGAAACTATAGCATGCCCAATGGGCACAGTCAAGTAAACCCATCTTGGCAGACAAACTAAACCCAGATTAAGGGCAGCTGACAGGCCTTAAATCCAGTGATTTAAGGAGTTGGAGAGAGGCCTGTTGCAAACATGTGAGGAATTGTCAGATGAGAACAATTTGTTCTATTCGTTACAAAGATGGCTGAAACTAACATGACACGCTTAAAGCTTGGTAAGACATTGAAAATACCAAGATCATCCACTTGCATCCTGGGGCATTATTGGTCATCCAGACTTTTGTCTTACTACTGATGACTCCGGAAAAGAGGATGAGGTTGATGATTTTATGCAGCTCTACCTCCCTTAAATCCAATTCACTTAGGGTCAAAATCCCACCCCATGATGTCATGGGTCCTCTTTGAAAATGAATGACATGTATTGATTTACTTGCTGTCTAAGAGAGGAGGTGGGAGAAGAGAGAGGAAAAATTTGGAACACAAGGTTTTGCAAGGGTGAATGTTGAAAACTATCTTTGCAATATTTTGAAAATAAAAAGCTATTATTAAAAATTTAAACAGGAAAGAAAACGAATGGCAAACAAGAAGAACCAATACTTGGCAGTACCCCAAACAGACCAAGGGAAAAGGGGAAGGAGTCACATAAACAAAAACATTTCTAGAATCTCTCTTGCTTGTACTAAATATTTGTTTTATGCACAGCATACAACAAGAACTGGCATTGGAAGATCACATACTAGCTTTGCGTCTTTGAACACGTCACCTCTGAAGCATTCTGGTCTGCTCTGTGTAAGTTGCAAAGAAGATGCCAAATCCCATTGAAGAAGCATCTTCTCACCAGAAAGTTCCAGATACCAGTGAAATCACAGCCCGAGTCTGAGTCCCTCCCCTTTTGTAAAGAAAAGAAATGGAAAGAAAGTGAGTGCCTGGCTATTGGGAAATGGCTAAACAAACTATAGCATATGAAAGTAATATTGTGCTAAAAGAAATGACAAAAGGACCAGATTCAAAAAAGCTGAATCCCCTTGGCCACTTTTAGGGATACATGGGATTAGCACTAAAGGATTTTGGAATAGGACTCAGTTAAAGAGGATTGGTCACTGAATCAGGAAGATAGCTCATTCAATAGACCTTAAAAGGAGTGAGCAAAACTCTCTTCTTATCTGCTAGGCTTGTAGGGACTCATTGTCTAAGGGGGTGTTTTACCTTTTCTCCTCCCCCCAAAAGCTATGGCTGCTTAGAAGTGGGGTTGGGAGAAGTCTGATCTCTAGGTCAAGAAGCAGCCAGTTCTCACTCTTTAGATGAGGTAGTCTTAAAAAAGGGGAAGAAAGAAGAAAGGAAGGAAGGAGGCAGTGGAGGAGGGAACAAAGGAAGAAAGGAAGGAAAGGAAGGAAGAAAGGAAAGAAGGAAGGAAGGAAAATAAAAGGGAAGTGAAGAGAGAGGGAAGAAATGAGGGAGAGAGGGAGAAATGGAAGAAGGAAATAAGGAATTATTAAACACTTATTATAAGCCAGGCATTGTGCTAAGTGCTTCATCATCTCATTTGATCTTCACAACCATCTTGTGAGACAGATGCTGTTAATAACTTCATTTTGAGGAAACTCAAAGTGTTAAGTAGTGATTTGCTCAAGGTGCTGTAGTTAGTGAGGGTCTGAGGCTGAATCTGAATTAAGCTCTTCATGAGTCCATCTCCAGCATTCTATCTCTGCATCGTCTACCTATCTCAGGCAGTTAAGTGTGTTCTGTTGTCCAAGTAAGACACAGGATATGGTAGGATGACTATGGACCTACAGTTAGTGCCTCTCTGTAGCATCCTTCTACCTTATTGGTCAGAAGGTGTATCTGTATCTTTGTCAATTACTCAAGCAAAAGGCTCATCATAGATTCCTGATGATCAAAGACTCTAAGCGCAGGAGCTGGAAGGGACCTCAAAGACTATCTAGTTCAACTTGTAGACACAGGAACCAATTCTCAAGGAAAGAAAGTGGTTTTTCCAAAGTCACAGAAATAAGTAATAGAGCCCAGGATCAGAGCTAGGATTCTTTTCACTAAACATCGGTAGGTCTATGATGTTGGAGAGGGTAGAGTCCCAGGAGACCCACTCTTTAACCGATCCTGGGAAAATTTGTAAGAGATGATCATAAGGTTGGTGATGTTGGGCAAGTTAACAAAATGAAAATCGTTTATTTGTTGATCTATTTTTTCTTAAGTTCCTTTATTTGTTTAGTCATTCATTCATTCATTTATCATATGTCTATTTATTGGACCATGGCTGTGATTTCTCTGGTTCAGGAAACTTCAGTGAGAAAGTTCCTTCTACCAAGGCACCCTTTCTTGGCACCTCATTGCCTAGAGCAAGGAAAAGTTTGGTGACTTTCCCAGGAAGACAAAGCTGGCATGATGAGGAAGCACCTGACACCAATGCAGACCCTGCACACTGTATCCAATATAGAATCATCCCCACAAATGTGGACAATAAAGAAAATGAGGACCAGAAGTCCCTATTTCATCATAAAATCTTTTTATCCACAATTGGATAAAACAATGTCCACACTAACTTAGTTTTGTCATCTGTCAAATGATGGAGTTGGACTAGGTGATCTCTAAGATTCTTCCCAGCTCAGAGATGCAAAGTCATGTTAGAATGCTGCCCAGTCAGAGGCTGGGAGAGAATCTGAAATCAGAATTGTGAAACAAGCAAACCAAGCAATGACAACAAACTTGAAGGTTAAAAAATTGCTTTTGTATGTAACTGGGAAAAGATAAAATATTAACATTCTAAAAATGCTGCACAGTCAGCAACAGGTTGGTTGAGGAGCTCTCCACTGAGAAACACGGACTTGTTCTGATGAAACACAACTGTTCAAACCACAAAGAAGTAGTGCCCTTCTACAGAAAGGATCTGTGATGTTGGGGGGTCCAGGCTAATGCTCACATTGTCCTCCTACACCACTTCTTTCTCTTACTCCTCCTCCTTCTCTCTTCTTTTACCTTCCCTTCCTTTTCTTCTTTATTCTCATTCTCTTTCTTTTCCTCTTTCCACCTCTCCCTCTTCTTCCTTTCTCTTCTATTTCTTCCTTGTGGATTTACCCTTTTTTTCTTTTGTTTTTCTCCTCCTCCTCTTTCTTCATCTCCATTTCCTTTTCTTTATCCTTCTCTTCTTCCTCCTCCTTCTGTTCATTTCTCCTCTTCCCTCCCTACTCTTCCTTTTGGTTTTCTCCACCATCTCTCCTTCTTTCTTCTTCAATCTCTTCCATTTCCATCTCTACCTCCTTCCCTTCCTTTTATTCTTCGTCCTCTTCTTTCTTTTCCTTTTTACCTCTGTCTCTTCTTTTCTCATCTTCCATTTCTTCCTTTTTGATTTACTTTCTCCATTTTCTCCTCTTCTTTCCTTTTTCCTTCATCTCCATTTCCTCTTCTTCCTCCTTCTCCTGTTCTTCATTCTCCTCTTCCTTCCACTCTTCCATTTTTCCTCCTTTCTCTTCCTCTTCCATTTCTTTCTCCTTTCTTTCCTTCTCTTTCTCCCTTCCAAATTCTCCCCTTCTCTCTTCCTTTTTTTTCCTTTGCCTCCTTCAGAAAGACTTCTGAAGTCTTTAAAGTTTGTAATCCAGCTGACTCAGAGTTCTCACTTCTTCCCTTTATGAACATGGAAATTCTCTCATTTCCTTTTAGTATTTCAAGGAGGACATGAGAGCTGCAGTATTCACAATAGGTACAGCTGGAGGACATTGGTCTTTGGTCCCCTACAGCAAATCTATTCACATGCAAGCAATCAGCCTGAGCTTCTGCCATTGTGCAAAATGGTCTTGAATAGATGCTCTGCCCTGGCCATATTCTTCTTTCAGAACTTAATTTGGCTTAGTGTTTTTTTTTAATCCCTGGCAGCCACCCAGAGCCCTGATGTGATCACCAACAAACCACAAGAAGTTAATGAACAGGAAAAAAGGGAGGGAGAGAAGGAAGAGAGAGAAAAGAAGAAGCACTTTTCCTTCCTATTTTAGGTAATGGATGGTAAAGGCTGGGCTTTTAATAAGCTCATAAAGCATCTAATTTTATTTTAGTGGTATTTTCCTGGGTCTGTTTCCTCTTATGTGTGGCCGGGGGGAGCCAGCCCTGGAATCCATCCCTTTTGTAGGCTAAGCTTTTAATTAGATCCAGGAAGAGCCCCATCAATGCTCAGTTATGGGAGGTGAGGGGTGCCTCTTCCCTCCAACTATAAGAGAATTCCCCAGAGGGAGAGAGACTCCAGTCCTGGTTTAACGTCCAGGGTTCAGGCTTGACTTTAGCCTCCTCGAGAAGGAAAAATGGAATCAGATTGCAGAGATCCACGTCCAATAGCCAAGTCTCCCCAAAGCCAATCCAAATAGAAATCCACCATGTTTGTTTTGGAGGTTTCTTACATGTACAGATTATTCCTCAAAGAATGTGGGGGGAGCTTCTTACCTCAGAGTGATGCTTTTGGGAAGAGAAGCTCCCGGAGGACAAGGAATTGTCCTTGGCATCCCCAAGGCTTGGCAGAGTGTCTGCTGTACACAGAGGCTCTTAACAAATGCTTGTGAATGGACTGATCTTTGCATTGACAATACCTAGTATTGTCTGGTACACAGCAGGTATTTAATAAATCTTTGATCATTGATTGACTGTCTTTGCATCCACAGTGCCTAGAAAGTCTGGCACATAGTAGGTATTCAATAAATCTTTGTCCATCGATTGACTGTCTTTGCATCCACAGTTCTCAGAATAGTCTGGCACATAGTAGGTATTTAATAAATGTTTGCACAATGATTGCACCCATAGTGCTTAGCATAGTTGGTTCTTAGTAAATCTCTGTCCATTGATTGACTGTCTTTATATCCACAGTGGCTAGCACAGGCTGGCACTAGTATATTGGCACATATCGTATATTGAGCTATTGCCTGCATCCATAGTATAGAGCCAGGTACATAGTTGGTGCTTAATAAATACTTGTGCATTGATTGTCCTTTTACCCGCAGCAGCTGGTATATTTAATTTTGCACCTGTATCTGTGATTCTATCTGCATAGGGAACTCCTGTGAGGAAAGCTCCCCCTTCCAAGGTGCATTGGCTCCTGCTTTGTGATTTATAGCCTTAAAGATTTTTTACAGGGCTTTTAAAAAGGAAAAGGATTTGTCCAGTTTCACTCAGTCAGTATGGTTTCTGTTGCTTCTCACCTATGTGACTTTAGGTAAGGCAATTCACCACCCTAAGCCTCAGTTTCCTTGTTTGTAAAATGAAATAACTGCAATTAGATTGTTTCCGAATTCTCTTCCAGCTTCAAAGTTATATATGAAATCTCCCTGGACCTCAGTATTCTCATATGTAAAATGGGAGACCTCCCTGTGTACCTTCCACCCATAGATCCCCTCTAGATCTAGCATCCTGTGTGTCAAAGGAGGATTTGGATCCTCCCGCCTCTGGGGTTGGCTCCTTCACTACTCTGCTGCACTTCCTCAGTGTTACAACTTAATGAACACTTGGAAAGTTGAATCCAATTTTTAAAAACTTTTTTCCTTTTTAAGGAAGCAATGGGATCTTCAGATTTAGAAGTGGAGCGGTTTTGAGAGACTCATCCAGTCTATTCCCTTCCATCCACAGACTGTGAAACCAAGGCTCAGGGAAAGTTACCCACTGGTAAAAGTGGCAGAATTGGCATTTGAATACAGACCCTACGACTCTGAAACCAATATTCTTTCCTCTTTGATGAAGAAAAAAACGTCAATTCTACTCTTTTCAATAGTCAGCCCAGTCATTATACCCATTTAATTAATGGTGTCAGAGGATCTGGGTTTGAATGCCATCTTAGCTACTTACTATCTTTGTAGACTTTAGGAAAGACTTTTAAGCCTTTGGGGCTCAGTTTCCAGTTTCTGTAATATAGGGAGCTTGGATTAGATGGAGTTTCTTCTGCTCCAGAGTTTATCCATTGTGACCCATTGGTTCTTTTCCCCTCCAGGGGAAGGGATGAGGGTCTCTAATCTTGTGAGTTTCTAAAGATCAGGAAAGCGAGGGTCTAAGCTTCCCAAAACATGGGCTTATCCTCGGTAATGTAGCTGACCAGTAAGAAGGACAAGGACCCATCAAGTATGGATGCAGCATTTGGATGGGACTGATGCTTTACGAGCTAAGTTTGAGCCCGCTCCCCATCAGAGACTGAAAGGGTTTAGGGGAGAGGATGCCCACAGGACACTGGGAGAAGAGTTTCCACTTTGTTTTTTGCCACATCTTTGAAGTAAATATCCCTTTGCATAATCTAATTGATATTAAGTGGCTAAATGGAACTAGGGGTTAGTCACTGCTACCAGCCCAAGTAGAGGAAGAGACCCCTACAAACCCCCAAAGGGAACTTTTTAACCCTATGGGGCAGAAGTAGCCTATCTAGGTCTGGGAGAGTAATCCAGAGCACCCCTGCTACACATTTCATTCATTCATTGATTCATTCATTTAATCATTCATTCCCAACTGAAAAGAACCAGAGGAAGCTTCCTAGGACCAGTTACACTTGAGTTGAAATTTAAAGTGGGGGAGGTGGGGAGTTTAGGATTGGACAGGTGAAGGGATGGGAAGAAGGGTAGAGGGAACAGAATGAACAAAGGTAGAGGCACAAGAACACAATTTGGGGGGCAAAGAGCAGAATAGTTTGGCTAGAACACAGATCAGTCAACAAATATCATTAAGTACTTTGCTATGTGTCTGGGGCCATGCTAAGTACTTAGGAATGTAAAAGAAGGCAAAAAAGCAGTCATCCCCTTCAAGAGGCTCAAGGTGTAATGGGATAAAGTCGTGAAGATCAGGAGCAGTCACTTTGAAAGCCAGACTGAGGAATTTGATATCAAGTCTTTCTAGAAAAGTATCATTTCCTTTCCACTCAATTCATTTATCAGGCATTTGCTACGGAGCAGGCACTTTACTGGGCACCCAGGATATATCAACAAATGAAGGTGAACCAATCCCCACCCTCAAGAACTTGGGGAGAGACAACGTAAATACAAATGAATTGTAAGAGGAAGCTAGAGCTTCTTACCAGGAGAAGTAGGAATGGCGTTGTGTCCAAGGGCACCTGAGCTGTGAGTTTGAAGGATGCTGGGAATTCTGCAAGCCAGAGAGTAGAGGGAGCACCTCCTGGACAGGGGGACGCCTTCCACCTGCGCAATAGATAAAGGTGGAATATCCAAGGCTCTTGATTTCTCCTTCAAACTTTCCCCTTATTTTTGTTTTATATTGTCTGTTTATTCATGGCTCCTTTTCTTTCATGATTGTGTTCCTTTTTCCAGGAACAATGAAACCCTCATGTTATCTGTTTCTTTCTCTAGCCAGGGGAAGCTTGCTGCTGCCTCCTACTCAGGGAATTAGCAGGGAAATGAGCCTTTAAAATGTGTACACTTGGAGAGAGAAAGGCTATGATTGAAAAATGTTGCAGCGGTTTCCATCCCTTCTTTGCCCACCGCCCCCATCCTCTGGTAGACTAAGAGTCTTCATCTGATGAGCCAGAATCATTTCTGAAAAGCCTCACACCTGGAATTGCATCATAAAGGAAATCTTTTAAATTAAAAAAAAAACTATAAATGAGAGCAATATCCATTTAATTGAGTCTTGTTGCCTAATTTTCTGGAAGAGGGCAGAGTCAAATCACAAAATCACAGGTTTTCAGAGTGGGAAGAGACCTCTTGGGCCATCCCTGGGAAAGAATTGCATCTAAATATGTTAAAAAACAAACAAACATGTGGTTGGCCATCCATCTAACTTTTGCCTGAAGACTTCCAAAGATGGGAAACTCACCACCGCCTGAGGGGATCAGCTCATTAAGACCTCTGATTATCAGAAAACTTTCTTGATATTAAGCCTAAATTTGCTTCTTAGCAATGTCTACTCAGGACTCCAGGTTCTGCTCTCAGAAACCAAAAAGAATAAAGCTAAACTCTCTTCCCTATTAAAATCCTTCAGATACTTGAAGACCGTAATCCTATTCTCCCTGTATCTTCTCTTTTCCAAGCTAAATATCCTCATTTCCTTCAATCAATGGAAGTACAAATGTAAAGTTTTTACTGTCCTATTCTCAGGGCCAGAATCCTTTCCAGAGGAGTCCTTCCTAACATGTATTGTCCAGAATTGAGCACAGTCATCAAGTTGCTTTTCCAGGGCAGAATGCCCTGTGATGACTATTCACCAGTTTCTTATTAATGATGGATGAGGGAGCCTTCCTTACTTCAGCCTGATGGCCTGACATGCTTTTTGGGAATTAAAGGTGTAGACAGTCAACTAGCCAAATAGATTAGAACAAGGCTGTGAAAGGCTTTAATTTGAATTGAATGGTATCAGTGTTTTAAGCCATGGGATCTTAAATCAGGTTAATTTAAAGGGAAGATTTCACTGGAAATACATGGTGAGCTCCCTTCTTCACAAGGGACCCAAGGGAAGGCAATAGGGTTTTGATTCCCAACAGTAGGACCAGGCAGCAGGGGATAATTAATAGGAGTGCCGGGGAGACCCAGGTTCCAATTCCGTGTCAGACACTGACTTAGCCATGTTGGGAAGATAGGGAGCCTAGAGTGCATGGCATTTATTCAAGCAAAGATAGGAGGGAGCATGATCAAGTTTTGAGTGGGACTCCTGGGGACATTTGCTATCCCTAATTTAGGGTTTCCCAAGACTGTAAAAATTCAAGAATCGAGGCTGCTCTAAGTATTTTACAATCAGTCAATGAGTATTTATTAAGAATCTACTGTGTGCCAGATAATTGTATAAATGTTTACATATATTGGATTTAACATATATTTGAACAGGTATCACATCTGTTGGATTACTTGCCATCTAGGGGAGGAGGTAAGGGAAAGGAGAGGAAAATTTGGAATACAAGATTTTGCAAGGTTTGAAAAATCACCCATACATATGTTTTGAAAATAAGAAACTTTAATAAAAAAAGGGAGAAAAGAATCTACTGTGTGCTAGGAGCTGTGCTAAGCATGGGAGAAGGAAAAAGAGGAGCAAAACCCTCCTGCTTTCAGGGAGCTTGCAGTTCAATGCAAGAGACACATAGAAAGAAGTAGATACAACTGAGATGTACAGAAAGGAATGAAATCTGGAGAGGGAAAGGTGTTGCAGCTATGGACACTGGGAAACACCTCTGAGCAGAAGGAAGGATTTGAGCTCAGTGTTACAGGAAGCCAGAAACCCACGAACTATATAAATGCAATTTTATATATAGAAATACAGACCTAAGTAACTGGAAAAGTACTGATTTGTCATGTGCAGGATGAGCCAATATAATAATCAAAATGACACTGCTCCCTAAATTAATTTGCTTATTCATTGTCATAGTAATCAAACTACCAAAAGATTACTTTATAGAACTGGAGAAAATAAAAATGAAGTTAATATATAAAGGGGAAAAGATCAACAATTTCAAGAGAATTAATGAAAGAAATATAGAACTGGAGAAAATAATCATGAAGTTAATATGAAGGGGGGAAAGGTCAACAATCTCAAGAAAATTAATGAAAAAAATATAGAACTGAAGAATAATAAAGAAGTTAATATGAAGGGGAAAAAAGGTCAACAATCTCAAGAAAATTAATGGAAAAAATATAGAACTGAAGAATAATAAAGAAGTTAATATGAAGGGGGAAAAGGTCAACAATCTCAAGAAAATTAATGAAAAAAATATAGAACTGAAGAATAATAAAGAAGTTAATATGAAGGGGAAAAAGGTCAACAATCTCAAGAGAATTAATGAAAGAAATGGAACAACTTGGGCCCAGAAGCACAGTCAGCTCTGCAACAATACTACAAAGCAATAATTAAATAATTAAGTACTAGATGGGGTATATGGGATGTTCAGGGAAGACTAGCCCCTCTGGATGAGGGGTACTGAGCCCTTTTCAGGGCTACCCATCCACCTTTGGTGTCTACCTGTCACCCAACTCACCTGTGGCTCCCAGAAGCTGTAACATACATAGGAGCCACTTAAACATCCTGACAAACAGGCTAATCCACGTTGAGGGTAGCTGACAGACCCAAGGATGAATTAGGGAGACACTGACACACATGCAGACTTCTGGCAGAGTGAACAAATGAGAATGATCTGTTCCAGTGGCCTTGAAGATGGTTGAGGTCTGGAGTGTTTAGAGCTCGGTCAGACATCAAAGCCACCAGTGTCATCCACTGCATTGTGGGCAATCGTCAACCTCCCTGATTTTTGCCTCGCTGTTGGACTTTGATGAATCTGGAAGAAAGAGCGAGATTGATGACTTTTCCCAATTTTGCCTTACTTAAATAATTCCTGCATGAGTCAAGAAATCATTCCATGATGTCATTAATCTTCTTCGAAATTAAGCACTAGTTAAAAATTAGAGAGAGTGATCTCTCTGACCAATAAATTAATAAATTTAGATATTAATAAATAATATTATATACTAAATTAAATTTATTCTAACATCAGAAACAAAACATGCAACCACACTGATAAACTATAAAGGGTCCAGTAACTGATAGGAGGGTTAGGGAGGAAAGACAATGAATTATGTTTTAGATATGTTGAGTTTCAAATGCCTACTGGATGTCCCTAAAAAAGATGCTCATAACTATCATTCACCTTTTTTTGGGAGGGAAAGGAAAGGATGTGATTTCACTGGAGTAGAGAATTTATAGGACAACCTGGAAGAGTTAAGAGAACACTGCCCTTGGAATTAGGAAGATCGCTCTAGAAGGAACATCCAGGTCAAGATATTCAAGAGACAGCAAGTGATGTGGAATTTAACTCAGGAAAAAAAATTAGGGCTGGATGTATGGACCTTTAAATCATCTCTATAGAGGTAATGATTGAATTCATGGGAGTTAATAAAAAAATATCATTAAGTGAGATAGTATAGGACCTTTAAATCATCTCCATAGAGGTAATGATGAATTCATGGGAGGATCACTAAGTGAGATAATACAGACTGGAGGAAAAGAGAAGGGGCCCTAAGAGGGAGTTTCCAGGGAAGGAAAGGTCCAGCTCTAGTGATCTGATTGATTTCTCTTGCTTGAGGTCACAGACAGAGAGATACCAATCAGTTGGGAAACGGGAAGTTTCTCGTCGGGAACAGAAGATTCCATATATGGAGGGATAGGATGATAGTGGTGGGACTCACGGCCTTGGTTTGTATTCTATGCAGAATTCCCACTGGACAAACAGAAATAGCACAAGCAATGTGAAGATTCCCCGGATGCCGTCATTTCTAGCAGAATTCCACTAAGAACCAGCTGACTTCCTTTCCAAGATGATGCTGCCATCAGATGGCATGTGTTCCTCAGAGGTTCCTCAATGACAAACGGTCCATGGGGATTTGAAAGGGAGAGTCTGGACCAGGAGGCTGGAGGGAGAGGAAGTGCCCCGTGCCATGGTGAGATCAGAAGTGTTTGCCATGCTGACATGAAGCCCTTTAGTGCCAGCCTCATGAAGTAGGGAGGGTTATTCGTGCCAAGGTTATTGGAAGGGCAAAGGGACACAGCTAGGGGTGCCACGGTGCAGAGAGCTCCCAGCCTGGACTCAAGAAGACTCATCATCGTCCTGAGTTCAAATCCAATGTCAGACACTTATTGGCTGTGTGTCTCTGGACAAGTCACATCATCCTGTGTGCCTCAGTTTCCTCATCTGTAAAATGAGCTGGAGAAGGAAATGGCAAACTGTTCTCTGCCAAGAAAACCCCAAGTGGGGTCACAAAGAACCAGGTATGACAGGAGTGACTAAACACCAAAGGGACACCACGGATTGGAGATAAGAGAGACCTCAGTTTGAATCCTGTTGCAATTTTCTGCCTGTGTAACCATAGCAAGTCACTTGACCATTCTGAGCCTTTGTTTAATTGAATGATAGATCAAGGTCTAGAAGGACCTCCGAGGTCATTTAGAACAATTCTTGTTTTTTCACTCTTGGAGGGCTGCTTGCCCTGGGCACTGGGCAGGTCAGAGGGTGACTTGAACCCAGATCCCCCTGGACCAGAGCTCTGTTCCTCATACCCAGAGAGCAGCAGGGACTGCCCCAGTCCCTCATCCTTCATTTATTGGTTGGCCAATCTAACACTCAAGCAAGTCCTGGCTAGATCCAGATTTTGAAACTAGGAAGTAAAGATAGATCATAGAATAGCCATCTATTCCAACCTTCTAATTTTACAGATGGGCAAACTGAGTCCCAGAGAGGACTCCAAAATCATGGAGGTAGAAGGACAAAAAGGAGGGTTTGGACCAAGCTAGATGGATTAATTTGAGAAAACTTACACTCATTCATCCAACTGCCCCCAGACTGCCCACAAACTCACAATCACCATACCCTGAAACTCCTCCTGAATACCCAGGGCCCTCTGCTGTCGATAGGAAAAGAGCAAGGCTGTCTTCTGTGTGAGAAAAACTAAGAAAGTCTTTAGTCTCCCGCCCCGGCCATCTCTAAATCATACACGTCTTGTGCCTTTCTCTCTCCTTTGGCTGCCCTGATAATTGGCAAATCCACTTGATCATTCTTATGCACCCACGTTTATGGGATCAACATGTTCTTTGTGGAGAGCCAGTTGAGATGGATCCAGGAGCGAGAATTATTACCACAGCAGAAGGAGAAAACTAGAATTGCTTGTGGATGTTCCCCATTTCCTTCCAAATCTCTAAGCCTCTGGACACATGAATCCAGAATCTGTAAGAAGCTGAGGACTTTTCTTCAAGCCAAGTCTTCCGATGGGGGCAGCAGGTGATTTATAATTGATTGGGGATCAGGGGATGGAGAAGCCATTGGGAAATTGCTTGGGGAAATAGACTTGGGGGAAGGGAAGAGTGTTTGTGCTTAATGAGTCTTTGACACAGAGATCTGGCTTCCTGGGGACCAGCTCTGGGGAGTCAGAGTGGGAGGCCCTTAATGAGAATGAGAGAAGATGGTCGGGATTGGCTGCCTCCCCTGGGGATCGTTAGTTAGCCTCTAAAAGCACAGACTCAGGGTCAATAGGATAGGAATATTCAAGAATTTAAAAGATTGTCATGTGGAAGAAGGATTAACTTTATTCTCCCTGGCCTTGTTTGGGGAAAAGGTGCAAAACTAGAAGCACTGGGAGGTAGTTGCTAAAATGTAGATCTCTTATTGATATGGGGAGGTGGGGCAACAACAACATCTTAACATAGTCCAGTGTAAAAAAAAGTCTGATTCTGAAATCAGAGACGCTGAGAGCCAATCTTATATCTGCCGTTCCCCATCTGAAAGACTTAAGACAAGTCTTCCTTGGTTTTCCATTTCCTCATCTGTAAAATGGGGTTGGATTAGATGGCTTCTAAGGATTCTTCTGGTTCTAGTACTCACTTCTTTCTGTGCCTCAGTTTCCTTGTCTGAGGGATGAGAGGGTTGAATTAGATAATCATCCCTTAGCAGATAGAGAGGAAATTCTGGTGAACAATGTGTCTCTCCAAAAGATATTAATGTTTGGAACTGTGCAGACCCTTTGACCCAGCAGTGTTTCTACTGGGCTTATATCCTAAAGACGTATTAAAGGAGGGAAAGGGACCCACGTGGGCAAAAATGTTTGTGGCAGCCCTGTTTGTAGTGGCCAGAAACTGGAAACTGAGTGGATGCCCATCATGAAGAATGGCTGAGTAAGTTATGGTGTATGAATGCTATGGAATATTATTGTTCTGTAAGAAACAATCAGCAGGAGGATTTCAGAGAGACCTGGGGAGACTTAGATGAACTGATGCTGAGTGAAATGAACAGGACCAGGAGATCATTATACACAGCAACAGTAAGATTATACAATGATCATTTCTGAGGGATGTGGCTCTTCAACAATGAGGTGATTCAGGCCAGTTCCAATTGTTCAGTGATGAAGAAAGTCATCTACACCCAGTGAGAGAACCATGAGAACAGAGTGTGCATCATTACATAACATTCTCACTCTTTGTGTCATTGTTTGCTTGCATTTTGTTTTCTTTCTCAGTTTTTTCCCCTTCTTGATGCAATTTTTCTTGTGCAGCAAGATAACTGCACAAATATGTATACATATAGTGGATTTAACATATTTTAACATGTTTAACATATGTTGGATTACTTGCCCATCTAGGGAAAGGAGTAGGAGGAAGGAGAAGAAAATTTGGAACACAAGGAACATATGCATGGGTAATTTTTCAACATTGCCCCTTGCAAACAAGGGGCAATGTTGAAAAATTACCCATGCATATGTTTTGTTAATAAAAACCTTTAATAAAAAAGAAAAAACGAAAAGATATTAATGTATCCCTACAAATCTGTGATAAGGCTCATCTTTGGCCACCCTGCAAACACAGTAGGACTATAAGATCAGGACCACACGGCACCTCAGGAGTCTGAGTCCAATCCCTTATTTTACAAAGGAGGAAACTAAGGCACAGAGAGAAGGGACTTGTCCAGAATCACACAGCAGGTAGGTGAGGGAGCCATGGTTTGGACCGACAACTTCCGATTTCAATCCCGTCTCCTTTCCATTGTATCTGATGACCTCGTGTTACAATACATTTTATTAATTCCCCTGATTTGACTATTTGTTGTCTCCTCTCTGCCACACTAAGAATTTTCCTTGAGGTTAGCTCTAACATCAGCATTTGTCTTGTCCCTTTATCCTTAAAGGTAATTCATAACACAAGGACTAATTGATACATGTAGTGAGTGTGAGTGTGTGTGTGATTGTGAGTGTGCATATGCGATTGTGTGTGCGAGTGTGTGCGTGTGTGTTTTCCCAGTCTTCCCTGTTTCCAAGTCAGCATAAAACCTCCTTTCTAAAGCAGGAGGCATAAATGTCCTGGCAAGGCTGGTAGTTTCCCAGAGCCCTTGGCCACCGATGTTCCATCCTAACAGTAGAGAGATATGATTGTTGTTTGTCCGTCATTCTCAAAGTCCACCCCATCAAGGAGGCGATGACATGAGGTACGAGTGAGGACGGCCTGTGCAAGGCCACCGGCTCACTCTCACTGCCTGGGTCCAGTGGCCAGATCTCGATCAGGAAGACTACAAATGGCCCAGGATCATTGGGAGACCCCGGCCTTTCTAAGCTAAAGTCTTCAGGCTTCAGGCAACACCCATTCAGTGATAAGGGCTGGGTAAGAATCAGAGGCAGAGGATGGCCTCTTATCTTAGTGGGGAAAAAAAATATATCAATCTGAGAAGAAAAGACAGTTTCTGGCCCAAACAGAAACATTTGCTGTTTACATTCATTCTGAGTGAATCCCGGGCCAATTTGGGTATATATTAGAGGATTAATAAATGTGTTTATTGCTTTATTGACCTCAAATAAGCATTTATTAATCACTTACTCTGTGCCAGGCACTGTGTTCAACTCTGGGTCTACAAAGAAACAAACAAAAGGTGAAAGCAAGCCCTTGCCCTCAGGGAATTTATATATTAATGAACACACAATTCTCTCTTCTTTGACTATACTTCTGATTGTTTACCTTGGGCAGGAGGTAGAGGTTGGGGGCAGGGAAGGAAAGAGAAGTGGAGGAGCAAGTGGTAGGAAACGCTGCTCTGCTGGAAAGGTCCCCAAAGCACAAAAGAGCTCGAGGCAGTTGCTAATCCTTCTCCTTCCCTCCCTTCCTCCCCTCCCTCCCTTTTCTTCCTTTCTCTCTGTCTCCCTTCTCGCCCTCTCCATCCCTCTCCCTTTTCCTTCTCTTCCCCTCCTTCTCTCCTCCCCACCTAAATACTCCTCAAGCTTTGTTGCTATGAAAGGAAGGAACCCATTGTGCCCAGGTTGCTAAGGGACAGCAGCTTCGTGTTACCAACTAGATTTTCCAGGATGCTCAGGGAAATGCTCCCCCTCCTTTCCCCATTGTGGTGCTCATGCTCGCGTGTTCTCTCTCTCTCTCTCTCTCTCTTCCTCCCTCCCTCCCTCCCTCCCTCTGTCTCTCTCTCTCTTTCTCTCTCTCTGTCTCTCTCTCTCACACACACACGTTCAACCATAGACAGATACACTCTGATATACCTGCATGTTTGGTGCTCGTCCCCACCCCCCACAATCCTTACACATGTTTACACAGAAACACACATTCACAATCCATGTCCTCCAAGACACATATTCCACAATCATGTGCAGACTTCTATATCCCTTATGGAGTATTATAGATCCTAGGAACAGATCTAGATCGGGAAAGAACTCAGATTAGACCCCCATTTGACAGATGAGAAAACTGAGGCTCAAAGAAGGGAAGATACAGGCAAAGGAAAACTAAAGGATCGTTGAAGAGGTCACCTCATTCAAGTCCCTCTTTTTACAAATGAGGAAACTGAGGCTGGCAGAGGTGAAGAGTCTTGCAAGTAAGGTCATAGGATGCTCTGGAGTTGGTCAGAGACCCTCTCATTGAACCTTTTCATTCAACAGATGAGAAAACCGAGTCCCAGTCATTTGCCCAGGAGCACACAACTAATAAATGTCAGAAGTGAGACTCAAACTCGGGCCTTCATGATTTAGAGTCCGGCGACCTTTCCTTTTCAACAGGTCCCTCACAGACACACCATTACATACATTCAAACACAAACAGTCCCTTGTACACGCGCTCAAGTACACACATGGCGGACTCCAAAGAAACTGTATGTTTGCACGCTTTTTACTTCTAAAAACGTCACAAATTTGGGATTGAAAGGGCATGGGAATCATTCACGAGCCCACCCTCTGCTTGGGACAGGATCTCCTAGTGGGAGGCAAATGCTCTGGGCCATCAAAACTCTCCTGTGGTGGAAAGTCTCCCTGATGCTTACTCGACCGTCCCATTGCAGAGAGAATTCTGCCAAAATTCTGCCAAACGCCAAAGGTTCCTCAGACGGCTGACCTCAGACCTTGACTGTAGCCACTGAATCTCGTGGGACTTAGTTTCCCTGTCTGTAAAATGGGGGGGGGGTTTAGCTCAGATGGCCTCCCCCAAGTCACTTCTCTCCCTGGGCCCCAGTTTCCTCATCTGTTAAGTGAGGGACTGAGCTTGTCTATCAAGTATTTTTCAGCTCGGGAGCCGTGCTCCCATGATATCCCCATTCAGGACTTTTCAACTGATGGCAACTCTTACTGTCTCAGAAGCAAAGAACTGGCTTGAAGCTGACCTTCACTTCCACACTGAAATAAATGAAAGAGGGAATTTGGACTATTGGTAAAGGCAGGAGCTTTTCTCCAATCAGGGGTCAGCTCTAGGATCCTGCAAGGTTTGGGGGCCCTTTGTTGCAGCCCAGAACTTTTTTTCCCCAACCTCCCTAATGGTCTCTGCTTGAAAACCTCCACTGGAGAGAACTTGTCTCCTCCTGAGGCAATCCATCCAACTCCGGGGCAACTCTGCCAGCAAGAATAAACGAAGTGCCAGCCTTTGAGCAAATTCCCAGGAATTTCCTTTCCTGAAAAACCAAGCTCCTCGGCAGAATCCTGTCCAAGGAGAGTCCTATCCAGGGAGTCTCCAGCTGGCAGAAAGTAGGACTTGGGGAATCTTCAAAGACGTGGTTGCCTCAATTCTTTTGAATATCAATTTATGTACATGTGGCCTTCCCTATTAGAATGTATCCGGCATACTACAGGTGCTTAATAAATGCTCACTGGTTAATTGATGGACGGGAGGGAGAAAGACATCAAAGAAATCCCACGAAGGAAATCTAGAAGAGGAAAGCAACCATTTCTGGCTTCTCAAAGTCCTCTCCACCTTCCCATGTGGGCAAGTCATTACTGAGGAAGGGAAGGAATCCTATCAAGAAACTGTCAGATTTTGTTAGATTTGATTTCTTTTAATCAGAACTATCTGGTTGTATGAGAGCAGAGTTGGCAGTGGATACACTGCCTGACCCTCCTCCCAGGGCTGGGCTGTATTAGTAGTGACAAACATACTGATAGTCTAGGGAGTATCATGGCATAGTGAGTATGAAGAGTACTGGACCTTGGGTCTAAGGACCAGAGGATCCGGGAGCTTGTCCTTCCACCCCTTACTATACCTCCTGCTCAGAACCCAGTTGGTTTGAGAGAGCCAGAAAGGTCTAGCCTGCCTGCCAACGTTCTTTTTCCTATTAGCAGCTGGGGGTGCAGTTGAGAGAATAATGAGCCTGGAGTTAGGAAGGCTCAAATACAGCTTCAGACACTTCCCAGCTCTGGGACCTCAGACAAATCAATTCCTAAAAGAGGGAAAATAACAGCATCTACTTTACAGAGAACCAAAATAAGATCGTCTGTAAAGCACATTCTGGTACCCAGTAGGCACTTAATAAATGCTTGTTCCCTTCTCTTCAGCAGGAAATCTGACTTTCATTCCCACCCCAGGTAGCTCCCATCACTGAGATGAGCAGGGAGTCACCAATATGATCCTTCTGGTAAGATGGAGGACCACTGGACTTTGCATCTGCCTTGGGCTGTTCCCTGTGGACTATCAGGCCTTTCCTCCCCTGATCCCTAAGGAGAAAGAAGCCTTGACTGTTTCTGTCATGATTCCCCAACAAGCTCTTAGAGTCAGCATTTAGTAAGTGCCTACTAATTAGTAGTGACTCATTTATCAATCTACAATTTTCTTATAGGTCCTGAAACTTCAGTTTGGGGGAAATGTCTTGTCTTTCCAAGATTAGTCATCTCAGGAGCCCGAAACTGGTTCTGGAATTTCCATGGGTAGAAAGCTGTGTGTGGTTCTGGAGGTGACTCTGAAGAGTTAAATCTGCCAAGCGGGTCCATTTCTGAGCACCTAATTACTGGGAAACCACAAGCAGCTTGGAGCAAGTTCAAAGGGAAGCCAGAGTAATATCGTCAAGAGTTACTGAGTCCGATTTAAAAAGAAGGATGCAAAGAAGGAAATCTGTGTCCCCTGGCCAAGTGGCTGAATGAAGGCAGGACAATAACCATCTGTACAAAGGATGCAGTCACCAAAGAGAGAAGGGAGAGGCTTTGAGGAACCTTACAGGAGACAACGGGGCGCAGGGGAAAGAGAACTGAACTCGGCTCCAGGATTCAAGTCTAATTTTGGCACTTATTGACTAAATTACTGATATGGCAATATCATTATTACATCATCATGATAATGTCTCTTGTACCGTCACATCCTTCACGAGGCTATTATGAGAAAAGTGCTGCATATACTTTAAACTGGAAGAAAAACAAGAATCATGATTTATTTGTGAATTTATGATTATATTTTATTGATTTTTTCCCCTTTCCACCTACATTTTTCAGCACTTTCTTTTTCTTCCAAGGGACCTATTCCTAAGAATAAAAAAGAAGGAGAAAGTTCAACAAAATTATCAAATATCCTAAAAGTTCAATGTGATTTTTAATATTTCATACTCATAGTTTGGTACCTTTTCAAAAAAGGATAGGTGATGATTTCTTATAACTGGAAGCTCTTCTTTTGGGCCAAACCTGGGTTATTCTAGGGCAGCTAGGTGGTGCACTGGAAAAAGTGACAAATATGGAGTCAGGGGCTCTCTTCTTCCTGAGTTCAAACCTGACCTCAGACACTCAAGCTGTATGACCCGGACCAGTTACTGAACCTACATCAAGACGGTAATGATCATCCTCTGAGAATGAAGGACAAAACAATAAAATGATCTGGTGAAGGAAATAAAAACCACAATCTTTGCCCAAAAAACCCAAATGGGGCTGTGTAAAGTTGGACATGACTGAATGACAACTGGTCATTCTAATTTATCAGTATTCAGTTTTAGTGATTTTGTTCTTTTTGTTTGTTTGTTCTTTCTATTTATATTGTTATAGATGTTTTCCTGGTTTACATCCTTAAGTTTGTATCCGTTCATATAAATCTTCCCATCTTCTTTCTATTTTCAAATGCATCATTTGGAGATGATTACTACAACAGTAATATTCCATTTGATGTACATTCCATACTTTAACCATTCTCCAAAACTTTGTTTCCTGTTCTTTGTCACTATAAAAACTACTATAATAAATCTTTTAGCGTATATGGGTCCTTTTTTTGGTCAGTGATTAATTTTTTTAATGGATGAAAGTTGCCATTTGGGGAGAAGTATGTCCCTAAAGAAGATTTATGGTAAATTCTAGAGCTCTGCAGTGGAGAAACACTAGAAGCCTTCCTAGTAAATACAAGAATAAAGAAAGGGTACTCCCCTTTCCCCCATTATCATTTGATATAATTCTAGAAACGCTAGTGATAACAATAAAATGAAAGAAAGATTCCCAGGGTTATGGCTTATAATCTAGGTCTATAGTCAATTGATAATTCAGCGATTTATAGATCATTTTTCACAACTATTGATACTCGATTTCCTAGGAACTTGGTCCTATTGAGTACACTCTAATTTTAAATATTTATATTTATATATTCTAATTACCTTGTACATGAAGCTTTTCCTGATCTTCCACCTGATTCTCTCCCTTAACTACCATAAATTCATTTTTTTGGTTATCTTATGTATCTGCTTATAGTCAGCTAATAAGTATTGTTAAGAACCTACTATGTATTGTTGTCTTCTTTAATAGAACATTAGTTCCTTGAGAGCAGGGAGCACCAAGTGCAGTGTCTGACTCATAAAAGTAGTGTAACAAATAGTTGATGAAAGCTTGCTTGTTTGATTTAAGATAGAATCTTAGTATAGAGCAAACATAATACATGCTTGTAGAATTAAGTTGGATTACCATAATCACATGCCCCCTCCCAAATAAAAGAATACAATCTAACTTAAATAAAGACATGTCTCTGCATTGTGAGAAAATGAGTAGCAATACTTCCCAGTGTCAGGGCAGTAAGAATGGGGAGAAAAAGGAAGAGAGATTCGAGGGACCCTAGAAGTCTGAAAGCCAGAACTGGAGGGAAGAAGAATAAGGAATGAGAGACAAGGACACTCTGCAATTAAATCTAGGGTATTGTTGTGGGAAATGAGTGTCCAAATGATGAAACTTAAATTGTACATATCAGATATAAACTCTTGGATTTCTTTTATAGATGCTAGAGAAAGGAAAAAAAAATATTTAAAATAACCATATGATTATGTCAAAGTAATACAAAATATTTCTTAAATTCATAATAAAAAGAGAAAAGGAATTATAATTAGTCACTTAATTGATCATCACTTATGGTTTATTACAGTAGTCATTGTAATTAGAATTTATAGGGCATGTCTAATGTCTTAATGGAGTTTTAAGTCTTAACAACTGAGAACTTCACTAAGGCTTTAGGGACATCTTCTAATGAAAGTATGAATAACTCTGTTGTGAGCTTTTTCTGATGAGCACATTAGTATTTATAAGTACAGTCTTTTGTTGTTCACGTTATCTTGTTTGCATTAGGGAAAAACACAGAGAGAACTTTGGATTTGAGTGTAATCCTGGGAGAGAAGTAGTGGGATTCATAGATCAGAAATATTTCCTGTCCCACTACTCCCCCTTTTTTCTTCTGTCCCCTTCCCCTGCCATCATGTAAAATGTCCCCTAGAATCTATGAGCTTGTTCCTTCCCTTCCCTGAGCTTCAGTCTTCCTCTGTAAAATGGGGGGAGGTGGGGTTGGGGTAGGGGACATCCCGCAGGTGATTCCCCCCCAGGTCTGGACTTATGATAAATTCTACTGGATTGAAATTGTCTAGTCAAACAATATGGTTGTTAGCAATACCCAAACCAGGTGCTGAGAGAAGACACAGAGTTGGATAGACTCCATAAATCAGGCTGGGAGAATCTTCACCAAGTGCCATGAGGCAAACCAACAGTTCAACCTTGGCTCTGCTCCCGCTCAAAAGAGGGATGGAGCTCACCATTTCTATCCTCAGCCCTTTGGGAACTGAGAGGAGCTATTTTTTGAAGCCAGATAAAAGACTTTACACTTATAAAATTTTATCTTTTATAGATTCAGTTCACTGTTCTTATCTTTAAAATTTTTTTTGCCATTTAATACTGTCATTTTTAAATGAAAAATCATTAAAAATTACATTGTTTTTGCTAAAATACTCTGTAAATATTAATATCTTATTATATATAAGTAATCATAATTCTATATAAATAATATATAAATGTATGAACATATAATATATTAATTATATTAATATCATTAAATATTTTAGCATATTTAATATGCTGTTTGTGAGCTTATGCAAATCACTGATAAAAATTTTAAACAGGTCAAGAATAATCCCTGGGTTACTCCACTGGAGACTTCCTTCCATATTGCCATATCTTAAATAACTCTTTGGTTCAGATCGTACTGTTGTCAAGCCTGGGTTTCTCAATCTTTTCTACAAGGACAGCATAAGCATCTTTATCGATCTAAGCAATATTCTTCATCTCTACTGTCAACAGCAGCACAAAAAAAAATGGAAATTAGCTAGAAGGAACTTTAGAGGCCATTGAACCCAATTCCTCATTTTACAGATGAGGAAACTGAGGCACACTTACACAGGCTCCCACAGCTAATAAGTGTTTCACATGGTATTTAAATCTAGATTAGCTCTTGAAACCTTGCAGAGTCACCACCCTCACTTTTTTCTCCAGAGCCATCTGGGTCCAGTGACAAGATATAGATCAGGATGACTAGAAATTACCATGGATATAGTATTTATCATCACTACAGATTTATGAGATGATTATCATTATCCCTATTTTACAGATGAGAAAATTGAGGCAGAGAGAGGTTGACTTTTATGTGACCATGGTTTGTAAGTATCTGAATCAGGGGCTCTTCATTGCACATTCATATGTTCTCCCCATCTTCACACCTCCCTAGCTAATGGCTGGAATAGGAATAAAGACCATGATGGAGATAATAGCACCTACCTCTTACTAGTTTTTTGTGAGAGTCAAATGATAAAAGTACAACATTTAGTGCTACATAATTCTAAATCTCAGCCCTCAGTAGAGTGCTTAGCACATAGTAGGTGTTTCATAAAGAATTGCTGACTTGACTTGAAGGGACCTCCAGTGATTGAAGTGAATACATATTCTCAGCTGCCCCCAAGTCTGACAATCCCCTGCCTTTTTTTTAGAATCTCCAAAGCTTATAAACAACACACAAATTTAGAAGCACAGGCTGTGAATTTCACAGCTTGTATTTTATAGCAGGGACCCTGGATTAGCCAATATTCTTCACCAACTGAAGTTCTCTCAAGTGTTGGAACATTAGGCTAAGAAATGTTAAAAATGAATAAGTTGTGAAGTCATATCCTGGTTAATAATTACCAGGATAGTAAAACAGATTGATCTCGTCATTCTGATCTGTAAAATGGGAACAGTCCCACTTTCCAATCTGTAAGATGGCAATAGTCATCCCAGTTAGGGAGGAGCCTCAGCCTTTTCTGTGGGACAACAGAGACTGAGTGGCCTTCAAGACTAGGCAGAAGGTGAAGGGAGGATGCTGGTGGCTGCTTTGACAGGAGGCCAGCCCCTGCACGCAGAGAGCCCTGTCTGTCTCTGCCTGGGCTGGGAGGCAGCCCCCACGGGCTGTCCTAACCCAGCTCTTCATACACTGAAAAGGACCAGGAGCCTTTGCCATCTGCCAGGGATTATGCTGTCAAGAGAACACAAAGCTTGGCTGCTTACTCCGGTTCAGGGTTTCCAAATAGAGTCCTGGTCCCGCGGGGAGAGGAGCCCCAGCTAAATATAGCCTTGACGTTGGAGAGTTGATTGTTATTTTTTTTTCTCCAAGAGTTCACCTAAAATAGCCTGCCGGTAGATCTGTGCCCTTTAAGTGGAACAGGAAAACAGGCGGGAGGGTCAAGAGCAGCCACTTGGAGAGGAATGGGAGGATGAGAAGGAGAAGATAGGAGAGGAGAGAGAGAGAGAGAAGAAGTGAGATGGGCTGGTTGGCTAGAGAAAGACAGAAGGAGAGGAAGAAAGAGGCGAGATAGAGAGAGAGAGAGAAGAGAGAAAGTAAAGAGGAAAGAAGAAAGAAAAGAGAAAGTGAGGAAAGAAGAATGAGAAAGTGAAAGAGAAAAGAAGGAGAAGAGAAAGAGGAGGAGAGAGAGAAGAGAAAGGCAAAAGGAAAGAATGAAGAAAAGAGAAAGTGAGGAAAAAGGAAAGAAGAATGAGAAAGTGAGAGAAGAGAGGAAGGGAAAGAGAAAGAGGGAGGACAGACAGAGCATTTATTAAGTGCTTACTGTATGGCTGTCTTATTTAAAGAGATTCCATTTAAATGGGAAAAGATTACAGATAAAGGCCAAAAATGGTACTTGAAAGAAGGGAAAAGAGTTTTCAGGAAGTATCACAGTTGTTTTGTGCTAAGGTAGATAAGAGGGAGAAAAAAAGGAGAGGTTTGGATGGATGTGTAAGTATGTATGTATGTATGTGGTGGGGAGAGGGAAGATCCAGGAGTGGGGATGCTCCCCAAGATCCTTTCCAGTTTCATCCTGCACCACACATGAGGTTAATTTGTGAACCAGGGGGAGAAGAAGAAATTGTTGGTTATAGCCAGTAATAAAAATTCACCTCTGTTATGATGATAATAATAAGTTATATTGAAGGCTTACAAAGCCTTTTCCCACCCAACTCTGATGCAGGTAGTCAAACTCCTTGCCTGGGAACACTAGGCTGAATTAGGAAAACTTGAGCTTGCATCCTGCCTAACCTAACCTACTAGCTCTGTGACCCTGAACAAGTCACTGAGTTTCTTCTTCGTCCTTTGTAGAATGAAAAGAATGGACTCAGTGGTCCCATAAATCCCTTCCAATTCTACACCTGTGAGCTGCAGAGTCACAGGGTTAGTTAAGGTAGGGAGTGTACCCACTTCCATTGCTACTAAGCATCAACAACCAAGTCTTGAACCCAAATCTCCCATTTACAAATCTAATTTGTAATATTTTCTTTAAAAAAAATGTACCACATTTTTTTCTTTTTTATAATAAACTTAACAGTGATCAACAAACACTTCAATAAACAATTAGGAAAGAATGTTGTATATAAAAACTGAACTGTTATTTATAGTTGTTAAAGAGTACATATTAAAGTATATAAAAATAATACCAAATCCTTTCTTAATCCTTTTTGGCCTTTTTCTGTTTG